>NC_045973.1:3674188-3974188 GCF_010909765.2 Amblyraja radiata | reverse complement strand
CTGGCGCTGTGAGGCGCTGTGCCAATGATTATTCCATGGTCATAAGTGCTGAAACAAATGATTGGGGTAGAACGCTTTCTCCTATAAAATGATGACTCGGTTGGATGTTCCACACCAGTTGTACAGCGATTGAGAAGAAGTAACTGCATGCAACTGAAATCAAGCACTAGAAAGAGGTTATACCTGGGGTCTCTCAGATGCCATGAAATCATCAGAGGTATCTGGGATATCTAAAGATGGCAGTAACTCAGGCGGAGGCAGTGTTCAAACAAGATGTCCTCTCTCCTCCAACACCTTTATGACTGAATTATTTTGTTCGACGAACAATATTGAGCTCCCTCTTCAATTACCAAACACATCACGTCAACCAGATCCCTGGGCAGTCTATAGGGCCTGTCCCACATGGCCGTCATTTACCCGACAGGCCCGTAGTGACTGACGCACGCATCATCTTGCGTCCACACGGCCGTCTGGAGCGCGTGACGTCAATTGAATACCCAGTTTCTGATATTTACCCAGTTTATGATATTTATGATGATTTTCTAAAACGTTCCAGTTTCTTGAGTGGTGCTAGCTATTGGAAAAACTGCAGATGTAATGCCCCTATTCAAAAAAAGAGGTGAATGAAAAGTAGCAAGCTGCAGACCCAATTAGTCTTTAAGAAGGAACTGCAGATGCTGGAAAATCGAAGGTAGACAAAAGTGCTGGAGAAACTCAGTGGGTGCAGCAGCATCTATGGAGCGAAGGAAATAGGCGACGTTTCGGGCCGAAACCCTTCTTCAGACTGATGGGGGGTGGGGGGGGAGAAGGAAGGAAAAAGGGGAGGAGGAGGAGCCCGAGGGCGGGCGGATGGGAGGGTGGGAGGAGACAGCTAGAGGGTTAAGGAATTGGAGGAGACAGCAAGGGCTAGCAAAATTGGGAGAATTCAATATTAATGCCATCCGGATGCAAGGTCCCCAGGCGGAATATGAGGTGCTGTTCCTCCAATTTCTGCTGTTGCTCACTCTGGCAATGGAGGATACCCAGGACAGAGAGGTCGGATTGGGAATGGGAGGGGGAGTTGAAGTGCTGAGCCACCGGGAGGTCAGGTAGGTTATTGCGGACTGAGCGGAGGTGTTCGGCGAAACGATCGCCCAACCTACGCTTGGTCTCACCGATGTAAATCAGCTGACATCTAGAGCAGCGGATGCAGTAGATGAGGTTGGAGGAGGTACAGGTGAACCTTTGTCGCACCTGGAACGACTGCTTGGGTCCTTGAATGGAGTCGAGGGGGGAGGTGAAGGGACAGGTGTTGCATTTCTTGCGGTTGCAACAGTCTGAGGAAGGGTTTCGGTCCGAAATGTTGCCTATTTCCTTCGCTCCATAGATGCTGCTGCACCCGCTGAGTTTCTCCAGCACTTTTGTCTAGACCAAATTAGTCCGTGGGAAGGAACTGCAGATGCTGGTTTAAATTGAAGATAGCCACAAATTGCAGGAGCAACTCAGTGAGACCGGCAGCATCTCTGGAGAGAAGGAATGGATGATGTTTCAGTCTGAAGAAGGGTATCGACCCGAAACGTCACCCGATGTCCCACTTGGCCGTCATTTACGCGACAGGCCGGTGGTGAGCGAAGGTTTCGTGCAGCGCGAAAAACCTGGCGTGCTGCGCGATACCGCTCGCAACTCCACACTCCTCCACATCACTCCATGCGCCCATCCTGCGCTACCCACACGCTACCCACACACTACCAGGTCGCGTAAATGGCGCGCGAATGACGGCCAAGTGGGACAGGCCCTTATAGAAGCAATTAGCTTAAAATTCGTATTCATCTCTCCTCTTGAGGTCTGGTCTGTGTTTATAGATAGTAGTTACGTTAAAAAAAAACTGGGGTTGAATTCAGAATTCTACCCAAATTTTATTTTGTCAAATAGCGGCCATCTCTGATCCCCTTGTTTCTCCAGATACAACTGTGATCAGACACAGAATAGGGTCTATTAAATATCAGTGTTCAGAATGACATATATATGCAAAGTGTACAGGATCTGCAACAGACTGTATAAACAGTTAAAGTAAATGTCCTGGGCCCCCTCCATGGCCAGGGTGAGGACCACCGTAAATTATAGGAGCAGCACCTCATATTTCGCTTGGGCAGTTTGCACCCCAGCGGTATGAACATTGACTCCTCTAATTTCAGGTAGCCCCTACTTTCTCCTCACCTTCTCAGTTCTCCCTCAGCCCACTGGCTCTACCTCTTCCTTTCTTCTTCCCGCCCCCCCCCACCTTCACAGTTTGAAGAAGGGTTTTGATCCGAAACGTTGCCTATTTCCTTCACTTCGTAGACGCAGCCTCACCCGCTGAGTTTCTCCAGCAATTTTGTCTCCCTAATGATAAAGAAGCCTTGTGGCAATTGTACATGACTTTGATGGATTCTACTGAACTACTATCTACATCTTTGGTGACACTCTTGATCGGACTTTGCTGGCTTTACCTTGCGCTAAACATTATTCCCTTATCATGTATCTATACACTGTAAATGAATCGATTGTGATCATGTATTGTCTTTCTGCTGACTGGATAGCACGCAACAAAAAGCTTTCCACTGTACCTCAGGTACCTACTGGATGGTAAAAGACCCTTCGGCCCAACTCGTCCATGCTGGCCAAGATGCCCCATCTAAGCTAGTGCTGCCAGCAGAGTTTAGTTATAGAGTCATAGAGCCCTGCAGCATGGAAACAGGCCCTTCGGCCCAACTCGCCCATGCTGGACAAGATGCCCCATCTGAGTGACAAGTGAATCGGGGTAAGAGGGGTTTCATTGCCAGATGGGTGGACAATTGGTAGAGATACAATGTACGGATGCATTGAAATGCAGCCCACAAGAATTCAAGTGTCAAGAGAGAGTCAAGAGTGTTTAATAGTTCTTTGTACCGACATAACAGGCCTGGAAACATAATCCAATGCACACAGATAAAAGATCTTTTTTTTTTAATCAATAAATTGGTAAGACCAGGTGGCATAATAGTGCAAAACCTGAGGCTCGTAGTGCAACCAAAGACACAGTCCATAGAAGTTCGTAGTTGCTGAGGTTAGTGTTGTGCGCTGTTCAATATAATCAGTGGGGTTGGAGATTGCAACCTTCACGTGGTCCACCCTGTCTCGACTAATGCAATCAACCCGACGTGCGCAAACAGAAGATCAAATAGAACAAGTTGACCTGCAACTTTAGGAGAAGGAGAAGGAGAAGGAGGAGAAGAAAAGAAGAAAAGAAGAAGAAAATAAGAAAAGAAGAGGAAGAAGGAAAGAAGATGAAAAGAAGAAGAAAAGTGGAAAAGAAAAGAAGAAAAGAAGAAGAAAAGAAGAGGAAGAAGAAGAAGAGAAGAAGAAGAAAATAAGAAGAAGAATATAATCATTGAGATTAATTTGTGGCTCTGGCTACAAGAATCAGTTTTTATCCATTTTGAATATAATGTGAGTTTGTCACACCCTCATCCAGCCGCCAGCGCTGAGCTGAATCTAATTGACTGTAATCAAATGTAATTAACTCCAAACACACTTGCGTTACTGAACACTATTGTGGCCTGGATTTGATGCAAACCAAACAAAAGGCAGAATCATTTCAAACCCGACCAAGGAACATTTAGACAGACACTAATTATTCAAACATAGAAACAAACTTTTCATTCCTAAACCCATTCATTTAATTAAATTTACACCATATAATCACAGTTTCAGGTACTTACGTTTGTTATTGCGGGCTGAACGACATGAAGTGAGACTTGGTGTGAAAGATTATGTGCTGGATTTGCAGTAATAGTGTTGAATCCTGATGCAAGGCACCCTGCAGCACCTGGCAATGGAAACATAAAACTCAGACAAAGATCACTAGGCAATCACAGAGAGCTTTTCACCAGCGATTGAAATGCCTTTTAATACATCTATTCAGTGTATGAGAGCGCTTATTTTTTCTGAACTGCTGCATAGGCTGCTGTGTTTACCAGAAGACGCCATCACCATTCTGGGCGGCACAGTGACACAGTGGTAGAGTTGCTGCCTTACAGCGCCACAGACCCAGGTTCAATCCTGACTACGGGCGCTGTCCATAGCTTGGATCGAGTGGATGTGGAGAGGGTGTTTCCACCAGTGGGAGAGTCCAGGACCAGAGGTCACAGCCTCAGAATTAAAGGACGTTCTTTTAGGGGAGAAATTTCTTTAATCAGAGGGTGGTGAATCTGTGGAATTCTTTGCCACAGGAGGCTGTGGAGGCCAAGTCAGTGGATATTTTTAAGGGAAAGATAGATAAATTCTTGATTAGTACAGGTGTCAGGGGTTATGGTGAGAAGGCAGGAGAATGGGGTTAGGAGAGAAAGATAGATCAGCCATGATTTAATGGCGGAGTAGACTTGATGGACCGAATGGCCTAATTCTACTCCTAACACTTATGACCGAACGGAATCTATACATTCTCCCTGTGAAATTCTCCGGTTTCCTCCCACACTCCAAAGACGTGCAGGTTTGTAGGTGAGCTGGCTTCGGTAAATGGTAAATTCTCCCTAGTGTGTAGGATGGTACTAGTGTACGCAGTGATCGCTGGTCGCCGCAGACTTTGTCCCCACGCTGTAACTCTGAAGTCTAAAGTCTAAAGTGTCCATAACTTGCGGTTTTAACTGAAACTGTTTGGAATTGTAGGCCAAAATATTTTGGAGCGTTGTATAAAATAATCGCTGCATGTAAATTGGTGGAACTGCACCTCAATTTTAGTTTGGGTAACTTACGTCTCCAAGTGAGAACGTTGAATTCTCTAATATTAAGTGACTTCTACAAACACTCCCCTCCCTCATCCCCACCCCCCTCCCCCCCCCCCCCCACTTCCTCCACTCCAATAATTTAACCAGTTCCACGGTTCACAACATTGTATCCCACTTGAGCCCCTAGCCAACATATGGCCTATCGGGCAACCACCCTGCCTGGAATCATCTGTTGCCAGCCCAGATTTGTCCCGACCCTTTCTAGCCTCCAGTTCTTCTCCCTTCCACCCACCTACTCCCGACCTGAAACGTCACCTATCCATGTTCTCCAGAGATGCTGCCTGACCCGCTGAGTCACTCCAGCACTCTGTGAAACGTCACCTATCTATGTTCTCCACAGATGCTGCCTGACCCGCTGAGTTACTCCAGCACTCTGTGAAACGTCACCTATCCATGTTCTCCACAGATGCTGCCTGACCCGCTGAGTTACTCCAGCACTCTGTGAAACGTCACCTATCCATGTTCTCCACAGATGCTGCCTGACCCGCTGAGTTACTCCAGCACTCTGTGAAACGTCACTTATCCATGTTCTCCACAGATGCTGCCTGACCCGCTGAGTTACTGCAACACTCTGTGTCGTGTGCGGTGGATACAGGTAAGGGGGATTTGATATATTAATCAGGATCTGCGGTTCCTTCTTATTACATTATGAACTTGCGGGATTCGTAGCTCCCATCCATGGTACCTGTCTCTCTCCATTGACGAATCCCAGGAACCTCAGTAAAGGCATCTGCCCCAAGTTCCTGGTGAAATCTCTTTGCAAGGGCTGTTGATGAAATTGATAACCTGCTTATCCCACTGGGGCTGTGGCGACCAAGCCTGATGCGCTCTCCTGTAACGGCAGGTTGGAGGTTGCTCCCTGACACATTGTCATTTTAAATGCATTGATCCCCTGACTCGAACTCAAAGCCTCAAGCTCCCAGAAGTTAAAATGTAGGCCAACAATTTGATTTAGCAGTACCAGACTTGCCGTGGTCACATCCCTGACTCTCTGGGCGTGAGAGCATATTACTACCTTTTAGTTGAACACAGTCTCAAATAAAAAATACCGCTGGTGAAACAATGTCAGCTCCCTCTTGCTTTGGCTCCACTCAGAATTTGACCCAATTACTCTCCCAGTGTGGTCTCTGAGGGGGGTGGGCTGAAGAGGAATGTGTATTTTAGCTGAATTATCCCAGTAGTCTGGGCACAGAACGCACTCCATCATTCTGCCTGATGCCATCATCATTGGCTGGAGATGACTTTAATATGTTGTTCTCGACCAGTGCAATGCATTTATTAATTTATTACAAAAACATTCCTTCGCACCACGGTCCTTTGACGTTTAACTGTTCCAGACAAAGTGAAGAAATCGTTGAGGCAGGGCTGAGTTTTACCCAATATTTAGGGAGGAACTGCAGATGCCGGTTTACACCGAAGACAGACACAAAATGCTGGAGTAACTCAGCGGGTCAGGCGGCCTCTCTGGAGAGAAGGAACGGGCGACGTTTCGGGTCGAGACCCTTCTTCTGACTGAGGGGTCAGGGGAGAGGGAGGCACAGAGATATGGAAGGGTGAAGTGTGAAAACGAGAGATCAAAGGGGATGAAGGAAAGTCGAGGAAAATGTGGAATAGATGGTGATTGTTTATTGTTGAGCAAGATGGTGGCCACTCTCGGGACAAGTCTACCTTCTGCCTCCGACATGTAGTCCAGTTCCTCGGCTCTGTCCCCGATCCCAGCTCCAATTTCCAAATTTCAAATAATAAGAAGTCCCAGTGACAGAGTTTGTTGCTTTAAGCCTCTGGACCTTCTGGAGCAGAAGATGTCACATGTGTGGCTCTGCGTGTTAACAGAATTTCAAGACAAACGCTGAAGTCCGATGGAATCCTTTAGGAGGATGTTTCCGGAACATGCGAGCCTGAGCTACACAGAGAGGTTGGGCAGGCTGGGAGTTTACTCCTTGGAGCGCAGGTGGCTGAGGGGCCACCCTACAGAGGTGTATCAAATCACGAGGGTAATAGATAGGGTGAAGGCTAAGAGTCTTTTATCGAGAGCAGGGGGATTAAAATCAAAAGGACATCTGTTAAAGGAACCAAAGGACATGGGTGAAACTCAGAAGATAGACACAAAAAGCTGGAGTAACTCAGCGGGTCATATGAAGAAAGACTGGATAGACTCGGCTTGTACTCGCTAGAATTTAGAAGATTGAGGGGGGATCTTATAGAAACTTTAAATTCTTAAGGGGTTGGACAGGCTAGATGCAGGAAGATTGTTCCCGATGTTGGGGAAGTCCAGAACAAGGGGTTACAGTTTAAGGATAAGGGGGAAATCTTTTAGGACCGAGATGAGAAAAACATTTTTCACACAGAGAGTGGTGAATCTGTGGAATTCTCTGCCACAGAAGTTAGTTGAGGCCACAGTTCATTGGCTATATTTAAGAGGGAGTTAGATGTGGCCCTTGTGGCTAAAGGGATCAGGGGGTATAGAGAGAAGGCAGGTACAGGATACTGAGTTGGATGATCAGCCATGATCATATTGAATGGCGGTGCAGGCTCGAAGGGCCAAAAGGCCTACTCCTGCACCTATTTTCTGTTTCTATGTTTATTTGTCAGACAGCATCTCTGGAGAAAAGGAATAGGTGACCTGAAGAAGGGACTCGACCCGAATCTGCACGTTCTTCCAACACAATGACAATCACAATTAATGATACAAAACTCCAACACAGGAACACAGTTCCAGTATCAGTGAGATCATGAAGGGTCTCGACCCGAAACATCTCCTATTTCCTTCGCTCCATGGATGCTGCTGCACCCGCTGAGTTTCTCCAGCATTTTTATCCACCTTCGATTTTTCCAGCATCTGCAGTTCCTTCTTAAACAACAGTCATTAAGTTAGTCCGTTGCCTAATAATTTTTCATTTGCAAAACTAGCTCCCATGTCACAGAGTCAAAGAGAAATTTGCTTTCTGGATGAGTGGTGGGAAGCAGAAATAATTAGTCTCGGTGAATGCCTGTTGCTTTATTGCTAGAGTCTGCACTGTTTGACTAACCCTTTGCATTTACACAAATTGGAAAAGCCAGAGGAGGTTTGTTATTGTTCTCAGTAAGAGTGCAGTGACATTTATTAACAAGTCTCCAACGACACGGACTGCAGCTTCTCTGAACCCTGATGCCAGCTTGATGCTTTAGAGTGAAACAGAATGGGGGAAATAACTAACAATGGTCATTTCATTCCGACAGGCACATGGACAGGAGGTCGTTGAGGCTGCGAGTATCCCAGAAACAGTCAGACAGGTACATGGATAGGGCAGGTTTGGAGGGATATGGACCAAACGTGGGCAGGTGGGACTAGTGTAGCTGGGCCTTGTTGGCCAGTGTGGGCAAGTTGGGCCGAAGGGCCTGTTTCCACACTGTCCCACTTGGCCGTCATTTGCGCGTAAATTGCGCGACATCGTTTATGCGTCACGACGCACAACGCACGCGACGTGACACGCACGTGATGCGCGCATGGTGCGCGATGACATAGGCAGTGATGCGCGGCTGCTCGCGGCATCGCAGGATTTTGTGATGATCTGCGTGACGTACAAATGATGGCCAAGTGGGACAGGCCCTTAAGACTCCGACTCTATGGTGATATTAATTATCTAACTCCTTTTGGAACTCAGTGCAAACAATATCAACAACTGATTTCCATTGCTTCTTGCCTGCTGCAGGAAGTTCGGCATGTCTGCAACAACATTTGCCGACTTTTGCAGATGCACTGTGGACAGCAGACTGTCAGTAGACAATAGACAATAGACAATAGGTCTAGGCCATTCGGCCCTTCGGATTGCATCATAACTTGGTTTGGAAACAGCGCTGCCCAAAACCACAAGAAATTGCCGAGTTGTGGGTGTAGCCCAGTCCGTCACCCAGGCCAGACTGACCACAATTGGCTCCATCTACACTTGATGCTGCCTTGGCAAAGCAGCCAACATGGTCAAGGGCCTACCTCTCTCTGAGCCATTCCCCATTCTCCCCGCTCCCATCGACTCAGAAGCTTGAAAACACATATCGCCAGACGCAGGAACTGCTTCTTCCCCTCTACGCTTGAGGGACAATTTACAGGGGGCCAATTAACCTACAAACCCGCACATGTTTGAGATGTGGAGGCCGGAGCACCTGGAGGAAACCCACGCGGTCACGGGGAGAAGGTGCAAACTGTACAGAGACACGGCACACGAGGTCAGGATCGAACTGGGGTCTCTGGCGCTGTGAGGCAGCAGCTCCACCTGCTGTGTCACTGTGTGCAGCCCCGATGCGAGGCATTTGATCCTAAATGTCACCTCACGTCCTCGCCATAATTGTTCTGACAGCAATTAGTTTATATTTCACATTTCCTGCGTCTGCTTTGCTACGCTTTTGTTCCCTGCTGGTTTCTTTCATTCTCGACGGCAACACTCCTTGTTCAGATTGGAACCACTTGTGCCGGATCCAATGATCCAGAGACACTTTATTGTCCCATGTACCTAGGTGCGGTGAAACCCACGTGTTTAGCAGACAACACACAGAGTATGCGAATAGTGGCTACCTAAAGAGTAGCAACAAAGTTACATAAGCATTCATTATGGACCCTTTATTCTCTCGGTGGCTCCCCTCCCCCCAGGCAGAGCCCCCCCCTTGTTCTGTCAGCGCCCCCCCCCCCCCATGTTGCGTCCCTCTTGGTTCTCCCAGAGGCCCCCCCCCGTCACGCCGACTCCCCTCTTTGTTCACGGCAACCCCTCCCCCACTGACCGCCACCACCCACATGGGGTAAACAGCTCGACCTGCCGGCACTTTGACCCCAGACCATATCTCCTCCCATTATTGTCGCCAGTGCGGCCATTTTTTTTACAGAATTCCACCAGGGATATATAAATAGAGAATGCTAAGTACGCCTGGTGAATTCTGATTGATATTACTGCTGCGAATGGTGGTGGAATTCTTCTTCTTAATGACATTAAATGATTGTGGCCAATATTGCAACAATGAGTTATGTGGGTCACCAGGAGCAACGTCAGATAAATCATGTGTCGCACTGAGCCGTCTTGTATTCTGCCACATAATGAGTTTCCTTTTACCTTTTAGATAATCAATCATATCTTTTAAAATGAGTTTCTGTTTTCGAGCCGGACCAGGGGATGTTTGCAGACTACGGCGCGGTGCATTGTTAACTGGAAGTTGTTTATTTGGCGACTGGAGACTTTCTGAAAGGCACGTAATCCACAGGATTCAATAGACAATAGACAATAGGTGCAGGAGTAGGCCAGTCGGCCCTTCGAGCCAGCATCGCCATTCAATGTGATCATGGCTGATCATCCCCAATCAGTACCCCGTTCCTGCCTTCTCCCCATATCCCCTGACTCCGCTATCTTTAAGAGCCCTATCTAGCTCTCTATTGAAAGTATCCAGAGAACCTGCCTCCACCGCCCTCTGAGGCAGAGAACTCCACAGACTCACGACTCTCTGTGTGAAAAAGTGTTTCCTCGTCTCCGTTCTAAATGGCTTACCCCTTATTCTTAAACTGTGTGGCCTCTGGTTCTGGACTCCCCCAACATCAGGAACATGTTTCCTGCCTCAGGCGGAGATTGGCAAATTGTCGATTAGAAACGGTGTCGAGGATTAAGGGGAGAGGGCAGAGCAGACTCAATGGGCCGGGTTGTGTGGTAAGGAACTGCAGATGCTGGTTTAAATCGAAGGTAGACACAGAACGCTGGAGGAACTCAGTGGGACAGGCAGCATCTCTGGACAGAAGGAATGGGCGACGTTTCTTCAGTCTGAAGAACGGTCTCGACCAGAAACGTCACCCATTCCTTCTCTCTAGAGATGCTGCCTGCCCCGCTGAGTTACTCCAGCATTTTGTGTCTACCTTAGACTCAATGGGCCGAATGGCCTACTTCTGCTCCTATGACTTATGAACATATTGTGTTTTATTTACCCTGTGTGTCGCCGTTTCACTCTGCCTCATCTCCTCTCTCCTCTCAGCTCAAAGCTTAAAGATAGAGCGTGGAGGCAGGCCCTTCGGCCCACAACATTCCCACTGACCATTGATCTTCCCGTACACTAGTTCTATGTTATATACACACAACAGGGGCATTTAACAGAGGCCAATTAACCAACAAACAATGCACGTGGGAGGAAACTGGAGCACCCGGAGAAAACCCACTCGGTCACAGGGAGAACGTACAAACTCTGATTTAAGGTGAGTGGGGCAAAGTTGAAAAGAGATGCGAGGGGTAATTGTTTTTACACAGAGGGTGGCTGCCAGGGGTGGTGGTAGATCACACGGCACATGAAGGTATATGGATCATGTGCAGGCAGAAGAGGCTAATTAATCTAAGCCTCATGTTTGGTCCGGCCATTGTGGGCCGAAGGGCCTGTTGCTGTGCTGTCCTGTTGTATGACTGTTGCATCACTTCCCTCTGGAAGGCGACTCTGGATTGTCAAAGATTCTAGTATCTGCTGCAAGAGTTGCTCGCCATCTGAGCAGGTGGCGTGCTGGTACCCACTCAAGCAGCTTTGTTCCCCAGGCAAAGAGAGACATGCACTGAATTATGAGGTGATAAGCCACACTGAGCTGAACACATTCCCCGTGTCACAAGTCTCCGCGTCCTTTGCTTCTGGCCCTGCTCCTCACTTTACACTTAGAAACATAGAAACATAGAAAATAGGTGCAGGAGTAGGCCATTCGGCCCTTCGAGCCTGCACCGCCATTCAATATGATCATGGCTGATCATCCAACTCAGTATCCAATCCCTGCCTTCTCTCCATACCCTCTGATCCCTTTAGCCACAAGGGCCACATCTAACTCCCTCTTAAATCTAGCCAATGAACTGGCCTCAACTACCTTCTGTGGCAGAGAATTCCACAGATTCACCACTCTCTGTGTAAAAAATGATTTTCTCATCTCGGTCCTAAAAGACTTCCCTCGAGTTTGCCCTGATTCGAGCTCGGAGATTTACGGTAATGTCCACTCGTCGGTACTCGGGGCTAGTGGACATTTCTCAACATGTTGAAAAATCTTCACGAGTCTTCCCGAACTTACCGCGTTTCCCGAGTACCTGCCGTTAGCGTTATTAGCCGCTAAGAGACGTCCCCGAGCTCCGACGTACCCGCTACGTACATTCTACGTGCTTACCACGAGTTTGATTTTTTTTTTAACTCGGGAGAGATCTTGAATGAACTGGTACAGTGGGACAGGGCCATCAGGTGGAATGCAAGGCAAAGGGAACAGGTGATCGATGGTCGGCATGGACCCGGTGGGCTGTTTGCACACTGCACAAGATTGATAAGATACCACAGGTTAATAAGATTCAGCTCCAAGGGAGAGGAGAAATAAAGGTCCCTTGATGTTCCCAATGTTTTATTGGGGAAATTGGACCTTTAAATGCAGCAACTGCAATATATATTGTCGGCCAGTGGACTGGTTATACGCCGAGTCCAGGCGTGATATACGTTCATATCTTGCAGTGGAAGCATCTTGCTTGTAAGCTGCTTTTCTTCAGCTCGGAATGGATAATGGATGGCTTGCTGGCAGTTTATTCTACCTCTGTCACTGTGTGTGCAATATAGTTTGCGCTGCGCGTCTCACACCAAACAAATCACGAAGCAGGATATAAAGAGGAGCGCTGGTCAATATTTCAACTCAGCGCGAGCAAAATTATGCTTCACTGAGTTATTTAATTTACATAGAAACAAAGAAAATAGGTGCAGGAGGAGGCCATTTGGCCCTTCGAGCCAGCACTGCCATTCATTGTGATCATGGCTGATCGTCCACAATCAGTAACCCGTGCCTGCCTTCTCCCCATATCCCTTGATTCCGCTAGCCCCTAGAGCTCTATCTAACTCTTTTTAAAATTAATTCAGTGATTTGGCCTCCACTGCCCTCTGTGGCAGGGAATTCCACAAATTCACAACTCTCTGGGTGAAAAAGTTAATCTCAGTTTTAAATGGCCTCCCCTTTATTCTTGCACTGTGGCCCCTGGTTCTGGACTCCCCCAACATTGGGAACATTCTTCCTGCATCTGGCTTGTCCAGTCCTTTTATAATTTCATACGTTTCTATAAGATATCCTCTCATCCTTCTAAATTCCAGTGAGTACAAGCCCAGTCTTTCCAATCTTTCTCCATATGACAGTCCCGCCATCGTTAACCTTGTGAACCTACGCTGCACTGCCTCAATAGAAAGGATGTCCTTCCTCAAATTAGGAGACCAAAACTGCACACAATACTTCGCTATCGTGGAGCGGAGCGGGCGATGCCTTGCCTGGGTCGCCGCGCTGGATTGACGCGTTGGAGCTCCGGTGAGCTGTGACCGCCGTGTTCAACACCTCCGGGCTGCGGGTCTGCGGAGCGGAGCGGGCGGCGCCGACTTTAACATCGGGAGCCTGGGAGCTCCAACCCGGTGCGTCCCTGTCGGCTTCAGAAGCCGACAATCCCCTGCTAGGAAGCGGCCGTTCCAGGTGGCCCAGCCACTGTGAGGACTCTCCTGACACCGGGGCAACTCCACCCGGCCAGAACGGCCAGGAACATCGGGCCTCCGTAGAGGCAATAGCGGTGGCCTCAAAAGGCCTGACTTTTGGGAGAACTGGGGTTGGGGACTGGACTTTGTGCCTTCCCCCACAGTGGTAACCATTGTGGAGGGATGATTTTTCTGTGTGTAGTTACTATGTTAGTCTGTGTCCAAGATGGCTGTCGGAAGGGAGAGTGGACGCTGGCGCGCTTTAGCTGCCGCTGCTCTCTCTTCTCATTGTGTTTTTTGATTTTGTGTCTTTGGAGCGATTTCTATCTTTAATTTGTATATTGATGATGTCCTTATTATTTATTTTTCTCCGACTATATGTTTTTTTCTCTTCTGTTAATCTTTGTAAGGTGTCCTTGAGATTTGAAAGGCGCCCGAAAATAAAATTTATTATTATTATTATTATTAGATGTGATCTCACCAGGGCCCTGTATAACTGCAGAAGGACCTCTTTACTCCTATACTCAAATCCTCTCGTTATGAAGGACAACGTGGCATTAGCTTTCTTCACTGCCTGCTGTACCTGCATGTTTACTTTCAGTGACTGGTGTACAAGGACACCCTGGCCTCGTTGCACTTCCCTTTTTACTAATCTGACACCATTGTTTAGTTTAGTTTAGAGATACAGCGTGGAAACGGGCCCTACGGCCCACCGAGCCTGCGCCGACTAGCGATCATCCCGTACACTAGCACCAACTGCCCCTGAATCTGGAGGTGTGCGTTTTCACACTTCTGTACCTCTTGCCTGATGGGAGAGGGGAGAGGAGGGAGTGAGACTGGTCCTTGATTATGTTGCTGGCCTTGCCGAGGCAGCGTGAAGTGTAGATGGAGTCAACGGAAGGAAGGTGGGTTTTGTGTGATGGTCTAGGCTGCGTCCAGATGTCTATGCAACTCTACATTTTTCTGCAATTTCTTGCTATCTTGGATGGACTTGACACAGGTTTTAGCAGGACATCTACATGTTCTCAAGGACTTCAGGACTTCTCAAGAGAGAGCTAGATAGGGCTCTTAAAGATAGCGGAGTCAGGGGATATGATGAGAGGGCAGGAACGGGGTACTGATTGGGGATGATCAGCCATGATCACATTGAATGGCGGTGCTGACTCGAAGGGCTGAATGGCCTACTCCTGCACCTATCCTGCACCTATTGTCTATTGCCTACTGTCTATTGTTAGATTGCACCCCTCGAAAAGCAAGCTCCTGCATTTGTGGACTCCCTAACCTGCGTAGAAGTTTAGTTTGAATTGTGTATTTGTTTCCTGGTTCCTCCGACACAAGATTTGGGTTTTTACTTCACAAATAATATATAAGCTCCTTATTTTTATTTCCGGAATAAATCTCCATAACCTCATCTATATTGAAATTTGTTAATTAAATGTCTGCTCTGCAAGTTTCATCAGTGTCTCGAAACCTGTCGCAATCCCCTTCAACACTCACTATTAAAATTGTTATTCACCAAATCCCAAACTCTAAATTATCAATGTAGATTGTGGCCGCTGCTTTATTTGTATAGAGTGGCATTGGGAGAGATTCAGGCATTTCAAGTGAAGAAGAGGCATGCTTCACTGTAGAAAATTGTGTGGCGGGATATACATCTTGCTCCAGTGACTTGCGTCCGTGATATAATCAAAATTCCTCCGCCAGAGACTCGATCTGTTCTCTGTGCAGCTTCAAGGAGAATCTCTCAGATTAGATTTGGTTCTCTGATCAGCCACTTGATATGCTTTTTCAGGCTGCAGTCTCAGTAAATGCATCAGCTGGATTTGTTCAGCTACCGAATTGCTGTGTCTGCTGGATGTTCCCCGGTACGGTAAATATACGCCGATGTTAAATGTATCGTTCCTAACTGTCACTCTATGTCATGTTGTCACCTGCGGGCGGAGCACCAAAGCAAATTCCTTGTATGTGATTACTTGGCCAATAAACTTATTCATTCACTTATTCATTCATTATAGTTGGTGCCTCAGTGTGTAAGGAGTGGAACCGAAAGCGGAACAACAGACAACAGACAACAGACAACAGAAGGGCGGTCAGCTTTTCGGCATGGACTCGATGGGCCGAAGGGCCTGTTTCCATGCTGTATCTCGAAACTAAAAGGAAAGGGTACAGAAAAGATTTACCAGACCTGTTGCCGGGACTAGAGGGTCTGAGCTATAGGTAGAGGTTGAGTCGGCTGGGTAGACACAAAATGCTGGAGTAACTCAGCAGGTGAGGCAGCATCTCTGGAGAGAAGGATTGGGCGACGTTTCGGGTCAAGACCCTTCTTCAGACTGATGTCAGGGGAGGGGGCGGGACAAAGATAGAATGTAGTCGGAGACAGTAAGACTTGTGGGAGAACTGGGAAGGGGGAGGGGATGGAGAGAGAAAGCAAGGGCTATCTGAAGCTGAGTAGGCTGGGACTCTATTCCCTGGCACGCAGGAGGGTGAGGGTGGTCTTATGGAAGTGTGTAAATCATGAGAGGAATAGATCAGGTGGATGCACGGAGTCTCTTGCCCAGAGTGGGAGAATCGAGGACCAGGGTGTACAAAGGGAGGTGGGTGCACGGAACAAGCTGCCAGAGGAGGTAGTTGAGGAAGGGACTATCCCAACGTTTGAGAAACAGTTGGACAGATACATTGTTAGGACAGGTTTAGAGGGATATGGGCCAAACGTGGGCAGGTGGGACTAGTTTAGCTGGAACATGTTGGCTGGTACAGGGAAGTTGGGCCGAAGGGCCGGTTTCCAAGCTGTATCACTAAATAACTATGACTCTATAAGCCAATTACAGACCATATACAGGACATCATAAGGTGGAAGGACAAGTCACATCCCAACAACCCTCTTGTCTCCTCTCTCCTATCAGGCAAGAGGTACAGAAGTGTGAAAACGCACACCTCCAGATTCAGGGACAGCTTCTTCCCAGCTGTTATCAGGCAACTGAACCATCCTACCAACAACTGGAGAGTGGTCCTGAGCTACTATCCACCTCATTGGAGACCCTCGGACTATCGTTGATCGGACTTTACCTTGCACTAAACGTTATTCCCTTTATCCTGTATCTGTACACTGTGGATGGCTCAATTGTAATGATGTACTGTGTTCCACTGCCTGGTTAGCACGCAACAAAAGCTTTTCACTGTACCTCAAAACACATGACAATAAACTAAACTCAACTCAACTCAAAAGGCACAAAATGGAATACAAGTAGGTAAAGCACAAAAGTTGATGATGCTCATGTTACATCAGTATTACCTCACCTTGCTTTATAACATGTAACTTAGGTTAAAAAATTCCTAATTCAAAGATCTGCAAAAAAGTGAAATGTATATATATCCATTAATCCAGAATGATCAATGGTTGGCACAGACTCGATGGGCCGAAGGGCCTGTTTGTGTGCTGGATCTCCGACCTACACTATACCAAACTCAACCTCAGCTTGTTGCTTAACAGTGCACAGCCACTCAGTGTGCCATCTGGAAGAATGTTTTAAAATATTTGCAAACCTTTAGCCTTTGGACCTGATGAATTATGGATGGAGTCGGTCAGTAGCTTCGGTAGAGAGGAGCGGGGGGGGGGGGGGGGGGGGGGGGAGTCTCATCGATCAATGTCTAACCAGCAACTTCAACCTCACTAATAAGTGCCTTCCTCATTGTTCATGTTAGTAAATAAATATATTGCAGCAGCCTGGCCTGGCCTCCATAAATCAAAAGAAAAACTTTGTCCTCGGAATAGTTGGCTCTTTATTTGGATACCCAGGTGGCTTATTTTCTCATTAAAGTGCTGTTTGAAGAATGTTTCAGCACTCAATTTTCAAATAGTGAATGGCGCTGTCTGCTGGTCCTGGGGTAAGTAAGTAATCCCATAGACATTACCCTGGCATCTGTATAGCCCACAGCTTCTAATCCTTCATTAACCACCTCCAACTTGAGTGCAGCTTCTAATAGGGATGGTCCTTTCCCAGAACGAGCAGATGGCTCTTGTTGAGGGTGAGAAGCATTTGGAAAATGTGGATGTTAATAACCAAGCAGCGGCAAGTGATGAACGAGGTCCGTATCAAGCACTGGGGCCAGGCAGGTTTTGATTCTCAATGATCACAACGAAACACGCAGGAGAGAACATGTAGTCAAACGCCTCGCACTGAGGTCAAGGATGTCTCGTAGACTGCAGGGCATGCAGGCCATCTTGACGACCTATCGCCTGCTCTGTCACGCTCCATCAACAATGATCTTTGTAAGATTCATGAAGACAAACAGATTTAATAACTTTAGGTTTATTGTTGTCATGTCCGCATGGGAAGCCCTCAATAACGTGGGGGAAAATCTGGACGTCTCAGAGGTCTAAGGGTCTCAAACTGCGATTCTTCCAGGCAACTGTCGAGACGGTTTTATTGTAGGGGTGTGAGGCATGAACTCTCACTCGAGCACTGTCCAAGTCTCTCGATGGTACCCACACCCGAATGCACGGGAAAAGTTCAAAATGTCAGTAGGGGTGACCACATCACCAGGGGTGGAATCTCCCTCTATAGGGAGAGAGAGATTCCACCCCTTGCCGAGAAGATCAGGTGGAGAAGGATGAGGCTCGCTGGTCACTGCCATCACCAAGGTTGTGCTGGGGGAACCCACCCATGGAGGATGTGACCTGGGACGGACGATCAAGATGATGCTGAAGACGTTGATGGAAGACGCATGTGTAGAGACAAAAGAGGAGCTTGCCAGCTGTACGGAGGACAGAGACGTGTGGTGCGTCCGTCACTGTGCCCGTCGGAAACCAGCACCACTGTGTCGCTAATGTTTTCAACGATTTAATAATAATAAATAATAAATGTTCATAATTGATAGGAACAGAATTAGGCCATTCGGCCCATCAAGTCTACTCCGCTATTCATTTATGGCTGATCACTTATCACTTCTCCCCATAGCCCCTGACACCCGTACTTATCAAGAATCTGTCTATTATCTCTGCCTTCAATATATCCACTGACTTGGCCTCCACAGCCGTCTGTGGCAATGAATTCCACAGATTCACCACCCTCTGACTAAAGAAATTCTTCCTCATCTCCTTCCTAAAGGAACGTTCTTTAATTCAGAGGCTGTGACCTCCGGACCTACACTCTCCCACCAGTGAAAACATCCTCTCCACATCCACTCTATCCTGGCCTTTCTCTATTCGGGAAGTTTCACTGCTGTCCCCCCCCCCCCCCATCATAAGGTCACGTGTACCGAGTCAGAGTGACAAGCTTTGTGTTGCATGCTGTCCAAACAGATCAGATAATACTACACATAAATACAATCAAGTCAATCTCAAGAACAACAGGTAGAGCAAAGGGGAAGATACAGAGTGCAGGATATAGTTCTCAGCATTGTGGCGCACCAGTTCCAGAGACAAAGTCCAATGTCCGCAATGGGGTAGAGGTGAATCGGACAGTACCCTGGCTTATGGAAGGACCGTTCAGAAGCCTGATAACAGAGGGGAAGAAGCTGTTCCTGAGTGTTGTTATGTGTTTTCAAGCTTCTGTATCTTCTGCCTGACGTGAACCAGGAGGAGAAGGAGTGGCCGGGGTGGGACAAGTCTATGATTATGTTGCCTGCTCATCCAAGGCAGCATGAAATATAGATGGAGTCAATGGTGGGGAGACTGACATGAAAAAATTGCCCACAGTACATCTTTTATGAAAGGGCCTCTGGTATATGTGTTTGCAATCCAATAATTAATTTAATGCTAAAACAAAGGGTGGCACACTGGCTGAGTGGTAGAGTTGCTGCCTTACAGCACCAGAGACCCAGGTTCGATTTTGGCTATGGGTGCAGTCTGCATGGAGTTTGTACATTCTCCTTGTGACCACGTGGGTTTTCTCCAGGTGCTCCGATTTCCTCCCACATTACAAAGACGTACAGGTCTTTAGGTCTTCACAACATGTCCCAGCCACACTAATCCCACCTGCCTACATTTGGTCTTCTGTTATTAGTAAATTGTCCCTAGTGTGTAGGATACGGGTAGCGTGCGGGCGATCGCTGGTCGGCGCAGACTCAGTGGGCCGAAGGACCCGTTTCCATATTGTATCTTTATGGTTTAAAGTCAAAATGAAAACTTCCCTTTATACTTCTTCCATTCCCAGTCTCCTCCTTCTCTCCATCTCCTCCATATTCTCTGCACCCCATGTCCTGATTTTGGATGATCAGCCATGATCATATTGGATGACGGTGCTGGCTCGAAGGGTCGAATGGCCTACTCCTGCACCTATTGTCTATGTTCTATGTTTCTATCTCTACCAATCTGTTGTGAAAGAAAAGACCACAAGATAAACTCTGCTGCATCTGAACCCACGGACTCACACGGCAGCAGCAAGCCATGCGGGTGCATCTTGCCGAGATACCACCTTGTATTTCACCCTCATTTCTCCCAGAGTGTCGTTAAGCCCGAAGCCAATTGTTTTAAATCTGTTTATTAATTTGCATAATGCGGAACAAAATCTCTTTTTGTGACCCTGAAAAATATCTCATTTGTGTCAGCATTTTGCACATCAGTTCTCAGCTGCAGTCCCACACATCCTTATTAAAATCTCCGCTTTTTGCTTCAACCCTGAACTGTTTATTGCGAGGACTCGGAGAACTGAGGTGTCTTTTCATTTTTACTGAACTGTTACTGACCACCCGCGGTCAACTCCCAAGCCTTTCTTGACGTCCTCTGAGCGAGGGCTACATGTATGTAGTGATGTATGTACTTAATCTATGAACCAATGTTGTATAACGTTAGCACCTCCACCAATTTAAAGTACTTTGGTCAACGAGAGTTGTTTTTTAAATGTACTATAGAAATAAAAGTGACTTGACTTGACTTGATTCCATTGTACTCAGTTCCCTCCCAATTTAAACGTGGCAGGAGGCACTGCTTCCCAAGATGGGCTCATGCGCTGAATGAATTGTCGACTGTAGATTCAGTTCAATCCTTCATTTGAAGGTGGTGCGAGCTCGGAGTGGGTACGTACCACCTTCCAGTATTTTGCAATCGTTACGAAGGAATACATGAGAAGGTTTTGAAAATCCCTTTTGTTCCAGGATGAATTCTGTGCAGATCCTGTATCCCGTGACCCGGCAAGAATTACTGTCAAATATCTGACCAGCTGAATTATATTGATTCTTCCGTCGCCATGGCAACGCATTAGCAGGCAGCGTTGCACAGACATATCAGCCGCTGTGGGGATTTCTAGTTTACCATTTATTCATCTTTCTCCGTAATGACTTCATTTGATGAAGCCTGTAATATATGTTTTCCGAATGGTTCATTTAACAAGCATGAAGACATTAATAATAAACCCTAACAAATTAAAGATTTTTTTCCCCCACACATGGACCCCTGGTTCTTAATTTTCTGGGGGAAATCTAGTATGTTGCGTTAGTAATGAAAATCTATGGATCCCAGCAAGACTGAAACGTTGAAGCTTAAGCTGACATCTCAAACATGCATGAATTAAGGGTCATCTCTATAACTGAGAAGATGTGTTATTAGTAGCTGCCACTACGATCGCTTGACTGCTGGGTATTAATTCCTGGCGGAGTTCTGATGCTTTTCATATTTTATTTCCACTGTATGATCTGATGTGTTTAAGGATTCTGGACTGGTCGCTCTCAACTCTGCAGCCTGCCCTCTCTGCAAAATCAAATAGAACTGTCAAGTCAAAACTTCAGTAAACGCTGCTCACTTAGACAAGGCACACAAAGCGAAAGATAACAAAGGCGATTGCCGGGTGCGGTATCCGACATCGTCAAACGTTAGATACCACACTTACTCAATAAGCAGGGATCCCTGGTTAGTGGAAGAAAAGTTACACAGTCAACGGTAGACAAAAATGCTGGAGAAACTCAGCGGGTGAGGCAACATCTATGGAGCGAAGGAATAGGCGACGTTTCGGGTCGAGACCCTTCTTCAGACTGATGTGGGGGTGGGAGGGGGGGTGGGGGCGGGAAGAAGAAAGGAAGAGGCGGAGACAGTGGGCTGTGGGAGAGCTGGGAAGGGGAGGGGAAGGAGGGAGAAAGCAAGGACTACCTGAAATTGGAGAAGTCAATGTTCATACCGCTGGGGTGTCAACTACCCAAGCAAAATATGAGGTGCTGCTCTTCTAAGTTGCGGTGGGACTCACTCTGGCCATGGAGGAGGCCCAGGAGATCCAAATGTCTCTTGAAATCGTGATTGTATTGGTTTCTATAGCTTCCTCTGTCATGTACGATATGATACAACACAACATAACTTTATTTATCCCAGGAGGGAATTTGATCTGCCAACAGTCATAAAACACAAGATCCATGAAACATGAAATGTGAAATTAAAGTGACGAGTGGAAAGGATTGGGGATGTGCAAAGATTGAGGGGGGGGGGGAGGGGGGGAGTCAGTCTACCCCACGACATAAGGGGGAGGAGTTGTACAGTTTGATAGCCACAGGGAAGAAAGATCTCCTGTGGCGTTCTGTGCCGCATCTTGGTAGAAACCAGTCTGTTGCTGAAGGTGCTCCTCAGGTTGACCAGTGTGTCATGGAGGGGGTGAGCTGTATTGTCCAGGAGGCTCCGCAGTTTGAGGAGCATCCTCCCCTCCAAGACCATCCCCCCCCCCCCCGTGAATCCAACCCCACTCCCAGGACTAATTTTAGACATGGAAAAAGTTGCCCAGAGATAGATCCCTCTTAAATCTCTCCTCTCTCACCTTAATCCATGATCAGCCATGATCACATTGAATGGCGGTGCTGGCCTACTCCTGCACCTATTGTCTATTGTCTATTGCCATGTCCTCCAGTTTTAGAATCCTCCACCTTGGTAAAAAAAACTGTGCTGTCACCTCTCAGCCTTCTAAACTGCAAAGATTTAAATCCCAGCCTCTTTATTCATTCCTTATAACTCAAGCTTGCAAGCACGAGAACCTCAGCCCAGTCTTATGGGCCTGTCCCACTTACACGACTTTTTCGGCGACTGCCGGCACCCGTCATAGGTTGTTGCAGGTCGCCGAAAATGTTCAACATGTTGAAAAACCAGAAAGACGCTACGACTCTTTGGGCGAGTGAGGAGACGACTCACGACCGTACAGGCGACATGTCGCGGGGGTGAAGCCTGCACGGTCGTGAGTAGTCGCCCAAAGAGTCGTACCTTGTTCTGGTCGCCGCTGGATTTTCAACACGTTGGAAATTTTCGGCGACCTGCAACGACCTATGACGTGCCGGCATAGTCGCCGAAAAAGTCGTGTAAGTGGGACAGGCCCACAAGGTTGCCCACCTACAATGCAGCAGTGTTTATTTGTTTTCCACTGAGAGTCATTCCACATTGTTCGACAATCCGAAGTCTTGTCCAGGGTTACTCGTGCTTCCGATGGCAACCAATAGGACAAGTAGCCTGACTGATCCCAGTCTGT
Organism: Amblyraja radiata; assembly: GCF_010909765.2. Lineage (NCBI taxonomy): Eukaryota > Metazoa > Chordata > Chondrichthyes > Rajiformes > Rajidae > Amblyraja > Amblyraja radiata. The sequence goes on along the minus strand of NC_045973.1, from coordinate 3,951,513 downwards.
GGAGCGCAGAACAGAGAGAAAACCTGGGAATTTCCGGGTCACTTCTGGTCTCTGTCAAACCAGAGTGTGTTCAATGGTTCAGCTGCATTTTATTGTCACTTGTAGTGAGGCACAGTGAAAAGCCTTTCATTGCATCCAATTCAGTAAAAAATATCACTTAACTTAAGCGCAATCATAGATAAGTACAAGTGTGTGGGAACAGAACTCTATATACCAAAGTCATAGAGTCATACAGCAGAGAAACAGGCCCTTCGGCCCAACTTGTCCATGCCAGCCAACATGCCCCATCTACACTAGTCCCACCTGCCCATATCCCTCTAAATTTATTCTATCCATGTACCTGTCTAAATGTTCCTTTAATATTGCGATAGACCCTGCAAATGTCCCTCTGTTTGAGTACACAACTCAGTTGTTCAATTATAATGATGTACCTAGGTACAGTGATATTCCTTTTTTGCAGAAGATAGACTCAAAAACCTGGAAGGTAGATAAAAATGCTGGGGAAACTCAGCGGATGAGGCAGCATCTATGGAGCGAAGGAATAGGTGATGCTTCGGGTCGAGACCCTTCTTCAGACGCTTCATAGATTCCCAAAGCTGGAGTTATCAGGCAACTGAACCATCCTACCACAACCAGAGAGCAGTGCCAAACTACTATCTACCTCATTGGTGACCCTGGGACTATCCGTGATCAGATTTCGCTGGCTTTACCTTGCACTAAACGTTATTCCCTAAACACTGCACTGTAAACGGCTCGATTGTAATCATGTACTGTCTTTCCGCTGGCTGGTTAGCACGCAACAAAAAGCTTTTCACCGTACCTCGGTACACGTGACAATAAACTACACTGAAGAAAACCTTACCATACACAGGCACTGTCATATCAGTGCTGTACAGTCCAGAGATTTATCACAGTAATAGGCTCAGATCTAGTCACCAGCCTTTGAGCTTCCGTGACCTTTCCCACTGCAGCCGAGGAAACCTAATTTGCAAAGTTGCAATTATGGCCAAACACACCATTAAATACTGACTTCCACCTCATGCCTGAAATGTAGATTTTTCAGCATATTTGCCAGGGGAGACTGATTCATAAACACCTGAAATTGTCATCAATTAAACTAGTCTCCCTCGAGTGTGCAGGGGTAATATTAAAATATGTTTGTTTTAGAGATACAGTGCGGATACAGGCCCTTCGGCCCATCGATTCCGCGCCGACCAGCGATCCCACTAGCTCCATCCCACACACTAGGGGACAATTTGCAATTTTTACTGAAGCCAATTAACCTACAAACCTGCACGTCTCTGGAGAGGAAACAGGAGCACCCGGAGAAAATCCACGCAGGTGGGTTAGGGCTGTCACGGTGGCGCAGCGGTAGAGTTGCTACCTTACAACGAATGCAGCGCCGGAGACCCGGGTTCAATCCCGACTACGGGCGCTGCCTGTACGGAGTTTGTACGTTCTCCCCGTGACCTGCGTGGGTTTTCTCCGAGATCTTCCGTTTCGCCGTAAAGATTATTTAAATAATTGATTCAATTATTTTGGGTTAAAAAAGAACGTTTCCGTTGATCGTGGGCGGGAAGGAAAACTCTCGGTCACGAGTCCTGACAATAATATTTCTGGATGATATTTCTTGACCACTTTTTCATAAATGCCCTTCACACTGGTCCGAAGATTGAGTGTTAAGATGTGACACCAATCTGTTCAAGAAGGAACTGCAGATGCTGGGAAATCGAAGGCAGACAAAAAATGCTGGAGAAACTCAGCGGGTGCGGCAGCATCTATGGAGCTCCACTGAGTTTCTCCAGCATTATTGACATCAATCTGTGCTTTGAAATGTTCTACACATTATTAAAATTCTCGGTGAGTATACAATTTCCATTTGGTTTGGAACATGAAACCAAGTTAAACCAACCTGCTCTGCCTGCACCTAATCTATATCCCCCCATTCCTTTCATATTCGGAATCGAGAACCAGAGGATATAGGTTTAACCTGAGGGGGGGGAAATTTAATAGGAACCTGAGGGGTAACTTTTGACAAAAAGGGTGGTGGGTGTATGGAACGAGCTGCCAAAGATAGTCGTTGAGGCAGGTGCTATCACAACATTTAAGAAAGATCATGAGATCATAAGTTTAAGAAAGAATTACAGATGCTGGAAAAATCGATGGAAGATAAAATTGCTGTAGAAACTCAGTGGGTGAGGCAGCATCTATGGAGAGAAGGAATAGGCGACGTTTCGGGTCGAGGATCTCAACCCGAAACGTCGCCTATTCCTTCTCTCCACAGATGCTGCCTCACCAGCTGAGTTTCTCCAGCATTTTTGTCTACCATAAGATCATAAGTAATAGGAGCAGAATGAGCCCATCAAGTCTACTCCAACATTCAATCAAGGCTGATCTACCTCTCCATTCTCCTGTCTTCTCCCCATAACCTCTGACACCTGTACTAATCAAGAAACACTAAGACTGGTACATGGATAGGACAGGTTTAGAGGGATCTGGGCCAAACGCAGGCAGGTGGGACTAGTGTAAATGCGACATGTTGGTCGGTGTGGGCAATAGACAAGAGACAATAGGTGCAGGAGTAGGCCATTCGGCCCTTCGAGCCAGTACTGCCATTCAATGTGATCACGGCTGATCATCCCCAATCAGTACCCCGTTCCTGCCTTCTCCCCATATCCCCTGACTCCGCTATCTTTAAGAGCCCTAACTAGCTCTCTCTTGAAAGTTTCCAGAGAACCGGCCTCCACCGCCCTCTGAGGCAGGGAATTCCACAGACTCACAACTCTCTGTGTGAAAAAGTGTTTCCTCGTCTCCGTTCTAAATTGATTAGCCTTTATTCTTCAACTGTGGCCCCTGGTTCTGGACTCCCCCAACATCAGGAACGTTTCCTGCCTCTAGCGTGTCCAAAACCTTAATAATCTTATGTTTCAATAAGATGCCCTTTCATCCTTTTAAACTCCGGAGTATACAAGCCCAGCCACTCCATTCTCTCAGCATATGACAGTCCCGCCATCCCGGGGAATTAACCTTGTGAACCTACGCTGCACTCCCTCAATAGCAAGAATGCCCTTCCTCAAATTAGGGGACCAAAACTGCACACAAGTTGGGCCGAAGGGTCTATTTCCACTCTGTGTGAGCCTCTGGCTTTATTCCTGTGCCTATCTAAAAGCCTCCTACGACCACTATCATAGCTGCCTCCACCACCACCCCTGGCAGTGTATTCCAGGCACCCACCACCCTCTGTGAAAAACACTTGGCTTAGTCTTATTTGTAGAAAACCTTACAACAGCATTGTCTGAAAGAGCTATCTTCTCATTTAAATAACTGCACCTCACGAATAAAATAATACAATATCAAACAGCTTCACATAAAATTGGATTCAGCACAATTATAATGCCGCCCGTTAATCGGATTGTCAAGTCAGTTTTATGTTTTGGCCATCTCAGATGCAAATCATGATGTTGGGACTGACCACGAAAGTCTCATCATCGCTAATCAGTGCAATGCTGCAGTAACACATCATCAGGCCAAGCAGAAGGTTGCGGATTGACCGAGTAACACTCATACATTGGTGTCATAACTGATATGAGCAGAATTAGGCCATTCGGCCCATCAAGTCTACTCTGCCATTCAATCATGGCTGATCTATCTCTCCCTCCCAACCCCATTCTCCTGCCTTCTCCCCATAACCCTTGACACCCGTACTAATCAAGAATCTATCTATCTCTGCCTTAATAATATCCATTGACTTGGCCTCCAATGCCATATGTGGCAAAGAATTCCACAGATTCACCACCCTCTGACTCAAGAAATTCCTCTTCATCTCCTTCCTAAAGGAGCTAATTCTGAGGCTGTGACCTCTGGTCCTAGACTCACCCACTAGCGGGAACATCCTATCCACATCCACTCTATCCAAGCCTGTCACTATTCTGTATGATACTCTCATCGCATGTCAACCCACTCATTCCTGGGATCATTCTTCTAAGCCCATCCTTGGGTGTGTGTGGGCGAGGACATTCTTTACTGTTTTCTACACATTAATGGCCCTGGGAAACACAATGGAAAAATTTCCACTGAGTGAATTCACAGGAGAGCAATTTTTCATGCCTTTGTTGTTCCTAACATTTGGTCGCAAGCCTACTAGTTAGGCCACATTTGGAATATTGTGTGTGGGAAGGAACTGCAGATGCTGATTTACACCGAAGGTAGACACAGAACGCTGGAGTAACTCAGCCGGACAGGCAGCATCTGCGGAGAGAAGGAGTGGGTGACGTTTTGGGTCGAGACCCTTCTTCAGACTGAGAGTCAGGGGAGAGGGAGTCTAGAGATATAGAAGGGTAAGGTGTGTAAACGACAGATCAAAGCAGATGGTGATAAGGAAATGCTCAGAGGGTGGTGGAAGCAGGTTCTCTGGATGCTTTCAAGAGAGAACTCTTAAAATTAAGATAGGGCTCTTAAAAATAGCGGAGTCAGGGGATATGGGGAGAAGGCAGGAACGGGGCACTGATTGGGGATGATCAGCCATGATCACATTGAATGGTGGTGCTGGCTCGAAGGGCCGAATGGCCTACTCCTGCACCCATTGTCTATTGTCTCTTGAAATGTAGAATGGTTCATTGTTAGCTGGGGGGAAGGTGACAACGCGGTCTACAATCAGGAATATTTTTGAATCAGGAATATTGTGAGCAGTTTTGAGCCCCACATCTGAGGAAGGATGGACTTGGGGTTGGTGAGGGTCCAGAGGAGGTTTCGGAGAATGATACCGGGGTTGATTGGACTAATGTAACAAGGCACTGGGCCGGTACTCACTGGAGTTTAGAAGGATGAGGGGGAACCTCATGGAAGCTTACCAAGCAATGAAAGTCCTCGGCAGAGTGGATGTGGAGAGGATGTTTCCAGTAAATGGGAAAGTTTAAGACCAGAGGGCACAGCCTCAGAAAAAAAGGATGTACCATTAGAATGGAGATGATGAATTTCTTCAGTCAGAGGGTGGTGACTTTGTGACATCTTGGTGCGCAATACGTAACAGCATGCCATAACCTGAGAGACGGTGAATGACCAACATGCACATATGTACGCACACACTAATTGACATTAACTAACACTAAGAAATTAATATTGAATTGCTAAACTTGCTATTGTGTTGTACTGCTTACAGCTGCAAGAACGTGTAGCAATCAATAAAGGGCTATAGGCCTATTGCGAGTTTATGTACAGGGACATATCTATCCATGCACTGTATACTTGTATTTATACTTATGCATTTTAAACATGTATGTCATGTTTTATACTTTGGCAATATAACAATGTTTTTTTTATCATGCCAATAAAGTTTTTTAATTGAATTTAATTGAATTGAATTGTGGAATTCATTGCCACAGATGGCGGTGGAGGCCAAGTCCATGGGTATTTTTAAAGTGGACATTGTTACCACCAGGGGGCGCCGTACGATTGGCAGCCTCGCCAACAGTCTGTCTGTTTTTCCATCTTTTTTTGTTATTTTTAGTGTGTTTTGAAAGTTGTTTTAATGTTCTCTGGTTTGTTTTATGTGGGGGGTTGGGGGAGGGGGTCGGGGGAAACTTTTTTTTCAATCACTTACCCTGCCGGAGATGTGATTGTTTTCCTGGTCGTATCTGCGGTCATTCTGCGGCCTAACATCATGGAGCTGGAGGCCTCGCTCGAGACTGACTTTGAGCCCCACCGCGGGGCGTGGACTTACCATCGGAGCCGATCCCTTGCCTGGGATCGATTCTCCAATCGCGGCCTGCGGACTTTACCATCGAGAGCTCGCAGTCTCGGGAGGGGCCGTGGATGTCGGGAGCTCCAAAGCCGCAGAAGGTTCGACCAGCCCTGACCCCGGGGTCCGATCGCTCGACGTGGGGGAGCTGAGATCCCCCCCGATGCGGGAGCTGATCGCCCCGACACGGAGGGCCCGAACGTCGCCGGCTACGGGAGGAAGATGGCCCGAGGCCCCCGACTGCGGGAGGACAACGAAGGGAAGAGATCGAACATTTTTTTTGGCTTCTATCACAGTGAGGAATGTGGAGGAGTCACTGTGGTGGATGTTTATGTTAAAATATATTTTGTGTGTCTTGTTGCTTTTTATGTGTATGAGTGACTTGACAAATGAAATTCCTCATATGTTGCACAATATACTTGGCCACGGTACGAGTTCATTCCAAGAGCTCTCCCGAGTTTGCCCTGATTCGAACTCGGAGATATACGGTAATGGCCACTCGTCGGTACTCGGGGCTCTCGTGGGCATTTTTCAACGTGTTGAAAAATCTTCACGAGTCTTCCCGTGCTTACCTGCCGTTAGCGAGTCTTCCCGAGTACCTGCCGTTAGCGTTACGAGCCGCTAAGAGACATCACTGAGCTCCGACGTACCCGCTACGTACATTCTCCATGCGATGATCAGCCATGATCACATTGAATGGCGGTGCTGGCTCGAAGGGCCAAATGGCCTACTCCTGCACCTATTGTCTATTGTCTATTGTCTATTGACTATTACCACGAGTTTGATTTTTTTTAAACTCGGGAGAGCTCTTGGAATGAACGCGTACCGTGCGACACGGCTTCAATAAAGTATTATTGTATTGTATTGTATTGTATTGATAGGCTCTCGATTAGTAAGGGTGTCAAAGGTTACAGGGAGAAGGCAGGAGAATGGGGTTGAGAGGGTAAAGCAGATCGTCCATGATCGAATGCCAGAGCAGACTCGATGGGCCAAACGGTCTTATGGAAAAGAACAAAAGACTGTGGGAAAGGGAAAGTCGATTGCCAATGAAAAGCAGCCACACATGTCCAGCACGGCTGTGAACCCCATGAGTCACTCCCTCCTGTGTTGCAAAAGCTCATTTAACTTGCAAATAGAGAGTAGTCTGGGTTGTTCCTAAGGGTTGGAATTGGAGCCAAAAATCTTTAAATCCAATCATTCCACTGAGCATTTAGTACATAGAATAATGCCAGCTGGAGATCGGCCTAATATCTGTATCCAAATTCAAATTACTTCCATTTGCATTTGCTCATGAATATATATTTTTTTCTCCTCAGCTCTCTGCATCGGGCTCCAGCAGTAGTCATGAAGTCAGGAGAGCCGTCAGCTCCCGCCTATTTCCCAACCGCCCAGCTACTCGTAGTTGTGGAATGGGTGACGTTTCGGGTTGAGACCCTTCTTCTGACTTCTCGTGTCTCGACCCGAAACGTCACCCATTCCTTCTCTCCTGAGCTGCAGCCTGTCCCGCTGAGTTACTCCAGCATTTTGTGCCTATCTTCGGTTTAAACAGCATCGGCAGTTCCTTCAGGGGCTGTCCCACTTGGGCGACCTAATTGGCGAGTTTAGAAGAGTTTAGGAGAGCTTGAAAAAATGACATGTTGAAAACCTCCTTCAACTATGTTGAAGACCAGCTTCGACTAGCTACGACTAAATTGGACACCGAATAGTGGCGAGTGAAGACGACCTCCTTCGACCTCCCTTCGACCTCCCTTCGACTATGATGAAGACTATCTACGACTACCTTCGACTACCCTCGATTACCTACGACTAACATGCCGACCTACTACGACTAAACCTACGAGTAAAAAATGTATCGATTTTTTCCATGGCGACCATTTTTTACTCGTGGGCATTTTTTAACATGTTGAAAATACGCCGCCGCCTAGCTGAGGCCTCGAGTACGCGGAGACCACTCTCGAGCATGAAGGAGAGTTACGAAGACCTCGTGTCGACCATGCTGCGCGTATGAGTCGAGGGCAAACTCGCCAGAACTCGCGGATTAGGTCGCCCAAGTGGGACAGGCCCTTTCCTGCACACTTGTGGTCCTTTGCCAGTCTTCCCTTTCCTCGCTGTGAGAGCGTGGCCCCAACCCAGGGCTTTACAACACAGCCACGCAACAGATCATCAGTTTGATCACTTCAGTTTGCCGTCATGTGTACCAAGGTACAGTAAAAAGCTTTTGTTTTTCATACAAGTCATAGAGTGATACAGTGTGGTAACAGTCCCTTCGGCCCAACTTGCCCACACCGGCCAACATGTCCCAGCTACACGAGTCCCACCTGCTTGCACTTGGTCCATATCCCTGTCCTATCCATGTACCTGTCTAACTGTTTCTTAAACAATGGGTTAGTCCCAGCCTCAACTACCTCCTCTGGCAGCTTGTTCCGTACACCCACCTGTGCAAAAGTTACCCCTCAGATTCCTATTAAATCTTTTCCCCTTCACCTTAAACCTATGTCTTCTGGTCCTCGATTCCCCTACTCTGGGCAAGAGACTGGTTGCTACTCTGCTGTGTGCTATCCAGTCAGCAGAAAGACAGTACATGATTACAATCGAGCTATTTACAGTGTACAGATACATGATAAGGGAATAATATTTAGTGCAAGGTAAAGCCAGCAAAGTCTGATCAAAGATAGTCCCTGCTTCACCAATGAGGTAGATAGTAGTTCAGCACTGCTCTCTGGTTGTGGTAGGATGGTTCAGCTGCCTGATAACAGCTGGGAAGAAACTGGCTCTGAATCTGGAGGTGTGCGTTTTCACACTTCTGTACCTCTTGCCCGATGGGAGAGGGGAGGAGAGGCAGTGGCTAGGGTGCAACTCGTCGTTGATGATGCTGCTGGCCTTGCCGAGGCAGCGTGAGGTATAAATGTAGTCAATGGAAAGGAGATTGGTTTGGGTGATGGTCTGGGCTGCGTCCACAATTCCCTGCAATCCCTTGCGGTGTTGGATGGAGCTGTTCCCGAACCAAACTGCGGCGCTTCCCGATAAAATGCTTTCTATGATGCATCTGTAGAAGGTAAAAGACAACAGGCCATCAGTGATCCCGGGAAGAGGGAGTTTACCAGTCAGTGATTCCACCCATCAACACTTTGAAGAAGGGTTTCGGACCGAAACGTCGCCTATTTCCTTCGCTCCATAGATGCTGCCGCACCCGCTGAGTTTCTCCAGCACTTTTGTCCAAGAATGAATAAGTTTATTGGCTAAGTATTCACATACAAGGAATTTGCCTTGGTGCTCTGCCCGCAAGTGACAACGACAACACAGACCTACTGTGAACAGGGGATAGATGTCGGCGTGGACTCGGTGGGGCAAAGGGCCTGTTTCCATGCTGTATCTTTAAACAAATCGAAACCAAATTAAGCTAAAATGGCAACAGATATCACAGGAATATAATATTCAGGATTAATATTAATATCCTGGATTAACACTATTAATTTTATGCAGTAACTCAACAGGTCAGGCAGCATGTCTGGAGAAAAGGAATAGGTGATGTTTCGGGTCGAGACCCTTGCTGAGACCCTAAACCTTATGTCTGATGAAGGGTCTTGACCCGAAACATCGTCAATTTATTTTCTCCAAGAAAATGTTTCTCCAGTCTGACTTGTTTAAGAAAGAACTGCAGATGCTGGAAAAATCGATGGTGGACAAAAAATGCTGGAGAAACTCAGCGGGTGAGGCATCATCTCTGGAGAGAAGGAATCGGCGACTTTTCGGTTCGAGACCCTTCTTCAGTCACCTATTCCTGCTCTCCATAGATGCTGCCTCACCCGCTGAGTTTCTCCAGCATTTTTTGTCTGCCTCCAGTCTGACTTGTTGAGTTACTCCAGCTTTTTGTGTCTGTCTTCAGTTTAAACCAGCATCTGCAGTTCCTCCCGGCATGGTTAATTTTACGGAATAACATTTTATTAGAACTGGAAAACAACAATTTTTTACCCGTCTGAGTCACTGTAAAAAATAGTGGCGTTACGAACTCTTAGCATGAGGAGTCAGGATCACCATTCTGTGCATGTCGCTGCCCAGAAGGACACAACGCACTTGGACATTTGGTGATCTGCTCTCTTCACTCAAACCTCATTATCGTTCTCACAAAGATTCTGGTATTTAAATCATCTCCGGTTCATACATAATATACATTTTTTAAAACCCAATGGAAGTGAACTTTCTGTTCATGGTCTTGAATGGAAGATTAATTTTGGAACAGAGCAAGCGAGGGGGCATTGACGGAATAGAGTCAGAGTCACAGAGACACAGAGACACAGAGACACAGAGTCACAGAGACACAGAGACACAGAGTCACAGAGTCACAGAGACACAGAGACACAGACACAGAGTCACAGAGATACAGTCACAGAGTCACAGAGACACAGACACAGTCACAGAGTCACAGAGACACAGAGTCACAGAGAGACAGAGACACAGAGTCACAGAGTCACAGAGACACACAGTCACAGAGACACAGAGACACAGAGACACAGAGACACAGAGACACAGAGTCACAGAGACACAGAGACACAGAGACACAGAGACACAGACACGGTCACAGAGTCACAGAGACACAGAGACACAGAGACACAGAGACACAGTCACAGAGACACAGAGACACAGAGACACAGAGACACAGTCACAGAGACACAGAGACACAGAGACACAGAGACACAGTCACAGAGACACAGAGTCACAGAGACACAGAGACACAGAGTCACAGAGTCACAGAGACACAGAGACACAGAGACACAGAGACACAGTCACAGTCACAGTCACAGAGTCACAGAGTCACAGAGACACAGAGACACAGAGACACAGAGACACAGAGTCACAGAGACACAGAGACACAGAGACACAGAGACACAGTCACAGAGACACAGAGACACAGAGACACAGAGACAGGGACACAGAGACACAGAGACACAGAGTCACAGAGACACAGAGTCACAGAGACACAGAGACACAGTCACAGAGACACAGAGACACAGAGACACAGAGTCACAGAGACACAGAGACACAGAGACACAGAGACACAGTCACAGAGACACAGAGACACAGAGACACAGAGACACGGAGACACAGAGACACAGAGTCACAGAGACACGGAGACACAGAGACACAGAGACACAGAGTCACAGAGACACAGAGACACAGAGACACAGAGTCACAGAGTCACAGAGTCACAGAGACACAGAGACACAGAGACACAGAGTCACAGAGACACAGAGACACAGAGACACAGTCACAGAGTCACAGAGACACAGAGACATAGTCACAGAGTCACAGAGACACAGAGACACAGAGACACAGAGACACAGAGTCACAGAGACACAGAGACACAGAGACACAGAGACACAGAGACACAGAGTCACAGTCACAGAGACACAGAGACACAGTCACAGAGACACAGATACACAGAGACACAGAGACACACAGACACAGAGACACAGAGTCACAGAGACACAGAGACACAGAGACACAGAGACACACAGACACACAGACACAGAGACACAGAGTCACAGTCACAGAGACACAGAGACACAGTCACAGAGACACAGATACACAGAGACACAGAGACACAGAGACACAGTCACAGAGACACAGATACACAGAGACACAGAGACACACAGACACAGAGACACAGAGACACAGAGACACAGAGACACAGTCACAGAGACACAGATACACAGAGACACAGAGACACACAGACACAGAGACACAGAGACACAGAGACACACAGACACAGAGTCACAGAGACACAGAGACACAGAGACATAGTCACAGAGACACAGGGACACAGAGACACAGAGACACAGAGACACAGTCACAGAGGCACAGGGTTACAGGGTCACAAGGTCACAGGGTCACAGAGTCACAGGGTCACAAGGTCAGGGTCACAGAGTCTCAGAGTCACACATTGTGGAATCATCATCATCATCATCATCGGCAGTCACTCGAAACGAGTCTGACTGTCCTCTCATGGAGGACGCCTGTGCGTGACTTTGTTTAACGTGGGGAGACTGGTGCACAGACAGCCATCCCATGGTCCTTGACAGATCTGGGTCAGGATCCAGTGGCATGGAGTCCAAGACGACCGGAGACCCTTTTCTGCTGCAGCCTTCATCCGCCTTCCCAGCCGTTGTGAAGCTCCACTAGGGTCAGCCATCGTCCTCCGCCTGTTCCACCGTTGAGGTCTTGGTTGGATTGCTCTCTGTCAGAGACCTCCCCCTCGATCTTACCGCCATGGGTGGCCCTACCAGGAGCATCGCTCCAGACGGCATCGCTCTCAGGATCTCAGGACCACACAAGCTTCTCCACCACCACAATGTTATTATGAATATGATTATGATATAACTATATGGTCTGTGGGAATTAGGTCTGCCAGCCTGTCATGCTGCTGCAAGTAAGAATTTCACAGCTTAGCTTACTTTATTGTCACGGGCACCAGGGTACAGTGGAAAGCTTTTGTTGCGTGTTATCCAGTCAGCGGAAAGACAATGCATGATTACAGTCGTGTTGTTCACAGTGTACTGATACGGCACGGAGGGCATAACGTTCAATGCAAAATAAAGCCCAGTAAAGTGCGGTTAAAATGTATTAAGATATATGTGTTGTGTATTATTGTAATTTACCGTACTTCTAATAAAAATAATTTAAAAAATAAAATAAAAAAAATAAAAAATAAAAAGTGGGTTGGAGGGTTTCAGTACATATAACAATTCTTCTTCATCCTTAACTCTTGTCTCGACCTTTAGGCGCGGTCACGGTGGCTCAGCGGTAGAGTTGCTGCCTTTCAGCGTTTACAGCGCCAGAGACCCGGGTTCGATCCCGGCCACGGGTGCTGTCTGTACGGGGTTTGTACCTTCTCCCTCGTGACCTGGGTGGGATTTCTCCGAGATCTTCGGTTTCCTCCCACGCTCCAAAGATGTACAGGTTTGTAGATTAATTGACTTGGTATGAAGATGAAAAGTGTCCCTAATGTGTGTGGGATAGTGTTAGTGTGCGGGGATCGCTGGTGGGCGCAGACTCGGTGGGCCAAAGGGGCTGTTTCTCTAACCTAAACTAAACTAAACTTTCCCCTCCTCCGTATGCTCATCTTCCATACCCGAGCCCCTTATTTCCCTTTTACCCCCCTCTTTCCCCTCTCTCCCTCCCCTCGCCCCCATATCCCGGTTTTCACCACTATTCACTCTTTATCTGACACCCTGTTTTTCTCCTTTTCATCCCTCGCCTATCTCACTTGCTCCACCCATCTGCCAATCAAACACCCACCTTCTCACCTTCAGTTTGAAGAAAAGTCTCGACCCAAAACGTCACCCATTCTTTCTCTCCAGAGTTACTCCAGCTTTTTGTGTCTATCTTCCGTTTAAACCAACATCTGCAGTTCCTTCCTACATATAGATTTTGGGAATGCATAGTTGATAACTGCCCTTATATGTAAACATTTAATAGACAATAGACAATAGGTGCAGGAGTAGGCCATTCGGCCCTTCGAGCCAGCACCGCCATTCAATGTGATCATGGCTGATCCTCCATAATCGGTACCCCATTCCTGCCTTCTCCCCATATCCCCTGACTCTGCTATCTTTAAGAGCTCTATCTAACTCTCTCTTGAAAGCATCTAGATCAGGGGTGGGGAACCTTTTCATGGTGGAATACCGCATTAAGTTAGCTGTAATCGAATAAGGCTGCATCCAAGAAACTTCAATTAGATATACTTCAAAATGTACATTATTTTGTTAAAATATGACTTACTAATGTTTTAATTGTGGCCGTCAGTCGGGGAGGATTAATTCGTTGAATCTTCTTTTTCTCTTTGGTATTTTGAATACGTTCATTTTAAGATTAAAATGAAAATAATAAAAGACGAACAAAAACATATTAATAAAATTAAAAGGATTTGTTCTACAAAATTTGTTCTACAAAAGGCCGCACTTAATGGCTCAGAAGGCCACATGCAGCCTTAAGGCCGCAGGTTCCCCACCCCTGATCCAGAGAATTGGCCTCCACTGCCCTCTGTGGCAGAGAATTCCACAGATTCACAACACTCTGGGTGAAAAGGTTTTTCCTTATCTCCGTTCTAAATGGTTTAAGGGCCTATCCCACTTGGGCGTCATTTGCGCCTCACTTGCGCATCATGTAGAAAATTGGTCGACGCGTGGGCGGCTTGTGGGTGACGCGCGCATAGCGCATGGTGAGGCGTGGAATCGCATGTAGTGGCACGTGGCATCGCACAGATATTCTAATGACGTCACGCGCACCAGACGGATGCGCTGACGCATGATGACGACGCGTGATGACGCGTAATTTGCGAGCGACCGTTGTGCGTCAGTCACTACCGACCTGTCGCGTAAATGAAGCGCAAATTACGCCCCAGTGGGACAGGCCCTTTACACCTTATTTTTTAACTTAGTGTATAATTACCTAAACATTACTAATCATTGATGTAACAGTTTCATATATGTAGATGATGATGCTGTGCTCCAAGGAATAAGGTCCGGGCCTTCCCACCCTACAGCTCACCCCCTCTAGTCCTGGCAACAATTTCTTGCCCCTCTCTGGTGTAGACATGTCAGGAGATTTTTTATGAACCGTCTATACATGGGGTATGATATGTGGCGTCGTCACAGCTAATTGAGTGTTGCCTACCTCAAGTAATGGTTATTTTGTAGGCTGTTCTATTCTTGTTGATTCTCTGAGTGAGCGGAGACACAAAGAGCCCCTGGGCATTTCACAAATTAATAGTAGTGACACACACTGGAGTAAAGACTCCGTAACTGAGAGAGCAAAAACCCCAGGCAAACACAAGTCAAGCATGCATTAATGAAGACATTTCACCACTTGAGAAAAGCCAAAATAGATCTGTTTACAAGTTAACAAACTTTCCTCCTCTAATTGGTTGCAAATGCTTCTGACAATCATCCCATAAGTAGTAGCTCTTTACAAAATTCTATTTGTGAAAACGTCCCCATTAAACAGTGGCATAAGGCAAGCGGCACGGTGGCGCAGCGGTAGAGTTGCTGCCTCACAGCGCCAGAGACCCGGGTTCCATCCTGACTACGGGTGCTGTCTGTACGGAGTTTGTATGTTCTCCCCGTGACCACGTGTTTTTTCTCCGGGTGCTCCGGTTTCCTCCCACACTCGGGGATGGGGGGTGGGGGAGGGAGAGGGAGAGGGTGAGAGATTGAGAGAGGGTGAGGGAGAGGGAGAGAGTGGATAAGGGGGAGTGGGAGAGAGAGGGTGAGGGGTAGGGAGAGGGCGAGGGAGAGGGTGAGAGGGAAAGAGGGAGAGAGGGAAAGAGGGAAAGAGGGAGAGAGGGAGAGAGGGAGAGAGGGAGGGTGAGAGGGTGAGAGGGTGAGAGAGGGAAAGAGCGAGAGGGTGAGAGTGAGAGAGAGAGGGAGAGAGAGTGAGGGGGAGCGGGAGAGAGAGGGAGAGAGGGAGAGAGGGAGAGAGGGAGAGAGGGAGAGAGGGAGAGAGGGATACAGGGTAGAGAGAGAGAAAGAAAAAGCATGAAGGGGTGGAGTTTGTAAGTTATTCACCTGAAATTGGAGAATTCAATATTTATACAGTTGATTTAGAAGCTACCCAAGCGGTATATAGCGGTGTTTATTTTTGCAGTTTTTGCAAGGTTAGAACAATTATGAGGGGCATCCAGAAACTATATTTCAAAAATGTTTGCTAAAATGAGAGGAGACAAGAGTTTGGGATATCAAGATGGGATACGGCCGTTCGGCCCATTAGCTGGTGCTGTTATTTACGCATCACTCGCGCCTCTTCCCAACACCCAGCAGCTGGTTTTAATTGCAGAACTCTTAATTCCTCTTTGCCCGGATCGCTGGTCTAAATCCCCCCTCTCCCCCTTCTCATCAACCAAATGCTTCGGAGAGCATTGTTTAAAAATTCAAGGCGGCGTATAAATTATGCATGGAAACATTCAGCTTTCACGGGAAGATCCATTAAATTAAAATGCTCAGAAGGTTTCGTAAAGTCAACGGCGTCTTCCTGTGGCTTGGTTCCCAATCCCCCCGTTGCCTCATACAATTAGGTCAGCAAGCAGCAATGTATACACTATTTGCAGTTACAAATTGGATCAATTCATGATCGCGGCCAGTCTAATTGGGAAATGTTGGTCGGGAAATAGTGGTCCCACTGTGCCTGATCCCCAGAGCTGAGTTTCTTCTCATTAGCTCCACGGCCAAATCCTAGTGGGGGAACATCATAATAAAGTCTGGGAAAGTTGCTTCCACTGCCATTTTTCCTCCTGTTGGTTCCTGATTTATTCATGACCATAATGAGTTCATTGAGTTTCGGAGCACAGAGGTCCTTCTGCAGTTGTGCAGGGCCCTGGTGAGACCACACCTGGAGTATTGTGTGCAGTTTTGGTCTCCTAATTTGAGGAAGGGACATTCTTGCTATTGAGGGAGTGCAGCGTAGGTTCACTAGGTTAATTCCCGGGATGGTGGGACTGTCATATACTGAGAGAATGGAGCGGCTGGGCTTGTACACTCTGGAGTTTAGAAGGGTTAGAGGGGATCTTATAGAAACATACAAAAATTATTAAAGGTTTGGACACGCTAGAGGCAGGAAACATGGTTCCCGATGTTGGGGGAGTGCAGAACTAGGGGCCACAGTTTAAGAATAAGGGGTAAGCCATTTAGAACGGAGACGAGGAAAAACGTTTTCGCACAGAGAGTCAAAAGGAGGAAGGCTGACTGAAAGTTATTGCCTGTCATCACAGTGACCACTGTGGCGGATGTTTATGTTAAGTTCTATTTAATTGTGTTGTGTTCTTTTAATTGTATGGCTGCTCGGTAACTTATATATCACTGTACCTTAATTGGTGCATGGGACAATACATGTGAATCTGAATCTGAATCTGTGGAATTCTCTGCCTCAGAAGGCAGTGGAGGCCGATTCACTGGATGCTTTCAAGAGAGAGCTAGATAGAGCTCTTCAGGGTTAGCGGAATCAAGGGGTATAGGGAGAAGGCAGGAACGGGGTATTGATTGTGGATGATCAGCCATGATCACATTGAATGGCAGTGCTCAAAGATCCTATAGTGGAGCAAGATAAACCACTCCTACTAAATGCAATGTGCTGACATGTAGTACGCAACGGAGCGGAACGTGGGCCTTTTTTTCATCCGTTTCCGTAACCCGACCCGACCCGACCCGACTCGCAGTGTAATCAACGTTGCGGGGGAACAGTTTGTGTTAATAAATTAAAATTCTGAAAATGAGGAGAAGATTTTTACCACAGAACTTTTATTTTTACTTTTTATTATTATATGGGATCTTTGGTGCGGGGACGGAAGCCGGTTACGGAAATGGGGCCGAAAATTACCCATTGAATCTGCCCATGAACGTACTACGTCTTTTTCGTCGAGTGATCTATCTTTGGCGGTGCTGGCTCGAAGGGCTGAATGGCCTACTCCTGCACCTATTGTCTATGTGTCTATGGTTGTAAGCTGAGGGGGGTTGACTGGTGAGGGTAGATAGATGAAGAGATGTGGGCTGATGCCAATGCCTGCGGGAGAGGAGTTTGGATTGTTCATGGAAGGGGATAGATGGATCATCAACGATCATTCAACAGCTGATTATTCTCCTGGGCGTTCTTCTGTGGGGGTCTGGAGATGGCGGGAGAGCCAGTCCTGGAGCATCTTTTATGCTGGGCGTTCTCCACTCTCCTGCTACTTCTGCTCAATGCGATTTCACCTCAAGGAACGTTTGACCGAACAAACTACTTTACAAATTTGACTTTACTTTGACTCCGTTATATGATTTCATTTCCGAAGCCACCCTGCAGCCTAATGGAACATGATTAATCCAGCAGGTGGGCACAAAAATGCTGGAGTAACTCAGCGGGACAGGCAGCATCTCTGGAGAGAAGGAGTGGGTGGGCGTTTTTCGCGTCGAGACCCTTCTGATAAAAACGTCACCCATTCCTTCTCTCCAGAGATGTTGCCTGTCCCGCTGAGTCGCTCCTGCATTTTGTGTCTATCTATGATTAATCCAGCATTAGACTCGTACAGCACGGAAACAGGCCCTTCGGCCCAACATGCCCTTACTGACCCATCTACGCAAATCTCACCTGACCATGTTTGGCCCAAATCCCTCTAAACCTTTCCTTTCCATGAACCTTTCCAAATGCCTTTTAACCATTGTTACAGTTCCTGCTTCATCTACCTGCTCTGGCAGCTCGTTCCATATACTCACCATCTTCTGTGTGAAAAACCTTCCCCTCAGGATCCTATTAAATCCTTCCCCTCTCAGCTGAAACCTCGGTCCCCTGGTTCTTGATTTCCCTACCCTCTGTAAAATGAATGAACGAATAAGTTTATTGGCCAAGAGTATTCACATACAAGGAATTTGCCTTGGTGCTCCGCCCGCAAGTGACAACATGACATACAGTGACAGTTAAGAATGATACATAAAACCCCCACAATTAAAATGTGGATTACGGAAATGACCGAGACCTTGCATTTGGAAAAAAATAAGATTTGTATTAATTGACAAACCAGAACTATTTTCTAAAATATGGTCTCCATTTATTGAATTTTTAAAAAAGTTAACTGGTTTAACATAAAATTAAAGTCACAACTTGAGTTGAGGGTTGCATGAACAAATATATTCAACATCTCCCGGATCTATCTCCACAATTTTTATATTTGTAATCTCCTTTCTTTCTTTCTTTCTTTTTTTTCTCCTTTCTATTAGTTTATAGTCTCTCTTAATAAAAAAAAAAAAAAAAATAATGATACATAAACCATTAAACATTAATAATAAAAGACTGTGCATTCACCCTATCTGTTCCTCTTGTGATTTTTTACACCTCCATAAGGTCACTCCTCAGCCTCCTGCGCTCCAAGGAATAAAGTCCTAGTTTGCGCAACATAGAAACATAGAAAATAGGTGCAGGAGTAGGCCATTCGGCCCTTCGAGCCTGCACCGCCATTCAATATGATCATGGCTGATCATCCAACTCAGTATCCTGTACCTATAGCTCAGGCCCTCGAGTCCCGGCAACATCCGCGGCAATGTACGTGATTCAAAATGCCTCAAAGATAATACAATTGCATTTATTTACTTCCGAAAACTGTTCCATCTGTTATACCAGACTGATTCCTGGGATGGCAGGACTTTCATATGAAGAAAGACTGGATAGACTCGGCTTGTACTCGCTAGAATTTAGAAGATTGAGGGGGGATCTTATAGAAACGTACAAAATTCTTAAGGGGTTGGACAGGCTAGATGCGGGAAGATTGTTCCCGATGTTGGGGAAGTCCAGAACAAGGGGTCACAGTTTAAGGATAAGGGGGAAGTCTTTTAGGATCATAGAAACATAGAAATTAGGTGCAGGAGTAGGCCATTCGGCCCTTCGAGCCTGCACCGCCATTCAATATGATCATGGCTGATCATCTAACTCAGTATCCCGTACCTGCCTTCTCTCCATACCCTCTGATCCCCTTAGCCACAAGGGCCACATCTAACTCCCTCTTAAATATAGCCAATGAACTGGCCTCGACTACCCTCTGTGGCAGGGAGTTCCAGAGATTCACCACTCTCTGTGTGAAAAAAGTTCTTCTCATCTCGGTTTTAAAGGATTTCCCCCTTATCCTTAAGCTGTGACCCCTTGTCCTGGACTTCCCCAACATCGGGAGCAATCTTCCTGCATCTAGCCTGTCCAACCCCTTAAGAATTTTGTAAGTTTCTATAAGATCCCCTCTCAATCTCCTAAATTCTAGAGAGTATAAACCAAGTCTATCCAGTCTTTCTTCATAAGACAGTCCTGACATCCCAGGAATCAGTCTGGTGAACCTTCTCTGCACTCCCTCTATGGCAATAATGTCCTTCCTCAGATTTGGAGACCAAAACTGTACGCAATACTCCAGGTGTGGTCTCACCAAGACCCTGTACAACTGCAGTAGAACCTCCCTGCTCCTATACTCAAATCCTTTTGCTATGAAAGCTAACATACCATTCGCTTTCTTCACTGCCTGCTGCACCTGCATGCCCACTTTCAATGACTGGTGTACCATGACACCCAGGTCTCGCTGCATCTCCCCTTTTCCTAGTCGGCCACCATTTAGATAATAGTCTGCTTTCATGTTTTTGCCACCAAAATGGATAACCTCACATTTATCCACATTATACTGCATCTGCCAAACATTTGCCCACTCACCCAGCCTATCCAAGTCACCTTGCAGTCTCCTAGCATCCTCCTCACAGCTAACACTGCCCCCCAGCTTAGTGTCATCCGCAAACTTGGAGATATTGCCTTCAATTCCCTCATCCAGATCATTAATATATATTGTAAATAGCTGGGGTCCCAGCACTGAGCCTTGCGGTACCCCACTAGTCACTGCCTGCCATTGTGAAAAGGACCCGTTTACTCCTACTCTTTGATTCCTGTTTGCCAGCCAGTTCTCTATCCACATCAATACTGAACCCCCAATGCCGTGTGCTTTAAGTTTGTAAACTAATCTCTTATGTGGGACCTTGTCGAAAGCCTTCTGGAAGTCCAGATACACCACATCCGCTGGTTCTCCCCTATCCACGCTACTAGTTACATCCTCGAAAAATTCTATAAGATTCGTCAGACATGATTTACCTTTTGTAAATCCATCGAGATGAGAATTTTTTTTTCACACAGAGAGTGGTGAATCTGTGGAATTCTCTGCCACAGAAAGTAGTTGAGGCCAGTTCATTGGCTATATTTAAGAGGGAGTTAGATGTGGCCCTTGTGGCTAAAGGGATCAGGGGGTATGGAGAGAAGGCAGGTACGGGATACTGAGTTGGATGATCAGCCATGATCATATTGAATGGCGGTGCAGGCTCGAAGGGCCGAATGGCCTACTCCTGCACCTATTTTCTATGTTTCTATGTCTCAAAATGTGGGAATCACTGAATAAGCGAAGGAGCAGATTACTTAATAGCTGGAACTTTTGGATTGCTGAGAACATACTTTTTAAATCGTCTGATAGTCACTAATGTGGCTGATTTAGCCAAGTCACTTTGGTGGTGAATAAAACATGATTTTAGCTGCACTCAGCTGGTCCCTGTGCTAATTGTAGAGGAAGAAAAGTCTGGCTGGGATAGAAGGGAAAATAACAAATGTACAAAATACAATTCAATTTACGGGGCCTAACAGCTTCACAGGAGAAAGTCAATATGCAATCCTTCCTGGGATATTTATTTAGTGAGTAACTTTGATCGTCCGGGCGAACTGCTGATTGCCAAGCTGAGGAAGATGATCATTTATAAGTGGAAATCACAGTTAAGCTGTAAATGTATTTTACAATTATCAAGTACAATTACTGCTCATTTAAAGTCAAACCAGCACAAGATACTGAAATAATTTAAGAGGTGATACTCTGGAATTTTCCATTAGCTTCGGTGCAAATCAAGAATAAATGAGAGGGAACAGTATGGTGCAAACTGCAATGCTGCTGCTGATGTAGCCTTGAATCATAATACAAATTTAATCCATGTTAGTTTGACTGAGTGCCGCCCCAGGTGACATGCATTCGCTCGGCTCGCTACCAGGTTGGGTTGTTCAGCCAATGTAGACGGTGCTAGTTATTGCCTTCATGTGCAGCCACAGGATCCTTTTTCCTAAATGGCCCGAGCCCAATAAAGAGGTGACTACGTACACAGAGAGGTACGTAGGTTGCCTGAGACTGTCGATGGATTGCATGGCACAGGTTTGAGAACCTTGAAGGGATTCCTCCACAGATGCCGCCTGACCCGCTAGTTACTCCAGCACTCGGTGTCCTTTTGTGTAAACCGGCATCTGCAGTTCCTTGTTTCTAC
The DNA here is from genome assembly GCF_010909765.2 of Amblyraja radiata. NCBI lineage: Eukaryota > Metazoa > Chordata > Chondrichthyes > Rajiformes > Rajidae > Amblyraja > Amblyraja radiata. The sequence continues at coordinate 3,929,940 of NC_045973.1, read as the reverse complement.
ATCTGGAATTCCTAATGTTTGGATCTGACTCCAGATGATCCGATGGACAAGGTGAGGGTGAGGGACATCTCCCTCCGCACAAGGATTGGAAATTACTGAGGAAGTCTAATAGTTCAGTTTAGAGATACAGCGTGTAAACAGGCCCTTCAGCCCACCGAGTCTGCACCCACCAATGATCACCCCTTACACTAGTTCTATCCTACACCAGAGGACATAGGTTCAAGGTGAAGAGGAAAAGACATAATAGGAATCTGAGGGGTAACTTTTTCACACCAAGGGTGGTGGATGTACGGAACGAGCTGCCAGAGGAGGTAGTTGCAGTTGGGACTAACCCAACATTTAAGAAACAGTTAGACAGGTACATGGATAGGACAGGTTTGGAGGGATATGGGCCAAATGCTGGCAAGTGGGACTAACAGGTTGGGTCCCATACCTGCATTAGTGAGAGGAGACCACCCTGACCTGTTCTATGTGATGCCAGTTTATATTTAATCCAATTCCCATCAGAGAGTTGCATGGTTTTTTGGAACCATGGTGATGGGTAGATACGGTAGAGGCTCAGAGACTTTTACCCAGAGGAGGGAAATCAAGAACCAGAGGACATAGGTTTAGGGTAAGAAGGGAAAGATTGAATAGGAACCTGAGGGGCTACTTTGTCACACAGAGGGTCTATCAATGATCAAGGATTTATTTATTGTCAGGTGTAGAAGGTAGAGTGATTACATTGTTTGCATACAGGTGTTGGGCACGTGGAACCAGCTGCCTGAGGAGGTAGTTGAGGCAGGTACAAGAACAGCATTTACAAGGCATTTGGACAGGTACATGGATAGGAAAGGTTTCAGAGGGAGGTGGGTGAAACACGGGCAGGTGGGACCAGCGAGATTCGTAGCGCTGGCGAGCAGGAGGAATCAAGTCTGAAGAAGGGTCTCGACCCGAAACGTCACCCATCCCTTCTCTCCAGAGATGCTGCCTGTCCCGCTGAGTTACGCCAGTGTCTATTTTCAGGTGGCCCCGGGCCGCAGAGTTTGAACCGGCCCGTTCGCGCAGCTCGGATTCGGCCGCGGGCCTTACTGACCATCGCCCGGCGGGGTCACTACATCGGAGGCCTGGATCGCCTCAACGCAGGGGGAGAACAAGGAGGGAAGAGACAGGGACTTTAAGACGTTTGCCTTCCATCACAGTGAGGAGGTGCCTGGTGGACTCACTGTGGTGGATGTTAAATGTGTTTATTGTGTGTTCTGTTATTTTATTTTATGTTATGACTGCAAGGCACGAAATTTCGTTCAGACTGTAAATTCTGAATGACAATGAAGGATACTTTACTTTTTACCTGTGTAGATGGGGCATGTGGGTCGGCATGGGCAGGTCGGGCCGAAGGGGCTGTTTCTCTACGAGTCTGTGTGACTCTACGAGTCTGTCTAGTGTTCGGAGGGAACTGTGATCACGTACTGTACGCACTCTGCAGGCATCGTCACCAGTCCAGGCTCGTGTGATCTCTCCCCCCCCCCCCCCACCCACACACACACAAGAGTTGTTCAGTACCAAAGCACACCTCTCCTCTGCCAGTTCATTCATCAGACCAATTTTCTTCTGGCAAAAGCCATTTGAATATAATTGCCGGCATTTACAAAGCAAACAAATATTCAATAAGCGTTAGATTGTAAACAACGAGCGGCTTTGACAGGAAGAATGGCAGCAGGTATTGACTTACCATCCCACTGCAAGGCAAGGAGTATCAATCTATAAAGATTAATGCCTCTCGAAGACAAAACGCCCCCCGAAAAGTAATTAAATAATAGGCGCTGTCAGAATTTATTGACGGAAACTCATTGAATTTATGCTGCTTCAGATAAGATTGCTAAATTGCTTAATTTGAGGAAGTTATACAGTGAGATTGAGCTACCCTGGTTTATAGAGTCATACAGCCATGACTGCTCAACTCTTTGCCGACCAAGATGTCCCATCTACACTTGTCCCACATGTCCCTCCATACATGTCCGATCCACGAATATCCTGTCCAAATGTGCTTTAAATGTTGAAAGAAGGAACTGCAGGTGACTTAGTTTAGTTTAGAGATACAGTGTGGAGGTAGGCAGTTCGGCCCACCAAGTCCGTGCCGACCAGCGATCAACTCTCCCCCTCCCCCCCCCCGTACACTAGTTCTTTCTCGAACACCAGGGACTATTTGCAGACACCAGTTAACCTACAAACCTGGCCGTCTTTGGGATGTGGGAGGAAACCCGAGCACCCGGTGAAAACCCACGCGGTCGCAGGGGGGAACGAGCAAACTCCGTACAGACAGCACCTGTAGTCAGGATCGATCCTGGATCTCTGGCGCCTTGAGGCAGCAACTCTACCGCTGCGCCACTGTGCCACCCTCTCTTCTATTGCACTTCTGTGTATTCTGGGGTGGTCGATGAGGCAGGGGCAGGATGATGTTTACCTGATGGGCATGTGGTAGCTCATGGTGATAGACAATAGACAATAGGTGCAGGAGGAGGCCACTCGGCCCTTCGAGCCAGCACCGCCATTCAATGTGATCATGGCTGATCATCCACAATCAGTACCCCACTGCTGCCTTCTCCCCATATCCCCTGACTCCGCTATCTTTAAGAGCCCTATCTAACTCTCTCTTGAAAGCATCCAGAGAACCGGCCTCCACCGCCTTCTGAGGCAGAAAATTCCACAGATTCACAATCTTCTGTGTGAAAAAGTGTTTCCTCGTCTCCATTCTAAATGGCTTACCCCTTATTCTTAAACAGTGGCCCCCGGTTCTGGACTCCCCCAACATCGGGAACATGTTTCCTGCCTCTCGCATGTCCAAACCCTTAATAATCTTATATGTTTCAATAAGATCCCCTCTCATGCTTCTAAATACAAGCCCAGCCGCTCCATTCTATCAACATATGATAGTCCCGCCATCCCGGGAATTAACCTTGTAAACCTACGCTGCACTCCCTCAATAGCAAGAATGTCCTTCCTCAAATTAGGGGACCAAAACTGCACACAATACTCCAGGTGTGGTCTCACCAGGGCCCTGTACAAATGCAGAAGGACCTCTTTGCTCCTATACTCGACTCAACTGATGTGTTCCTTCCACCACTTACACTGGGCCTCTGTGTAATCCCGAGGCCTGGACTGCTGAAGGTGGGGTCACTGGGTTCTGCACTGGAGTTCCTGTGTAGAACACAGAACAGGCCCTTCGGTCCACCCAGCATGTGCTATACATGATGTCAAGTAATGTCTTCCCATCATCTCCAGTCATTCCCTGCATATCCATGTGCCTATCCAAAAGTCTCTTTTAAAAGCCTCCATACCATCTCCGCAGCGCATTCCAGGCACCCACCACCCTCTGTGTACAAAGCCTCCGTGCCCCGCACATCTTTGCCCCTCTCACCCTCAAGCTATGCGAGCTAGTATTTAATAATCCCATCCGGTGGGATAAATGGGTTCAGAGTGTCTACCCTTTCTATGCCTTGTAATGTTGTCTACTTCTATCCGGTTTCCCCTCAATCTCCAACGTTCCAGAGAAAACAATCTGAGTCTATCCAGCCTCTCCCTGTAGCTGAAACCCCTTAAAGCCCTGTCCCACTGTACGAGTTCATTCCAAGAGCTCTCCCGAGTTTGCCCTGATTCGAACTCGGAGATTTACGGTAATGGCCGCTCGTCGGTACTCGGGGCTCTCGTGGACATTTTTCAACATGTTGAAAAATCTTCACGAGTCTTCCCGTGCTTACCTGGCGTTAGTGAGTCTTCCCGAGTACCTGCCGTTAGCGTTACGAGCTGCTAAGAGACATCCCCGAGCTCTGATGTACCAGCTATGTTCTATAGTTACATTCTATAGTTCTATAGTTACATTCTATAGCAAAACCAAGGAACTGATTGTGGACTTTGGAAGGAGTAGGAGGGGGACCCACAGCCCCATTTATATCAACGGGTCGATGGTTGAAAGGGTCAAGATCTTCAAATTCCTGGGCGTGCACATCTCTGAAGATCTTTCCTGGTCCGAGAACACTAACGCAATTATCAAAAAAGCTCATCAGCGCCTCTACTTCCTGAGAAGATTACGGAGAGTTGGATTGTCAAGGAAGACTCTCTCTAACTTCTACAGGTGCACAGTCGAGAGCATGCTGACCGGTTGCATCGTGGCTTGGTTCGGCAATTTGAGCGCCCTGGAGAGGAAAAGACTACAAAAAGTAGTAAACACTGCCCAGTCCATCATCGGCTCTGACCTTCCTTCCATCGAGGGGATTTATCGCAGTCGCTGCCTCAAAAAGGCTGGCAGTATCATCAAAGACCCACACCATCCTGGCCACACACTCATCTCCCTGCTACCTTCAGGTAGAAGGTACAGGAGCCTGAAGACTGCAACAACCAGGTTCAGGAATAGCTACTTCCCCTCAGCCATCAGGCTATTAAACCTGGCTCGGACAAAACTCTGATTATTAGCAACCACTTTCTGTTATTTGCACTACCAGTTTATTTATTCATGTGTGTATGTATTTATATCATGGTATATGGACACATTTATCTGTTTTGTAGTAAATGCTTACTATTTTCTGTGTGCTTAAGCAAAGCAAGAATTTCATTGTCCTATACAGGGACACATGACAATAAACTCACTTGAACTTGAACTTGAACTTGATCTATAGTTAATACAATGTATTTAAACTTTAAAGATGCAGCGGGCAGCAACAGGCCCTTCAGCCCACCGTGTCTGTGCCCACCAACAATCCCCATACACCAGCACTATCCTACACACACAAGGGACAATTTACAATTTTACCCAAACTAATTAACCTACAAACCTGCACGTCCATGGAGTGTGGGGTTTTGTTGAGAGACATAGCATGGAAACAGGCCATTCGGCCCACCGAGTCTATGCCCACCGACGATCACCCCTATATACTAGCTCTATTCTACACACAAGGGACAATTTGCAGAGACCAATTTACCTATGAACCTGGAAGTCTTTGTAGTGTGGGAGGAAATCGAAGCACCCGGAGAAAATCCACGCGGTCACGGGGAGAACTTACAAACTCCGTAGTCAGGATCGAACCTGGGTCTCTGGGACTGTGAGGCAGCAACTCTACCGCTGCACCACCGTGCCACCCCGGGTGTTTAAAGACACTGATTAATTATCCGTTCAAGGGACAGAATACATTTAAAGCTGAGTCCTACATTGGATTATGTATCTGGGAGCAAACCATGAATTGAAGATTTTTTTTTTCCAAGTAGCTGCACGATATAATAATTAAAAATTGTACTTTCACCTGTGGGATAGTTGCAGGTCTTGGATGATTAACATGAAGTTGGTACAAAGTGCTCTGCATCTGGAGATAATTTGATGATTTTGATCCAGAAGGCAATGTGAGACACTGTAGGGCGAAGATAGATACAAAATGCTGGAGTAAAGGGCTTGTCCCACTTGGGCGAACTAATCCGCGAGTTCTGGCGAGTTTGCCCTCGACTCATACTCACAGCACGATCAACACAAGGTCGTAGGAGGTCTTTGTAACTCTCCTTCATGCTCGAGAGTAGTCCCCGTGTACTCGAGGCCTCAGTTAGGTTGCGGCGTTTTTTTCGACATGTTGAAAAATGCCCGCGAGTGAAAAAAGGTCGCCATGGAAAAAATCGATACTTTTTTTACTCGTAGGTTTAGTCCTAGTAGGTCGGCATGTTAGTCGTAGGTAATCGAGGGTAGTCGAAGGTAGTCGTAGATAGTCTTCATCATAGTCAAAGGGTGGTCGAAGGGAGGTCGAAGGAGATCGTCTTCACTCTCCACTATTCGGTGTCCAATTTTCCCGAAGTTAGTCGTAGCTAGTTGAAGCTAGTCTTCAACATAGTCGAAGGAGGTCTTCAACATGACATTTTTTCCAACTCTTCTAAACTCTTTTAAACTTGCAAGTGGGACAGCCCCTTAACTCAGCGTGTCAGGCTGCACCTCTGGAGAAAAGGAATAGGTGGCATTTCGGGTGGAGACCCTTCTTCAGACTGAGAGGCGGGGGAAAGTGAAGCCAGAGAGGTATGAAAAGGTACAGAGAGAACAAATCTAGAACAATGGTTTCCCTCTCCCCCTCCTACTCTCAGTCTAAAGATGAGTCTCGACCAGAAACGTCACCTATTCCCTTTCTCCTGAGATGCTGCTGGACCCGCTGAGTTACTCCGGCACTTTGTGTCTATCTTTGGTGTAAATCAGCATCTGCAGTTCCTTCCTGCACACACCTGATAAAGAAAGGATTGGATATGAGAATTAAGATTTTGATTTGAGAATTGAGGGACAAAAGTTTAGGGGTAACATGAGGGGGAACTTCATTACTCAGAGAGTGGTAGCTGTGTGGAATGAGCTTCCAGTGGAAGTGGTGGAGGCAGGTTCGATTTTATCATTTAAAAATAAATTGGATAGGTATATGGACGGGAAAGGAATGGAGAGTTATGGTCTGAGTGCAGGTAGATGGGACTAGGTGAGAGTAAGTGTTCGGCACGGACTAGAAGGGCCGAGATGGCCTGTTTCCGTGCTGTAATTGTAATATGGTTATATGGTTATATGTATAGTGAGTGGGATGATTTTGATGAAGGGCCCTTGTGCTGCAAGCTGACAACACACATGAGCTGAAGGGGTTGAGGGCGTACGGGGAGGTGGAGAGAGGGCGTATTCCCCTGGACTAGCCTTCGATTTGTCTGGCCATATTGTAAACACTACCAATATGACGCTAGGAAAGACAGGCTTTCTTCATATATTATCCTCGTTCTGCTGAGATGTTTTTTTATATATAAATATAAATCATTACGTTGATGATTGTACATCCTAGACACCTTCTGTGAATAAAATGCTGTTTATGCCGATCACATTGAATAACGGGACCCATGTTGAGACACGGCTGCGGTCTGTACAAGGGCGTGATGGTGCGGTGATTACAGCGTTAAAGTGACTGATATCGATAGTGACATTTCTATTTGAAAATCCCTGAACATTCAGTACAATAAGCGGATGAAACTATGATAATGCTGCATAATCATGCCAGTCATTTTTGCAACAGCTCTCCGGAATATAATAATATTCACATCATAGCGGATATTCGCTTTAGCTGCTGAATTCTTTCCTTGTTCTGCAAGGCAGGTTAGATGGCCGCTGATACAGACTAAACCCCAAATCCATTTAACCATGTGCCAACATTATTTTATATGTACCCGTGAGAGGGCGTTGAGTGTATTGGCCAAGAATGATGAGCTGCACACGATCATATTCCTTCCTGTTTGTTTTTTAATGATTTTCAGGTTTTCTAAAATAACTTTTGTTGTAAGAGTAATCTCTGGAGCAGGAACACATTAGGTATTTCTCACTGCAACTACTGGCAAATAAACTGCTACGGGCAGCTTGCATTCTCTGCCGAGACTTTGAAGTCCGCTGACTTACCTGGTTATTCAGTTTTAATTGTCACACCACAGACAGGGAATAATCTGACTGGATCATTCGATAATATTTTATTATTAATGATTAATAGACAAAACCCTTAACAATCTTATATGTTTCAATGAGATTATCTCTCATCCTTCTAAACTCCAGGTAAACTAACTTGTTAAGGGTTTGGACACGCTAGAGGCAGGAAACATGTTCCCGATGTTGGGGGAGTCCAGAACCAGGGGCCACAGTTTAAGAATAAGGGGTAAGCCATTTAGAACGGAGACGAGGAAACACTTTTTCACACAGAGAGTGGTGAGTCTGTGGAATTCTCTGGAGGCAGGTTCTCTGAATACTTTCAAGAAAGAGCTAGATAGGGCTCTTGAAGATAGCGGAGTCAGGGGTCATGGGGAGAAGGCAGGAACGGGCTACTGATTGTGGATGATCAGCCATGATCACATTGAATGGCGGTGCTGGCTCGAAGGGCCGAATGGCCTCCTCCTGCACCTATTGTCTATTGTCAACGCCTCCCCCAGGCAGTAGTGGTTTGCAGGACGGTAAGCTACAATATTAAAATGTAAAACGAAATCTGCAAGGTCGGCGGTTTTAAAACTGCTTTGGAATTACCTGTGAAGTCACCGTTCCCCCAGTCTGATGGATTGTGTACCTGTCTGGCGTGAGTTATGAATTGCTAAGTAGGCTATCATTCTCAGGAGTGAGTGGACCTTTAAAAAGGTTGCAGTGTTTGCTAATTTATTTTGCATTATTGGGAGAAAATAGAAACACATTTCTAATGTTTTCCGAGCGGCAATATCCAAGTAAGTAGCAGCCTGCGAGCCCTCTGTGGTGGAATGTGAAATACCGCTTATTATTCCCTGTACAGGGACTCATTGCTTTTTTGTTTTTTTTTTTGTTTTTTTGTTTTGTTTTTTTAGATGTTTTTATTAAGGACAGTGCATATTTATAAACATTTGCATGCAATATGCAAGATTATAGCTATAGGCTAATTTCCATCTGTAGCCCCTCTGGTAAACCAGGTTAACACATCACAACACATTCAATCCATAAGAAAAGAATCAAAACAAAACAAAAGACAAACAAAAAACATAACAAAACAGACAATAAAGTTAAAAAGTAACAATAAAAGACTGCCAGATGATTATATTACGGTTGATTATGAATACAGGTTTGATTTTCCAGTAACCATTTTTTGAGTTGTTTTGTAAATGTGGTGATGGTTGGCAGATCCCGTATGAAGCAGGGGATCGCGTTCCTGGTATGCGACTCTCTATAGGAAAATACTGTCTGGCCAAATACACTTTTCTTAAACGGGACAACACAATCACCCCTGGATGCTGCTCTTGTCGACCTATTTATGTTCTTCTTCATAAATTCTTTTAACGGAGGTGGGGCTAGTCCATGGATGATTGAGTCTGAATAATTTATTACGTTTTGTTCCCTTTTGGAATTTTCTCTGCATAATTCTGGCATCAACTGAGGAATTAAAGCCAGAGATTTCCTCTCCAACATTGACTTCTCCAACTTCAAGTAACCCTTGCTTTCCCTCTCTCTCCATCCCCTCCCCCTTCCCAGTTCTCCGACCAGTCTTACTGTCTCCTACTACATCTTATCTCTGTTTGCTTTGTTGTCCCCTTCTCCCAGCTAACAATGACCTATTCTACATTTCCCTTTAATCTACATTCCCTTTGTCTTATTTTTCACACCTTACACTTCCTTATCTATGTATCACGGCGACGGTCAAGAAAGGACTTCAAAGGCTTCACTTCCTGAGGTGCTTGAAGAGGGCACGTCTCCCACAACAGCTGCTGGTGAGCTTCTATACAGGTCAGCCATCGAGTCAGTTCTCACATACTGCATCACAGTATGGTACTCTGGCTGCACCGCAGAGAACAGGAAAGCTCTCCAACGCGTCATTAAGACTGCTGAGAGGATCACTGGCACCCAGCTCCCCAGACTGGAGGACATCTACCGGACCCGCTGCATCCGGAGGGTCAAGGGCATCATTAGAGACAGCACACACCCTGGACACTGCCTCTTCACCCTCCTGCCCTCAGGAAGACGATACAGGACACTGAGCGCCCGCACGACAAGACTAAAAAACAGCTTCTACCATAGAGCTGTGACACTACTGAACTCTATCCCCCTCCCACACTGATCCCCCCCCTCTCTCTCACACACCCGCCCATACTCCTATATGTTTATAGTCTAATTTTTTAATAGTTCTTTTTTAAACGTATTTTTATACTGATATTCCTGTGCAGCTGGAGGACTGCTCTAACAAAATGTTGTTGTCTTGTACAATGACAATAAAGATTATTATTATTATTATTATTATTATTATTATTATTATCTCTCCCCCCGACGTCAATCTGATGAAGGGTTTCGACCCGAAATGTCACCCGTTCCTTCTCTCCAGAGATGCTGCCTGTCCCACTGAGTTACTCCAGCTTTTTGTGTCTATCTTTGGTTTAAACCAACATCTGCAGTTCCTTCCTACACATTTTCTCTCCCTTGCTCTCTTAACCCTTCCTCTGCCTTCCCCGCCTTCCCGCTTTGTGACTGCCGGCAACTGATCAATAGCAATGTTATTATGTGGAGTTTGCACGTTCTCCCTGTGGGTGCCCCGGTTTCCTCCCACATCCCAAAGACGTGCGGATTTGTCGATTAATCGGCCCTCTGTCAATTGTCTCCTAGTGTATAGATGAGTGGCTGAGAAAGTGGGATACCGTAGAACTAGTGTGAACGGGTGATTGAAGGTCAGCATGTTCTCGGTGGGCCGAAGGGCCTGTTTCTGCGCTGTATTTCTAAATTGATGTTTCACAGAGTGCTGGAGTAACTCAGCGGGTCAGGCAGCATCTGTGGAGAACATGGATAGGTGACGTTTCACAGAGTGCTGGAGTAACTCAGCGGGTCAGGCAGCATCTGTGGAGAACATGGATAGGTGACATTTCACAGAGTGCTGGAGTAACTCAGCGGGTCAGGCAGCATCTGTGGAGAACATGGATAGGTGACGTTTCACAGAGTGCTGGAGTAACTCAGCGGGTCAGGCAGCATCTGTGGAGAACATGGATAGGTGACATTTCACAGAGTGCTGGAGTAACTCAGCGGGTCAGGCAGCATCTGTGGAGAACATGGATAGGTGACGTTTCAGGTCAGGTCTGCATTTCCATTCTGGACCCATCTTGTGAAAGGTGTCTCTCCCTTCATTTCATACGTGATAGAGCAGAGTTAGGCCATTCAGCCCATCAGGTCAATGCTGCCATCCAATCATGGCTGATCTATCTCTCACTCTTCACCCCATTCTCCTGCCTTCCCCCCCCCATAACCCCTGAATCTAGCTATCTCTGCCTTAAAAAAAAATATCCATTGACTTGGCCTCCACAGCCTTCTATGGCAATGAGTTCCACAGATTCACCACCTTTATTGGTGCAATACTTCAGTCACCTCCCTCTAGGTCACCTTTCTTGATTAGCACGGTTGCCAGGGGTTATGGGGAGAAGGCAGGAGAATGGGGTTAGGAGGGAGAGATAGATCAGCCATGATTGAATGGTGGAGTGGACTTGATGGGCTGAATGGCCTAATTCTGCTCCTATCACTTATGAACGTGTGAGTCGATGAACTCCCTGGTCTCGAGCACCAGAACATGCTTTATTGAACTAATATTCTCGTATTAGTCTCAGCAGCCACGACTGCCACTGAACTCTGTCTATCGATGTTTCACAGGCTATGTACTGATGCAAATCATGGTTTTCCAGCTCCATCTACTGTCGCAAGTCAGTTGGGAATTGCAGGAATGTTAAGATTTTTTTTCCGATGACACCACAGAATTGGCGACAAGAAATCTGATTCATGTTTGAATGGGCTAGACTCGAAGGGCCGAAGGGCCTCACTCTACTCCTATTTCTGCTCCTAATTCTGCGGCACGGTGGCGCAGCGGTAGAGTTGCTGCCTTGCAGCGAATGCAGCGGCGGGTTCCCGGGTTCGATCCCGACTACAGGTGTTGTCTGTAACGAGTTTGTACGTTCTCCCCGTGACCTGCGTGGGTTTTCTCCGAGATCTTCGGTTTCCTCCCACACTCCAAAGACGTACAGGTTTGCGGATAGATTGGCTTGGTGTGTGTGTGAAATTGTCCCTAGTGTGTATAGGATGGTGCTAATGTGTGGGGATCGCTGGTCAGCGCGGACTCAGTGGGTCGAATGGCCTGTTTCCGCGCTGTGTCTCTAAACTAAACTAAATCACGTATGATGTTATGATCAGTGCCACGTGGCGGGTCGGTCCGTTTGGTGAGAGCGATAAAGCGAAGAGAGAAGATAGACACAAAAAGCTGGAGTAACTCAGTGCGACAGGCAACATCTCTGGAGAGAAGGAATGGGTGAGGTTTCAGGTCGAGACCCTTCTTCAGATTGAGAGTCGGGGGTAATAAGAAATGCGAAATACAGAAGATACTTAGGACAAATGAATGAAAGATATGCAAAAAGCAACGCTGATCAAAGAAAGGTGGAGCCCACAATGGTTAATTGTTGGCAGTGGGGGAGGTGATCACAAGTTACGTGTGTCTGCATAGAGTTTGTACATTCTCCCTGTGGCTGCCTCGCCAACAGTCTGTCTGTCCCTTCCTTCTTTGTTGCTTGATAGTATGTGTTAAATGTATGTTTTTAGTGTTCTTTAGCATGATTTATGTGGGGGTGGGGGTTGGGGGAAACTTTTTCTAATCTCTTACCTCAACGGAGATGCGATTTTTTGCTGTATCGTATCTCTGTCCGCACCGCGGCCTAACATGGAGGAGCTGGCGGCCTTTGCTGGAGACCGACTTCGGGCGCTCCAACCCCGGGGTCTTGCGCTCTCTCTGATCAGAGACCGACTTTGGGAGCTCCACACTGCAGGAGCTTTGACCGCCGGCTGCGGATGGTTTGACCGCCTCAACCGTGGGAGGATAGAGGAAGAAGAATGGACTTTATTGCCTTCCATCACAGTGAGGAATGTGGGGAATCCACTGTGGCGGATGTTTATGTTCACTTTTATGTTGTTCTGTGTCTTGTTGCTTTTTTATAGTATGGTAATTCGAATTTCACTGAACCTTAATTGGTACATGTGACAATAAACTGACCTTTGAATCTTTGAACCTTTGAACCCTTTGACCATGTGGGTATCCTCCGGGTGCTCCGGTTTCCTCCCACACTCCAAAGACGTGCAAGGTTGTAGATTAATCGGTTTTGGTGAAATTGTAAATTGTCCCTAGTGTGTAGGATAGTGCTAGTGTACTGTGTTCGGCACGGACTTAGTGGGCCAAAGGGTCCAGTTTCCACACTGTATCTCTAAAGTCCAAAGGTGGAAAGTCTTGGTAGGAAGGAGACCTATATCGGAATCACAAAACAACCCACTGAAATCACTGCAGAATGTTCTTTTGAACATTCCTTCTGGAGTCTCACAAGGACCTTTCATTCTGACTCCGCCTCAGGCAGAGTGACAACTGTATTTTTGGGAACAAAAAGCTTTTCACTGTACCTCGGTACACGTGACAATAAACTCAACACAACTAAAGTTGGAGCAAGTAAGAGTTTCATTATCGGGTTCCACACCTGATTTACTAAAAGAGATTACCGAGACATGGTTTCAGTTTCAGTTTAGTTTATTGTCACGTGTACCGAGGAACAGTGAAAAGCTTTTGTTGCGTGCTAATAACCCTGTCCCACTGTACGAGTTCATTCAAGTGTTCTCCCAAGTTTGCCCTGATTTGAACTCGGAGATTTACGGTAATGGCCGCTCGTCGGTACTCGGGGCTCTCGTGGACATTTTTCAACATGTTGAAAAATCTTCACGAGTCTTCCCGAGCTTACCGCGTTTCCCGAGTACCTGCCGTTAGCGTTACGAGCCGCTAAGAGACGTCCACGAGCTTCGACGTACCCTCTACGTACATTCTCCGTGCTTCCACAAGTTTGATTATTTTTTAAACTCGGGAGAGCTCTTGAATGAACTCGCACCGTGGGACAGGGATTTTACCAGTCAGCGGAAAGACTTTGACTGTGTAATCTCTCCTTGATCGGACTTTGCTGGCTTTACCTTGAACTAAACGTTATTCCCTGATCATGTACCTATACACTGTAAATCAGGGGTCAGCAACCTTGTTCTGCATAGGGGCCAGGACCCATGTCTGTGAGTGGATGGCGGGCCACATCTATCGGCAGAGTTAATAAATGGAGGTAATAATCATACTGCCAACTGAATTAGTAATTAGCAATAATACATATTAATAAAACATAAATGAGTAATAATACATACTAATAAATACATACTGACTAGTGTGACACTTGCCATTAGTTTTCACGTGTTTTTCAATTATTTTTCTGCAGTTCCCAGATCCCTCGTGTCCCCGGGTCTAGCTGCAGTTCCCAGATCCCTCGTGTCCCCGGGTCTAGCTGCAGTTCCCAGGTCACCTGCGTGCCCCGGGTCTAGCTGCAGTTCCCAGGTCACCTGCGTGCCCCGGGTCCAGCTGCAGTTCCCAGGTCGCGAAAACTAATTGAAAAAAACCCGCCTGCGGTCCGGATAATTTCGTGTCACGGGCCGGATCCGGCATGTGTGCCATGGGTTGCCGACCCCTGCTGTAAACGGCTCGACTGTAATCATGTATCGTCTTTCCTCTGGCTAGACAGCATGCAACAAAAGCTTTGCACTGTACCTCAGTACACGTGACCATAAACTAAACTAATTAACTGATTACAATCGAGCCATTCACAGTGTCCAGATACATGACAAGGGAATAACGTTTAGTGCAAGGTAAAGCCAGCAAAGTCCGATCAAGTGTACATCACACAGGCACTGCATGTTTCACACACTCGCACAGTTCTAGTCCTTGAAATGCATTGGGCGGTGAGCAAAGGCGGCGTTATCAGCCGTGTTGATGCGGCAGTGGTGTGTCAATTCCCACGACTTTGTTAGCAGCCAAGAAACTGAACACACCTAGAGGTCTAGTCCAAAGTCACTTCCTTTATTAATTTGCTTCCACCGGAGGCTGCAAGCTCTCCAGCATGCTCCAGGGATGCAATTTGTTTCCCCGACAATAGATGCTGCAGAAGCCGTGGAAGAATGCCCTCTCAATGACATCGGACACGCTTCACTTCCACTCTGCTTTCCGCTCCTACAAATGAGTCGCAGTGTACTGGTGGCCTTAAACACGTCACCATTAAAATGATATTTCTCGTGGAAAAGTCCAGGACCAGAGGCCATAGCCTCAGAATAAAAGGATGTACCTTTATAAAGGAGATAGGAGGAATTTCTTTAGTCAGAGGGTGGTGAATCTGTGGAATTCATTGCCACACAAGCCAGTGGAGGGCAAGTCAATGAATATTTTTAAAGCAGAGATTGACAGATTCTTGATTAGTGCGGGTGTCAAAGGTTATGTGGAGAAGGCAGGAGAATGGGGAAGAGAGGGAAAGATAGATCAGCCATGATTGAACGGCAGAGTAGAATTGATGGGCCAAATGACTTAATTTTACTCCTATGACTTAAGAAATCAAACTGAAGTACAATAGAGAGAACTAAGGGGCTCGTACCCGAAGATCCCTGAGTACATCGTGTATCGTGGCAGTTGACATGCCTCACCCTTGTGATATATGTGCCTGAGCAAGGTACTAAAGAAAGATGCAGAGTGCTGGAGTAACTCAGCGGGTTAGGCAGCATCTGTGGAGAACATGGATAGGTGACGTTTCACAGAGTGCTGGAGTAACTCAGTGGGTCAGGCAGCATCTGTGGAGAACATGGATAGGTGACGTTTCACAGAGTGCTGGAGTAACTCAGCGGGTCAGGCAGCATCTGTGGAGAACATGGATAGGTGACGTTTCACAGAGTGCTGGAGTAACTCAGCGGGTCAGGCAGCTTCTCTGGAGAACATGGATAGGTGACATTTCGGTTCGGGAAGGGTCTCAACCCAAACCCTCACCTCTCCAGGATCTCCAGAGGGTCTGCCTGACTGGCCGAGTTACTCCAGCGCTTTGTGTCTTTTTAAAAAAATGAACCAGCGCCTGCAGTTCCTTGTTCCCACAGGACCCCGAAGAATGGCTAAAGGTGACGAGTGACTCTACTGTGGAATTTTCTGCCTCAGAGGGCAGTGGAGGCAGGTTCTCTGGATGCTTTCAAGAGAGAGCTAGATAGGGCTCTTAAAAATAGCGGAGTCAGGGGATATGGGGGGAAGGCAGGAACGGGGTACTGATTGGGGACGATCAGCCATGATCACATTGAATGGCGGTGCTGGCTCGAAGGGCCGAATGGCCTACTCCTGCACCTATTGTCTATTGTCTATTGTCTACTGCACAGCCAGTTTCCCAAGCGCAGAGTCTCTTTGCTCCCACAACAGACGTCACTACTAGGCAGACGCCAACTTGCTGGATGGCTGGGCCAGCTGCCATGTGGACCTCTGCTCACCAGCCTCTGCTCCTCCCTGTGGCCCAGTGTGTGTACTGCACCCAATCCTCGGACACCACTGGCTCAGCCCGCTGTGGTGCCACACTGTCTGGGCAAGATCCCCCTGAACCAGAACGCGTGTCAGGACTGCCATGGTCAATCAATGCATCTGACATCCACCCAGATCCCCATACTATTACAAGCAAAACGCAAAGTGATTACAATCTTTTAAAAAGCATTTAGAATAATTAAATGCATTTACATCAACTCAACTAAACTCAAAAAGGGGATATTAATTTGTACTTTGCTTTGCGGGCTCTGCCGTGTTCTCCAATTGGAATCGATGAGTCAGTTGGACTAGTGCCAGATTCAACCACGACAGGTTCAGCTTGTAGCTTGTTCCACCAACAGCAGGGCAAGTTCACAAGTGGAATTAGGCCCATTCGGCCCATCAAGTGAATGGGTAGGGAATTTAAAATAGTTGGCAACTGGGACTTCAGCAGGCCCTGACTGGGCTTGTATTCACTGGAATTTAGAAGGGGATCTTACAGAAACATTTGAAATTCTTAAGGGGTTGGACAGGCTAGATGCAGGAAAAATGTTCCCCATGTTGGGGGACTCCAGAACCAGGGGGGGTCACAGTTTAAGAATAAGGGGTATTGCCATTTAGGACTGAGATGAGGAAAAATATTTTCACCCAGAGAGTTGTGAACCTGTGGAATTCTCTGCCACAGAAGGCAGTGGAGGCCAATTCATTGGATGTTTTCAAGAGAGTTGGATTTAGCTCTTAGGGCTAACGGAATCAAGATATATGGGGAGAAAGCAGGAACGGGGTACTGATTTTGGATGATTAGCCTTGATCATATTGAATGGCGGTGCTGGCTCGAAGGGCCGAATGGCCTACTCCTGCACCTATTTTCTATACTTCTATGATAGGAGCAGAATTAGGCCATTCATAAGCTCTTGTCATAAGGAATAGGAGTAGAATTAGGCCATTTGGCCCATCATGTCTACTCCACCATTCAAGCATGGCTGATCTATCTTTCCCTCCAACCCCATTCTCCTGCCGTCTCCCCATAACCCCTGACGCCCCTACTAATCAAGAATCTATCGATCTCTGCCTTAAAAATATGCACTGACTTGGCCTCCACAGCCGTCTGGCAAATAATTCCACAGATTCACCACCCTCTGACTAAAGAAATTCCTCCTCATCTCCAAACTAAAGTAACGTCCTTTAATTCTGAGGCTATGATCTCTGGTTCTAGATTCTCCCACGAGTGGAATCATCCTCTCCACATCCACTTTATCCAGGCCTGTCACTATTCGGTAAGTTTCAATGAGGTACCCCCTCATCCTTCTAAACTCCAGTCTGGAAGTCTGCTGATCGGGACGTCTGGCTTCCCTCGAGGTGTTCAATCATCCGTACAGGTACAACGGTACAACGGCTCCAAGCAGCAATACAAGCTGTAGAGCTGCTGCCTCACCAGGCCAGAGACCCGGGTTCGATCCTGACTACGGGTGCTGTCCGTGCAGACTTTGTACGTTCCCCTTGTGGGTTTTCTCCGGGTGCTACGGTTTCTTCCCACACTCTTTTAAATTAAGAGTGGAGCAGCCTCTGTAAATTGTCCCTTGTGTGTAGGGAGTGGATGCAAAAGTAGGATAACACAGAACTAGTGTGAATGGGGTGATCAATCAATGGTCGGCGTGGACTCGGTGGACTGACGATCTTGTTTCCATGCTGTATCTCTAAATGTTAACCAAAACTAAATCGGTTGGCTCTTTGTGAATCTGTTGTTGCTTTGTTGTCTGAGGAAGGGTCCCGACCTGAAATGTGCAGGAAGGAACTGCAGATGCTGGTTTACACCAAAGATAGTCACTAAATGCTGGGGTAACTCAGCGGGACAGGCAGCATCTCTGGAGAGACGGAATGTGTGAAGTTTCGGGTCAAGTACTCGCTTCTAGCAGATGTTCTTTTTTGAGTCTGAAGAGGGTCTCGACCCGAAACGCAGTCTCCAGAGAAATGTCCTTTTCTCCAGAGATGCTGCCTGACCCGCTGAGTTACTCCAGCACTTCAAATCAAGTCAAGTTTATTCGTCACATATGCATACGTGATGTGCAGTGAAATTAAAAGTGGCAATGCTTGCGGATTGTGCAAATTTTTTTTTTTTAAATGGAAAAAAACTACAAAACAGCATGGTCTTTGTACCTGTAGAAACATAGAAACATAGAAAATAGGTGCAGGAGTAGGCCATTCGGCCCTTCGAGCCTGCACCGCCATTCAATATGATCATGGCTGATTATCCAACTCAGTATCCCGTACCTGCCTTCTCTCCATACCCCCTGATCCCTTTAGCCACAAAGGCCACATCTAACTCCCTCTTAAATAGAGCCAATGAACTGGCCTCAACTACCTTCTGTGGCAGAGAATTCCACAGATTCACCACTCTCTGTGTGAAAAATGTTTTTCTCATATCCTAAAAGATTTCCCCCTTATCCTTAAACTGTGACCCCTTGTTCTGGACTTCCCCAACATCGGGAACAGTCTTCCTGCATCTAGCCTGTCCAACCCCTTAAGAATTTTGTAAGTTTCTAAAAGATCCCCCCACAATCTTCTAAATTCTAGCGAGTACAAGCCGAGTCTATGGAAGATACTTCTGTATCTTATTTTGTAAGCCAGCATCTACAATTCCTTGTTTCTACATTGCCTTCTGCTAGGGCCGCTGTTTAATGGGAGCTTCATACATTTATACTTTGCACATTTGTTTCAAGAGATAGGAGACACAACTGACTCCAAAACTCCCCCGAATGGTTTGTTGTTTAAATAGCGGTCATTACTACTAATTAGCCCATGATTTTTTTTGCTATCTGTGTTGCATTAGTTGCATGCTATAAATAACTAAGTATATCCACCAACTGAGAAAGAAGCTACCCAAGTGAATTTTGAGTTATTGGCTGTTATGAAATGATCATTAAACAATTTATTTCAACGCACATGCAAAGTCAAGAAATCATTCATTCTACAGACTCTTCCTTCTTCCTACGGGAACATTGTATTCAAGCAAGGTCACTCTAGACTATTAATTATTGCTTCATTGGTGTTCGCAACATTGAATATAAATTGAAATTAGATCCTATTTCAAGAATTTAAATGAATATATTTAAATTGTAAAGGCATTTACTCAAAAGGTAATGTGAGCTCAAATATTGATTGCTTTGAAACTTATTCCGGAACTTGTGATAACGGAACACTCTATGTGAACTGCTGCCATTTGCATCTGCTGCTAATCTGAGGCTGCACTTCAAGTCAATAATGGCAAGGTCATGTTTTGTAAAAGAGGTGGGAGTCTCACCAAAGTGCATTCCTCAATCAACACTGCCAAAGTCAAATTATCTGGCACAATGCCACTTTCAGACTTCAGAGATACAGCACAGAAACAGTCCCTTCAGTCCACCGAGTCCACACAGACAATTAACCATTTTTTTAACCCAATTAAACCAATTAACCTGTACGTCTTTGGAGATTGGGAGGAAACCTGATCACCTGGAGAAAACCCACGTGGTCACAGGGAGAAATGTACAAACTCTGTGCAGACAGCACTCGTAGTCAGGATCGAACCTGGGTCTCTGGCGCTGTAAGGCACCAGCATCGCGCTTGCAGCGCTCCGGGTTCGATCCCGACCACTGGTGCTGTCTGTACGGAGTTTGCACGTTCTCCCCGTGGGTTTTCTCCGAGATCTTCGGTTTCCTCCCACACTCCAAAGACGTACAGGTATGTAGGTTAATCGGCTTGGTATAAATGTAACATTGTCCCCAGTGTGTGTAGGACGGTGTTAATGTGCAGGGATCGCTGGCTGGTGCGGACTCGGTGTTTGGGTTGCTGCTGCCACTGTCATAGACGTTGCAGGTCGCCGAGAAACCGGCCACTTGACCCCCCCCCCCTACGACATACAACTGTGCATAAATATTATTTAAAAAATTAAAATTAAAATTATCTTTAATATAACTTTGATGGGATGCACCGATGTCATCACCAGCAACTGCCTACATCATCCTGGTGACAGCACCTACACCAGGGCTACACCAGGGCTACACCAGGGCTACACCAGGGCTACACCAGGCTACCTCCATTGGCGTCCAGACAATGGTCGCTGAATAGTTTTGAACATTTCAAAATCCTGGGGCGACCAGAAAGACTCTACAACTCTTTGGGTGACTGAGGAGACCCTACAGGCGACACCCCGGCGACCATGTGGCAACAGCCCAGTCGCCTGCAGTCTCCTAAAAAATCGCCCTAGTGGGACAGGCCCTTAATCGTTTTGAATAGACACGTATAAACTTATAAAAGAACTGGACAAGCTAGATGCAGGAAAAATGTTCCCAATGTTGGGCGAGTCCAGAACCAGGGGCCACAGTCTTCGAATAAAGGGGAGGTCATTTAAGACTGAGGTGAGAAAAAAACTTTTTCACCCAGAGAGTTGTGAATTTGTGGAATTCCCTGCCACAGAGGGCAGTGGAGGCCAAATCACTGGATGGATTTAAGAGAGAGTTAGATAGAGCTCTAGGGGCTAGTGGAGTCAAGGGATATGGGGAGAAGGCAGGCACGGGTTATTGATTGGGGACGATCAGCCATGGTCACAATGAATGGCGGTGCTGGCTCGAAGGGCTGAATGGCCTCCTCTTGCACCTATTTTCTATGTTTCAATGAATGTCTTTCTGTTAAAACCGAAACATTGCTAGTTTCCTCCTTAAACCATTCAACCCACCGCGCTTGCAATCAGTTCTTGTAATCGGTTCCACAAAACCTAATATCCTTCACTCCAGTGACAAATGTGGGATTAATATTTGCCGAGGGGGGTGCTGAACTTATTTAATGCTTGCCAAAAAATGATGAGAATGCCTTCAGGAATCAGCGACGAGCCCATTTAAGAGGAAATATTCGCCATGATTGTAGAAAACTAATGAAGTACAAACTATAGTCACCCCGTGTTATCCCGAGACTTTATAGAACCAATCTGGGAATTATCATTGGCACGGATTTTATCGCTGAATATATACGCAAAGAGTACAAAACAAAATATAAATGCAAAGCATCTCCTTCATGCAAAACATTAATGATATCATAGAGTGCAATATTTATATGTGTTGTGTGATTACATACTGTATCTATGAGATTAGGTTTGCAATAGAAAATAATGACCAACTGTCTGGAGCACAAAACGAGCAATTTTATTTCCAACTTCCTCGTGTAATTGGTATTGTTTTAGTTTTAGTTTTAGAGAGGCAGCGTAAAAACAAGCCCTTCATCCCACCAGGTCCGTGCCGACCAGCGGTCACCTGTTCACACTAGTTCTGTGGCGGGGATAATAATAGCACAGAGGTAGAGTTTCTGCCTCACAGCGCCAGGGACCAGGGTTCGATTCCTGACCTCAGGTGCTGCCTGACCACGGGTGCTGGCTGAACAGAGTTTGTACGTTCTTCCCGTGACCTGCGTGGGTTTTCCCCGGGAAGCTCCGGTTTCATCCCAAACTCCAAAGACCTGCAGGTTTAATTGGCTTGGTATCATTGTAAATTGATCCTAGTGTGTGTAAGATAGCGTTAATGTGTTAATGTGCGGAGTTCGCTGGTGGGAGCGGACTCGGTGGAAGGGGAGAAGGGCCTGTTTCCACGCTGCATCTCTAAATTAAACTAAATCCTCCTACAAGCTGGGGACAATTCACAGAAGCCAACGTAACCTAAAATCATCTTTGCAATACTAGAGGAAACTGGAGCAACCGCAGAAAACCTACACGGTCACCGGGAGAACGTGCAAACTCCTTACAGACAGCACCCATAGTCAGGATCAAACCTGGGTCTCTATCGCTGTGAGGCAGCAACTCTACCGCTGAACCACTGGTTTGTTATTGTCCCGTGTACTGAGATACTGCAAGTTAGTGGATCGTGAATCACTACTCTTTTTTTTCTGCCTAAGTTCACTTCAGGCAGAATAGTTCCTTCATTACTTTCACTTTATTTTTTATCTTTTACTTCGGGAAAATTGTTCCAATTGCCGTGTGATGGTTGTAGCTAGTTTGATGCTGGAAAATATATGCAGATTCTCAAATGCCTTCTCCCCATGTCCCCTGACTCCACTATTTTTAAGAGCCCTATCTAGCTCTCACTTGAAAGCATCCAGAGAACCTGCCTCCACCGCCCTTTGAGGCAGAGAATTCCACAGACTCACAACTCTCGGTGAGAAAAAATATTTCCCCGTCTCCGTTCTAAATAGCTTACCCCTTATTCTTATACTGTGGCCCCTGGTTCTGGACTCCCCCAACATCGGGAACATGTTTCCTGCCTCTAGTGGTTCCAAGCCCTTAACAATCTTATATGTTTTAATAAGATACCCTCTCATCCTTCTAAACCCCAGAGTGTACAAGCACAGCTGCTCCATTCTCTCAGCAAAGCTTAATAAATTATTGCGGGGTGGGGGGGGGGGGGGGGGGGGGGGGGGGGGGCTGTCCACGGGAATGTGCCAAGACAGTGTTCTACTTTTATCTCCTTCACCCTTATAGCCATGAATTCCAATTCCTCTAATAAGTGGGGATAATGAATGTTAGCGCTTGTTCTGGTGGTGTTAGTCAAGTTCCCACACGTGTAGGAGCAGTGTGTGGAATTATCTTCATGATGCAAAGGCAAGCTAAAGGGTCTGTCCCACTTAGGCGATATTTTAGGCGACTACAGGCGACTTGGGCTGTCGCCACATGGTGGCTGGGGTGTCGCCTGTACGGTCGTGAGTCGTCTCCTCAGTCGCCCAAAGAGTCATAGCGTCTTTCTGGTCACCGCTGGATTTTCAACACGTTGAACATTTTTCGGTGGCAGCCGGCGACAGTGGGTTTGACGCCAATGGGCGTAGCTTGACTTCTCCTGACGTAGGTGCTGCCGTACTTGTCGCCAGGTTAACGTAGGTTGTCGCCAGTGTTGACTTCGTTTTTTTTTGTTGTTCAAGTAATGATTCTATTTCAAACTTTATGTCGAAGGGGGGTCCAGTCGCTGGTTTTTCTAAGTCGCCTGTTCCACTTAGCTAAAAATAGCCTAAGTGGGACAGGCCCTTAAGGTCATGTCTTCACGGAGCTCAAGAAGATATCATAAGTTCAGGAGTTGAATTAGGCCATTCGGCCCATCAAGTCTACTCCGGCATTCGATCATGGCTGACCCATCTCTCCCTCCTCACCCCATTCTCCTGCCTTCTCCTCATAACCTCTGACACCTTTCCCTCGGTTTAGTTTAGTTTAGAGATACAGCGCAGAAACAGGCCCTTCGGCCCACCGAGTCCGTGCCGACCAGCGATCCTCGCACACTAACACTATCCTACACACATCAGGGACAATTTACAATTATACTAACAAGCCAATTAACTTACAAATCTGTACATCTTTGGAGTGTGGGAGGAAACCGGAGAAAGCCCATGCAGGTCACGGGGAGAACGTACAAACTCCGTATGGCCAGCACCCATAGTCGGGATCGAACCCGGGTCTCTGGAGCTGTGAGGCAGCAACTCTACCGCTGCGCCACCGTGCCGCACTCTCAACTCCATTCACTTTCCCACTCCCCGTAAAGCCTGGCACTCTTTGAAACCAATGAAGTGTCTGCAGCTTCGTGAACCCTTGACCCATGTTTGTTGAGGAAGCTAATGACAAGAGCCAGGATGTTCAGGCACTAAAAAACTCGGAAATAGGCAGGCAAAAAGGCAGAATAAAATTACAAAAAAGGCATAAAAAGGCATGTATTTCCAACACCAAAATATGGTTAAAAACAAAAAAAAAACAAACAGAAGAGCATCCTCGTGTTTTATACCTTCGGGCCAAAGTACAGCAAGTGAATATGTAGACAACTGAGCAATAGTTGAGCAGTTTGACTTCTCCAATACTTCTGATATCAACAAATACTCCTTTGATAGTTGACCTGCCTCCAGTTTACCGATGACCACATTGGCAACATATCTCCCCACAGCATCGGTTGTCTCATCTATTGAGATCCATATTTTGTTGCATGCAACTTCATCTCTAATTTTCTGCACAACAATGTTGAAGTTGCTGTCAACATAATTTTACCGCAATGATGACTCTCTTGGTATATGTTCCTCTGTGTATTTCTCTAAAAAACCTCTGTGTGAGTTTTGTTTTCTAATTTCCACAGTGGAATTCCAGCATCAATGAATGCCTTGCACAGATCACTCATAAACTCAGATTTGCGACTGGAGCCAGCAGTAAATGTAGTGAGGAGACAAGCTTGGGTATTTCGCTTGGGTAGTCTACACCCCAGCGGTATCAGCATTGACTTATCAAATTTTAGATAGCCCTTGTCTCTCCCTCTTCCCGCTCCACCTTCCCAGCTCTCCTTCTAATCCTACTGTCTACGCCTCTTCCTTTCTTTTTCACGCCCCCCCCCCCCTCATATCAATCTGAAGAAGGGTCTCGACCCGAAACATCGCCTATTCCTTCTCTCCATAGATGTAGATGCTGCCTCACCTGCTGAGTTTCTTCAGCATTTTTTGTCTACCTTCGATTTTTCCAGCATCTGCAGCTCTTTCTTAAATAGATCGTGGAGAAGACTGAACCAGCGGGCAGCGGCACGAGCGAATGAATGACCGACGGTGGCGCCCCTGATTTCGCCCCGGTGGTAGAAGTTTTCATGTAAGTTATATTATGCTAAGACGTTAATAAAAACATTAATATTAACGTGTTAACATAGAAAACGTCATTGTAATCACGGTACAACTAGAGAAAACAGCACGACCTTTTAGCAAAACGGCAAAAAAGGCTGATTAAAAGCCCTGTCCCACTGTATGAGTTCATTCAAGAGTTCTCCCCAGTTTGCCCTGATTCGAACTCGGAGAATTACGATAATGGCCGCTCGTAAGTACTTGGGGCTCTCGTGGACATTTTTCAACGTTGAAAAATCTTCCCGAGCATACCGTGTTTCCCGAGTATCTGCCGTTAGCGATACGAGCCGCTAAGAGACGTCCCCGAGCTCCGACGTACCCGCTACGTTCATTCTACGTGCTTACCACGAGTTTGATTTTTTTTTTTAACTCGGGAGAACTCTTTGGTAAACTCGTACAGTGGGACAGGGCTTTTAGGCACTCGATCATGAAAAAGGCATTATCCTGGTGAAATCATCCAAAAAGGCATGAAAAGGCACATGGTATTTATGGCAAAATTCTGGCTCTACTGATGACAATATGATATTCTGTCCAACATAGACTGTTCCGACAACTCCTGGTCTGCAACCTCCTTCAATCTGGATAAAATGATGAGAGCGCGCTTGAAACCCCTCCCTGAAGTCCCCCCGAAAATGAGGCGGCCAATCTCCACCTGATCGGGACCTTCCACAGTCGAATTTGCTCCCTGTGGCCGGGACTCTGGAACTGTGGCCCGGCCAGAGCCCGCAGATCCGTTCCCACTATTGATTTCAACGGACAACTTTACAGACAGTACAGAATTGCTTCCACGTTCAATACCCAGCCTGTGATGTTCTTTGTGTGTGTGTGTGTGTGTGTGTGTGTGTGTGTGTGTGTGTGTGTGTGTGTGTGTGTGTGTGTGTGTGTGTGTGTGTGTGTGTGTGTGTGTGTGTGTGTGTGGGTGTGTGTGTGTGTGTGTGTGTGTGTGTGGGTGTGGGTGTGGGTGTGGGTGTGGGTGTGGGTGTGGGTGTGGGTGTGGGTGTGGGTGTGGGTGTGGGTGTGGGTGTGTGTTCATTATTGTAACAACTGTAAAACACTGCGCAGTAGTTAGTTTTTTGTGCTTTTTTTTTTTTTTTTTTTTTAATAAAAAAATTATTCAATTATTAAAAATAATATTTACACTACAATAAAACAAGCCAGAACCCAGCACCATAATACAATACAAACATGTATCCATAATAAACTACTATACAACTATGTTACAATCCTTATTGAGGATACATTCAACACCCTGCGGAGCCCAGCAGTCCCGGAACTCCCTCAGGGTGCCCGTAGACAGGGCGTATTCCTTTTCTAATCCCACCCGGGCACGGACGTAACCCCGGAAAAGGGGCGGGCAGCTGGCTCGGGTAGAGCCCTCCACCGCCTGGTGCCGTGACTCGCGGATGGCCAGCTTGGCCAGGCACAGGAGCAACCCAACCAGGACATGTTCAGCCCTACCCTCTCCCCTACGCACAGGGTGTCCAAAGATGAGGATGGTGGGTGAAAAATGCAGCCAGAAGGCAAGGAGCAGCCCCTTTAGATATTCAAACAGTGGCTGCAACCTCACGCACTCCATGTACACGTGGTACACAGACTCTTCCAGCCCGCACAAGTGGCAGGCGGCTTGCTTTTTCTTGTAGGGGCCGAGTTGAATTTCCAACAGCAGGTTGTAAAATCTTGCTTTGGAACATTTGAAACAAGAGCTATGATTTTAACGGGGACTAGACAAAATCCGGGGAGACATGAACTCTGGGCAGTCTTCTGCTTTGTACAGTTGCTCTTCCTGAATAAATAATATTTGGGACAAGGGAGAGGATTGCAGAACGGTTGCTTTGTAGGTCAGTTTCTCATTGTGCATTGATGACGGAGTGCTTCCCTACAAAAAGCTACGGCGCGCAGATGCATTTAAACCATGGCTTTCAAGGCACACAGATTTAGGACGACATTATGTCTCGTAGCAGTTATTGTACCAAATATGGGCGTAAAGATCAGGGTTTGGAAGGAAAATATATCAAAGATAATTACAATCAGAATTCATATCATAACTGGTAGAGCTGCTGCCCTACTGCGCCAGGGACCCGGGTTCAATCCTGACCTGGGGTGCTGTCTGTGTGGAGTCTGCACGTTCTCCCTGTGACCACATTGATTTTCTCCGGGTGCTCTGATTTCCTCCCACGTCCCAAAGACGTGCGGGTTTTTAGGTTAATTGGCCCTCTGTAAGCTTACCCTTAAGGGTAATCCCACTTAGGCGATTTTTTCGGCGACTACAGGTGACTAGGCTGTCGCCACATGGTCGCCGGGGTGACGCCTGTATGGTCGTGAGTCGTCTCCTCAAGTCGCCTAAAGAGTCATAACTTTTTTCTTGTCACCGCTGAATTTTGAAATGTTCAAAACCTTTCGGCGACTGTGGGCTTGACGTAGCTTGTCTTCTCCTGTCGTGGGTGCTGTCGTAGGTTGTCCCCAGGTGACGTTGGTTGTCTCCAGGTGCTGACTTCAGTGAATTCCACTGGCGACTACCTACGTCAACCTACGTCAAACTACGCCAACCTACGCCAACCTACGCCAACCGGCGACAGGTACCGGCGACTGAATTGTCTTCATTTGTTGTCGACGGTTGCTTGTCGTAGCTTGTCGTGGGTGTACGTGGGTTGACTTCTGTTGTCGTAGGTTGTCCCCTGTGTGGTCGTAGGCTCGCCGGTTGTCGGTAGCTTGCCGTAGCTCAACGTCGACTAGGTGGTAGGTTGTCGTGGGGGGGGGGGGGGGTCCAGTCGCCGTTTTTTCAGCGACCTGCTACGACTGTGACTGTCGCTGGCAGTTGCCGAAAAAATCGCTTAAGTGGGACAGGCCCTTAAGGGAGTAAAGCAGGTGCCAGGAGTTATGGGGATAAGGCAGGAGAATGGGGTTAGGAGGGTGAGATAGATCAGCCATGATTGAATGGCAGAGTAGTCTTGATGGGCTGAATGGCCTAATTCTACTCCTATTCCTTATGGCCTTATGACCTTAGTTGAGAAAGTGCGGTTCCCTCCTGAACTCCAAAGACGTGCAGGTTTGTAGGTTAATTGGCTTGGTATCATTGTAAATTGATCCTAGTGTGTGTAGGATAGTGTTAATGTGCGGAGATCGCTGGTGGGCGCGGACTCGGTGGAAGGGCTGAAGGGCCTGTTTCCACTAAATTAATCTAAACCCTCCTACAAACTGGGGACAATTTACAGAAGCCAATTTAACCTAAAATCCGGCACGTCTTTGGAATGTGGGAGAAAACCGGAGCACCCGGAGAAAACCTACACGGTCACAGGGAGAACGTGCAAACTCCCTACAGACAGCACCCTATAGTCAGGATCGAACCTGGATCTCTGGCGCTGAGAGGCAGCAACTCTACCGCTGAGCCACTGGTTTGTTATTGTGGCGTGACATTAAAAAAATAGTGTGAATGGGTCGGCATGGACTCGTTGGGCCGAAGGGCCTGTTTCCGTGCTGCAGCTCTAAACCCTAACCTAAACCACACCTAGGAAAATAAATGAAAACGTTATCGCGTCTGACATTTTCCGACCAGTGTTCTCAGTCCTTGCCTACCTTAAGGTTATTAACGTCAGAATCTAAGGTGATCTTCTGCTTCTTTGTGTTGTACAGTGCGGAAGCGAAACAGAGGTGAACCTTTAACGGCGAGCGTAACGATCCTGAGAGTTATGAGCCAGGAAAGGAAGCGCTGAGAAAATTAACTATACCAACTGCAGGTTGTGTGTTGTGACGAGAATCTCATAAATAAAACTGTGCAATCAGATGTGGTTATGGTGCTCCCATGGACAGCCCCATTAATCAGACGAATGTGTCTGTCATATATATTTGCCAGCCCTGTGCAACATTCATGCTGTTAAGTTTAATGTAGTGTGGTAATATTTTATGCAGTTATACCTCATTAAAGTTGCCAGAGAGCGATATTTTTTCATGTTTTGAAAACTGATCAACAAAGTTCTCACATATGAAATTTAACACACCCAAGTTTGAAAATCTGAGCCGCGGTCTGTAAGATGACTAAATAAGTGTTGATCCTTCAGCGCACGGATTATAATGGGCCTACCTGATCTCCCGGTTGCTAAACACTTTAATTCTCCTTCCCATTCACACACTGACCTCTCTGTCCTAGGCCTCCTCCATTGTCAGAGTGAGGCTAAATGCAAATTGGAGGAACAGCATCTCATATTTCGCTTGGGCAGCTTACAGCCCAGTGTTATGAACCCCGACATTCCCTCTCTCTCTCTCTCTCTCTATCCCTCACCCACCCAAGTCGCACCAGCTTCTCGTTTTCACCCAACAAACTACTAACATGGCCTGTTTCCTTTATCATTTTTGCACATTTTTCATTCATTTGTTCCATATCTCTCCACATCATCATCTATATCTCTCGTTTCCCTTTCCCGTGACCTTCAGACTGAAGAAGGATCTGGACCCAAAACGTCAGCCGTTCCTTCTCTCCAGAGATGCTGCCCGTCCCGCTGAGTTACTCCAGCATTTTGTGTCAACCTTCAGTTTAAAGCAGCATCTGCAGCTCCTTCCGACACATAATAAAAACATCACAGGGGTGGTGAACTCTGACTGCTACCACAGGGGCTTACATTGCAGTTTTGTACAATCTACTATCCAGAGGTCCCCAAGGACAACTTGCTCGTGTTAGTTCAGTGTCAGAGTGAGAGATTTTTGCTGAGGTGAAGAGTAGCTTGTTGGAGGCTTTTTAAAAGATCAAACTGAAGTATATTGACAAAGCTTCAGGGAAGGTACATTCAAAAACTCCAGTCGCAGTTACAGAGAAAAATTCAGTTCAATTTCCAATTGGATTTCTGATACCATCTTGACTTAATGCTATCCCTAATTAGTTTTTTAAATATTTTCAAGCATTTTAAATCATGAAACTTTTTTTCACCGTAGAATGTATTGAATAATTCATTTGTACAAGACCAAATATAAAGTACCTGCCAGCGTACTTATTTCCTTTAATGTCATTAAGCTGGGAAGGGTGGAGGAGAGATTTACGATGAAGTTACCAGGACTCGAGGCTTGAGCTACTGGGAGAGGCTGGGCCAGGCTTGGACTTTATTACTTGGAGTGCAGGAGGCACAGTGTGACCTTAAATGTAGATAACATCACAAGGGGAACGGATAGGGTGAATGCACAGTCTTTCAGACTGAGGAAGGGTTTATACCCGAAATGTCACCTATTCCTTTTCTCCAGAGATGCTGCCTGACCTACTGAGTTACTCCAGCATCTTGTGTCCGTCACCACCTGGAATGTTGTCCCCTGAACTTGCATCAGTAAGATCAGGACAGAAGACCTTGGAGAGGGGTGAACATTGGTCAGCGCGGACTTGCTGGGCCGAAGGGCCTGTTTCAATGCTGTATTTCTAACGTCTAATGTATAGGGGCAGCGGAAGGGTTGATGCCTGACAGCGCCAGAGATCCAGGTTCGATCCTGACTACGGGTGCTGGCTGAACGGAGTTTGCACGTTCTCCCTGTGACCGAGTGGGTTTTCTCTGGGTGCTCTGGTTTCCCCCTCACACTCCAAAGACGTGCGGGTATGTAGGTTAATTGGCTTCTGTAAATTGTCCCTCATGTGTAGGGTAGAGTTAGTGTACGGGGTGATCACTGGTCGGCATGGACTCGCTGGGCCGAAGGGTCTGTTTCTACACTGTATCTCTAAAGTCAAAATTAAGTAAAGTCGTTCTTTTCATTGAAACATCCTATCTCTGATATGTATTGTTGAGCATTTCATAAAGCATCATTCTTTTTTATGCTGTTGTTCCACTTCATGTGTGAATTACATGATCCATATGAAATGATGGATTGAATTGATTGATTGAAAAATACAGCATGGAAAATGGCCCTTCAGCCCATCGAGTCCACACTGACCATCGATCGCCCATTCGCACCAGTTCTATGTTATTCCCCTTTCTCGTCCACTCCCCGCACGCTATGAACAACTTACAGAGGTCAATTAACCTGCAAAACCGCAACTTTGGGATGTGGGAGTCACAGGAAGAACATGCAAACTCCGCCCCGACAGCACCCGAGGTCAGGATCGAACCCGGGTCTCTGGCGCTGTGAGGCAGCAGATACACCCGCTGCACCACTGTGCTGCCCTTCAAATCCGTAACATTACAGGATGACATGATGAAGTAGAGGCATAGAGCGATACATCGTGGAAACAGGCCCTTCGGCCCAACTCGCCCACACCGGCCAACTTGTCCCAGCTACACGAGTCCCACCTGCTCGCATTTGGCCCATATCCCTCCAGACCTGTCCTATCCATGTACTCGTCTAACAGTTTCTTAAACGTTGGGATAGTCCCAGCCTCAACTACCTCCTCTGGCAGCTTGTTCCATACACCCACCACCCCTTTGTGTGAAAAAGGTACCCCTCAGATTCCTATTAAATCTTTTCCCCTTCATCTTGAACCCATGTCCTCTGGTCCTCGATTCACCTACTCTGGGCAAGAGACTCTGTGCATCTACCCGATCTATTCCTCTCATAATAATAATAATAATAATGGATGGGATTTATATAGCGCCTTTCTAATACTCAAGGCGCTTTACATCGCATTATTCATTCACTCCTCAGTCACACACGGTGGTGGTAAGCTACTTCTGTAGCCACAGCTGCCCTGGGGCAGACTGGCGGAAGCGTGGCTGCCAATCTGCGCCTACGGCCCCTCCGACCACCACCAATCACTCACACACATTCACACACATTCACACACAGGCAAAGGTGGGTGAAGTGTCTTGCCCAAGGACACAACGACAATATGCACTCCAAGCGGGATTCGAACCGGCTACCTTCCGGTTGCCAGCCGAACACTTAGCCCATTGTGCCATCTGTCGTCCTCATGATTTTATACACCTCTATAAGACCACCGGTGTACAGAGAGTTTATTATTTAAATCTTGTTTTCCTTTTTCGCTTGGATTGCTCCTCTTTCCACTCTGAGACAGTGATGTGTACCTCCGCAGCTTGCGCTTAGTCTCAAACATGGCTTTGTCCTAATTACAGGAACCATCTGTTGAATCTCTCACTTACATCACTGTTTTTCCAGCAATTCATCTTTTTATAACATTTTGATGAATGAATTTCTGAAGCCCATCAGCAGAGCTTAATTGCATTTTGTTCCATATGTTTTAATGAAAGTGTATTTATGGATAATTTTACAACTGGGCTGTAGGATTGTTACGAGTCTTCATACCTCTGGCGTAATGAAAAATTCAAGACCATTGACACTAATTTGTGCAGCTAAGCACATCACACAAAGACTGTTGCAGACGGAAGAAACATATTTTGCACAAGTTATTAATCGAATCATAATCAATAATATCTGCGGTAACACCAATAAACTTTTAATGATATCACTGTAATATTAAATGTATCCTTAGTAACTATGTTAGCCATAACTCCTGAAGAATATTCGACACATTCCATGGCATTCTCCAGGCACCAGATCCATTCTAAGGTGAAGCAACAGCTTGCAATGCAATGCTTCTGTTTATTTCACACTCTGATGAGAAAATATCACAATTGAGTCTCATCTGAGAATAATCCTTCTGAATAACAAGAGTTGCCAGGACTAGAGGGGCTGAGCTATAGGGAGAGGTTGAGTAGGCTGGGTCTCTATTCCTTGTAGCTGGTGCATGTTGGCCGGTGTGGGCAGGTTGGGCCGAAGGGGCCTGTTTCCACACTGTATCACTCTATGCCTGCGACTCTCGCACTCTATGACTGATAGGGATTAAATCAGAGGATACTTAATTTGAAAGCTTGTTAACACCGTGACTGGTAAACAAATCATTTTGACCGGCAGCCTGACTATACTAGTTTGCTGCAAGAACATTTGGTGTGAGAAAAGCATGTTTGCACTTTGTGATGTGAGTTTTTGAGTACGTTTTTAGCTGGAAAGACTAATAACCAAGATAGCAGATGCATCTATACAATGCAATATAAAGTCATTGTGTAATACAGCGTGGAGATGGGTCCTTTGGCCTAACTTGCCCACACAGACCACTATGCCCCATCTAAACCTCCTGCCCGCGTTTGGCCCTTATCCCTCTAAACCTTCCCTATCCATGTACCTATCCAAATGTCTTTTAGTTTAGCTTAGTTTAGTTTAGAGATACAGCACGGAAACAGGCCCTTCGGCCCACCAGATCCGCGCCGACCAGCGATCCCCTCCATACACTAACACTATCTTAAATACTAGGGACAATTTACAGTTTTACCAACGCCTATTCACCTGCAAAGCTGCACGTGGCTGGAGTGTGAGAAGAACCTGGAGCACCCGGAGAAAACCCACGCAGGTCACAGGGAAAAGTACAAACTCCGTAAAGACAGCGGCCGTAGTCAGGATCGAACTCGCGCCTCTGGTGCTGTAATGCAGCAACTCTACCGCTGCGCCACCATGCTGCCCTATACCGCCGGATAACATAGAACCCGTGTGAACGGTGTGATCGATGGTCAGCGTGGACTCAGATGGGCCAAAAGGCTGTTCCCCTGCTGTATCCCTGAGCTAAACTTGCACTGAGACGTATATGTTAAAAAAAAATTATGAAATTGATTGCCTCATCCTTGAAATGATTGTCAATCAAAATATCCACTGTAACGCTGAGAAAGGTAAATGCGCAACCTTTAATAGAACATCTCCTCACTGCTACTGAAACATAGAAACATAGAAAGTAGGTGCGAGAGTAGACCACCAGGTCCGTCGAGCCCGCACCGCCATTCGCTCATGGCTGAACACTAAACAGACACACTTACCCACAAACAGTAGACACAAGACACAGAACACAAGACACTACCCTCCCCTTTATACCGCTATCACCCCTCTCCACCCCAAGAACCTCGCGATCTCCTGGGGGAGGCAAAAAACCGGATAAAAACCCAGGTCCAATTCGGGAAAAAAATCCGGGAAATTCCTCTCCGACCCCAATCCAGGCGATCGACACTTGTCCAGGAGATCACTCAGGTCTTACTATACTAACCATACCTAGGTCCATATCCCTGCCCTCTCCCCGTAGCCCCTTATCCCCTTGGCAGCTAAAAAACCATCTATTTTAGTCTTAAATATATTTAAAGTTTCTGCTTCCACTGCTCCCTGGGGCAGTGAATTCCATAAATTAACCACCCTCTGGGTGAAGAAGTTCTTCCTCATCTCAGTTTTAAAAGAGCCCCCCCTTATTCTGCAACTATGTCCCCTAGTTCTAGTTTCCCCGATCATTGGGAACATCCTCGGTGCATCCACCCGATCAAGGCCCCTCACGATCTTATATGTTTCAATGAGATCGCCTCTCATTCTTCTAAACTCCAAAGAGTAGAGTTCCAGCCTACTTAACCTTTCCGAACTGAAGCATGGATCATTACTGATAGATGGTAAGGAAATGTTCTTCCCCATAAAATAGAACATGATTCATTTGAAGACTGTTAGGGAATTGTTGGTGTTTACAAGAAGCGACTCGCATGTATATATTTCTTGCCTCAGGGTAACATTAACAGGCTATATCTTTCAAACATGAAGAGCCAGGTTTTTTTGTTTTTTTTTCGCAGAAAAGTTTTTGACAGGCCATGGTTTACGATCCACGACAGGCATGTAATGCTGGGGTATTAATGGGATTGTAAATGTATCTTATGTCAGAAGCTGACATCCTGTGCGGATGAACAAAGTTGCGACTAGTCCTACTTCAAGCAATACTTTTCTAGTTGCAATGTTCCACCCAGCCTGGCTATTAAAATATGTCATTTTCCAAAGTGTACTTTCCATTAAAATGAATTGTAAACGGATCATGGTAATAACATTTACTGTTTTGTGTTACATTACATGGTAGTCCCACTGAAATGAATTAAGTCGTGGTTCATTTATACATTGGAATTGTTTGCATTTTGCCGATCACTTTGACTTTACACTATTCTCATGTCGTTACTGGATGCTACAAGTTTCATTTCCCAAAATCAGTCGCCGGATTTTATTAGGTGACACTACAATAATGTAATGAATTCTGATGGGAAATCTCATAGCTCAAAGACAGAGTTAATGGAAAAACAGCTCCCTATGTACTAATGCAAAGAAACCTGAGATTGATATGCTGTCATTCGCAGACGTTATTTAGCCGACAATTGCCGCAGCCACGGAATAATTTGGTGGGTAGCCAAGGCCGTGTGTATTTTTAGATTAAAATTTTAGATATGGTTTTCAAATGTACAATGTACGGATGTGGAGAGGATGTTTCCACTAGTGGGAGAGTCTAGGATCGGAGGTCGTAGCCTCCGAATAAAAGGACGTTCCTTTAGAAAGGAGATGAGGAGCAGTTTCTTTAGTCATAGGGTGGTGAATTTGTGGAAATCTTTGCCACAGAGACGACTATGGAGACCATCAATGGATATTTTTTTAAGTCGGAGATCGACAGATTTTTTAATTAGGGTGTCAAAGGTTATGAGGAAAAGGCAAGAGAAGGGTGTCTGAGAGGGAAAAATAGATCAGCCATGATTGAATGGTGGTATAGACTTGATGGGCCGAATGGCCTAGAGACAATAGACAATAAGTGCAGGAGTA
The DNA here is from genome assembly GCF_010909765.2 of Amblyraja radiata. NCBI lineage: Eukaryota > Metazoa > Chordata > Chondrichthyes > Rajiformes > Rajidae > Amblyraja > Amblyraja radiata. The sequence continues at coordinate 3,894,844 of NC_045973.1, read as the reverse complement.
GGCCTTCGAGCCAGCACCGCCATTCACTATGATCATGGCTGATCATCCACAATCAGTACCCCGTTCCTGCCTTCTCCCCAAATCCCTTCACTCCGCTATCTTTAAGAGCTCCATCTAACTCTCTCTCGATAGCATCCAGAGAATCGGCCTCCACTACCTTCTGAGGCAGAGAATTCCACAAATTCACAACTCTCTGGGTGAAAATGTTTTTCCTCATCTCCGTTCTAAATGGCTTACCCCTTATTCTTAAACTGTGGCCCCTGGTTCTGTACTCCGCCAACATTGGGAACATGTTTCCTGCCTCTAGCGTGTCCAATCCCTTAATAATCTTATATCTTTCAATAAGATACCCTTTCATCCTTCTGAATTCTAGTGTCTACAAGCCCAGTCGCTCCATTCTTTCAACATATGACAGTCCCGCCATCCCAGGAATTAACCTTGTGAACCTACACTGCACTCCCTCAATAGTAAGAATGTCCTTCGTCAGATTTGGAGACCAAAACTGCACACGATACTCCAGGTGTGGTCTCACTAGGGCTCTGTACAACTGCAGAAGGACCTCTTTGCTCCTACTCAACTCCTTTTGTTATGAAGGCCAACATGCCATTAACTTTCTTCATTGCCTGCTGTACCTGCATGCTTACTTTCAGTGACTGATGTACAAGGACAGCCAGATCTCGTTGTATTCCCCTTTGCCTAATTTGACACCATTCAGATAATAATCTGCTTTCCTGTTCTTGCCACCAAAGTGGATAACCTCACATTTATCCACATTATACTGCATCTGCCATGCATCTACCTACTCACCCAACCTGTGCAAGTCACCCTGCATTCTCATAGCATCCTCCTCATAGTTCACACTGCCACCCAGCTTTGTATCATCTGCAAATTTACTAATGTTACTTTTAATCCCTTCATCTAACTCATTAATGTATATTGTAAACAGCTACGGTCCCAGCACCGAGCCTTGCAGTACCCCGCTAGTTACTGCCTGCCATTCTGAAAGGGACCCGTTAATCCCTACTCTTTGTTTCCAATTAGTCCAGCATGATTTCCCCTTCGTAAATCCATGCTGACTCGGACCGATCCTGTTACTGCTATCCAAATGTGCCACTATCTCATCTTTTATGATTGACTCCAGCATCTTCCCCACCAGGCTAACTGGTCTATAATTCCCTGTTTTCTCTCTCCCTCCTTTCTTAAAAAGTGGGATAACACTAGCTATGCTCCAATCCACAGGAACTGATCCTGAATGTATAGAACATTGGAAAATGATCACCAATGCATCTACGAATTCTAGAGCCACCTTCTTAAGTAGCCTGGGATGCAGACCATCAGGCCCTGGGGATTTATCAGCCTTCAGTCCCATCAGTCTACCCAACACCATTTCCTGCCCAATGTGAATTTCCTTCAGTTCCTCCATCACTCTAGGTCCTCTGGCCACTAGTACATCTGGGAGATTGTTTGTGTCTTCCTTAGTGAAGACGGATCCAAAGTATCTCTTTCAACTCGTCTGCCATTTCCTTGTTCACCATAATAAATTCACCTGTTTCTGTCTTCAAGGAACCCACATTTGTCTTAACTAATTTTTTCCTCTTCACATTCCTAAAGAAGCTTTTACTATCCTCCTTTATATTCCTGGCTAGCTTACCTCATCTTTTCTCCCCGTATTGCCTTTGTAGTTATCTTCTGTTGCTCTTTAAACATTACCCAATCCTCTTGCTTCCCGCTCATCTTTGCAATGTTGTACTTCTTCTCTTTAATTTTTATACTGTCCCTGACTTCCCTTGTCAGCCACGGTCGCCCCTTACTCCCCTTGGAATCTTTCTTCCTCTTTGGAACGAACTAATCCTGCACCTTCTGTATTATTCCCTGAAATACCTGCCATTGTTGTTCCATTGTCATCCCTGCTAGGATATCTTTCCAGTCAACTTTGGCCAGCTCCTCCCTCATGCCTCCATAGTCCCCTTTACGCAACTGTAATACTGACATCTCTAATTTTCCCTTCTCCCTCTCAAATTGTAGATTAAAACTTATCATATTATGGTCGCTACCTCCTAATGGCTCCTTTACCTTGTGTTCCTTATCAAATCCGGTTCATTACACAACACTAAATCCAGAATTGCCTTCTCCCTGGTAGGCTCCAATACAAGCTGCTCTAAGTATCCATCACGGAGGCACTCCACAAACTCCCTTTCTTGGGGTCCAGAACCAACCTGATTTTCCCAGTCTACCTGCATGTTGAAATCTCCCATAACAACCTCACCATTACCTTTACTACATGCCAATTTTAACTCCTGATTCAACTTGCACCCTATATCTAGGTTACTGTTTGGGGGCCTGTAGATGTCCCATTAGGGTCTTTTTACCCTTACAATTCCTCAGTTCTATCCATACTGACTATACATCTCCAGTTTCTATGTCACCCCTCGCAAGGGACTGAATTGCACTCCTTACCAACAGATCTACACATCCCCTCTGCCCACTTGTCTGTTTTTTCGATAGGACATATACCCTTGAATATTCAGTTCCCAGCCCTGGCCCTCTTGCAGCCATGTCTCTGTAATTCCCACAACATCATACTTGCCTGTTTCTAACTGAGCCTCAAGCTCGTCCACTTTATTTCTTATACTTCGCGCACTCATGTACAACACTTTAACTTCGGTATTCACCTCTCCCCTCGCACCGCTCACAATTGGCCCTGACCTTACTCTCTTATCCCTTCTTGAACTTTCCTTCCCATTAATTTGGGAGTCTCTTGTAACTTTTCCTGTACTCACTCGCCCTTTAACTCCATCTTTAATCTCCCAATTTGTCAATCCCTTCCCCCCACTATTTAGTTTAAACCTACACGTGTAGCACTAGCAAACCTGCCCGCCAGAACGTCGGATCCCCCTCCAGTTAAGGCGTAACCCATCCCTTTCATACAGGTCACCCCTACCCCACAAGAGATCCCAGTGATCCTCGCGTCTTGCCTGCCGCCACAGAATCTCCTGTCCGCACCTCGGACAATGGATTCATCCACCACTATGGCTCTGAGGAACAGGGACTTCGTAGGTTTACAAGGTAAATTGCCGGGATGGTGGGACTGTCATATACTGAGAGAATGGAGCGGCTGGGCTTGTACACTCTGGAGTTTAAAAGGATGAGAGGGAATCTTACTGAAACATATATGATTATTAAGGGTTTGGACACGCTAGAGGCAGGAAACATGTTCCCGATGTTGGGGGAGTCCAGAACCAGGGGCCACAGTTTAAGAATAAGGGGTAAGTCATTTAGAACGGAGATTAGGAAACACTTTTTCACACAGAGAGTTGTGAGTCTGTGGAATTCTCTGCCTCCGATGGCGGTGGAGGCCGGTTCTCTGGATACTTTCAAGAGAGAGCTAGATAGGGCTCTTAAAGATAGCGGAGTCACGGGATATGGGGAGAAGGCAGGAACGGGGAACTGATCGTGGATGATCAGCTATGATCACATTGAATGGCGGAGCTGGCTCGAAGGGCCGAATGGCCTCCTCCTGCACCTATTGTCTATTGTCTATTGTCTATTGAATGGGTGACGTTTCGGGTCCGTTCTCTCCAGAGATGCTGCCTGTCCTGCTGAGTTACTCCCAGCATTTTGGTGTCTGTCACAAAGCATATGACCAGGTATAGAAGCACGTGGCTACCCCCATGCATCGGTATATTGCAGTTACAACAAAAAATGAAAAAGGGTAAATTATTATTTTGATGTTTATCAAAATAAGGTTTCTCAGCAACGTTGAGTTAAAATGAAGGCGGTGGAACAGATTTGAAAGAGAAGGATTTCATAAACATAGAAACATAGAAAATAGGTGCAGGAGTAGGCCATTCGGCCCTTTGAGCCTGCACCGCCATTCAATATGATCATGGCTGATCATCCAACTCAGTATCCTATACCTGCCTTCTCTCCATACCCCCTGATCCCTTTAGCCACAAGGGCTACATCTAACTCCCTCTTAAATATAGCCAATGAACTGGCCTCAACTACCTTCTGTGGCAGAGCATTCCACAGATTCACCACTCTCTGTGTGAAAAAATGTTTTTCTCATCTCGGTCCTAAAAGATTTCCCCCTTATCCTTAAACTGTGACCCCTTGTTCTGGACTTCCCCAACATCGGGAACAATCTTCCTGCATCTAGCCTGTCCAACCCCTTAAGAATTTTGTAAGTTTCTATAAGATCCCCCCTCAATCTTCTAAATTCTAGTGAGTCATTTAAGTAATAGGCGTGTATTTAGAAGCATCAACTAAATGTTTGTGCCAGCACTAATTGCCAATGTAGAAAAGGGATTGGATTCCAGCCCAGGTATACGTCAAAGAGGTAACAGTTCTGTTTATTTGTTACAACAACACGTATTAATGTAGTCCAAGACCAGTGGGATGTATAATCAATGCTTTGTTTATGGCCACACCAGTGAGCAGAATCTATTGGAGAAGTTAATGAAAGTCCTGCACCAGGGGATAGTCCCCAATAACATCAGTGTTCAGTTTAGTTTTAGCTTAGTTTAGAGATACAGCACAGAAACAGGCCCTTCGGCCCACCTAGTCCGCGCCTACAAGCCTGTACGTCTTGTGAGTGTGGGAGGAAGCCAAAGATCTCGGAGAAAACCCAGGCAGGTCGCGGGGAGAACGTACAAACTCCGTACAGACAGCACCCGTAGTGGGGATCGAACCCGGGTCTCTGGCGCTGCAAGCGCTGTGAGGCAGCAACTCTACCGCTGCTCCACCGTGCCGCGCCGGTGGACACAACTAAATGGATTGAATGTCCATTATAACCTAGAATGCTTCATGGTGGCATAGAATCGCGGCACGGTGGCGCAGCGCTCCAGGGGCCCAGGTTCGATCCAGACTACGGGTGCTGTCTGTACGGAGTTTGTACGTTCTCCCCGTGACCTGCGCGGGTTTGAATTGAATTGACTAAATTTTATTAGCCAAATATGTATACATACAAGGAATTTGCCTTGGTGCTTTGCCCGCAACTAACAACATGATATACAGTAGACGATTAAAAATAAAACATTATAATTTAAACACGGAAGAATGAAATAAAATACCAGAGCAAAATGAGGCGACAGACTTTTGGTTATTGAGTAGAGCTACAGCTCGTGGATAAAAACTGTTTTTATGTCTGGCTGTGGCAGCTTTGACAGTCCGGAGTTGCCTTCCAGAGGGAAGTGATTCAAAGAGTTTGTGGCGAGGGTGAGAGGGGTCAGAGATGATCTGGCCCGCTCGCTTCCTGACCCTTGCAGTGTACAGTTCGTCAATGGAGGGAAGGTTGCAGCCAATAACCTTCTCAGCTGATCGGATGATTCGCTGCAGCCTCCAGGTGTCGTGTTTGGTGGCTGAGCCAAACCAGACCATGATGGAGAAGGTGAGGGCTGACTCTTTGATGGCAGCATAAAACTGGACCAGCATTGCCTGTGGCAGATTGTGCTTCCTCAGCTGCCGCGGGAAGTACATCCTCTGTTGGGCCTTTTTGACTGTGGAGTCGATGGTGGCCTCCCCCCATTGAAGGTCCCTGAAGATGATGGTTCCAAGGAACTTAAATTACCCGGCTCCTCCAGTTTCCTCTCACACTCCAAAGACGTGTGGGTTTGTAGGTTAATCTGCCTCTGTAAATTGTCACTAGTGTGTAGGATAGATAAAGTGTACGGGTGATCACTGATCGGTGCGGACTCAGTGGGCCGAAGGGCCTGTTTCCACACTTTGCCTCAAAAACTAAAACTTAATGTTTTCTGTTTGAAATTTACCCATGGCAGCCTAAAGTATTCCTTCAGCTCTCTCGTATCCTGACCACTGAGGTTACTGTGGCTGCATCTTTGTTTTTCATTAATTTTACTTAACGAATAAAGAAGTGAAAATGGCAGCTTTGAAAACCTCAGTGAAGGTGAACAGATGCAGAAATCTTCGAGGAGCTATTTTCAATCACTGAAGTACCTTGGCACCCCGACAATCATACAGGCACAGACACTGAACATCTGATTGTGCGGGAAGGAACTGCAGATGCTGGTTTACACTGAAGGTAGACACAAAATGCTGGAGTAGCTCAGCGGGACGGGCAGCATCTCTGGAGAGAAGGAATGGGTGACGTTTCCGGTCGAGACCCTTCTTCAGACTGAGAGTCAAGGGAGAAGGAGACATGGAAGGGTAAGGTGTGGAAACACAGATCAAAGAGGACGATGATCAAGGAAACATAGAATAGCACACCTCAGGAACAGGCCCTTCGGCCCACCATGTCCGTGCCGAACATGATGCCAGGTTAAATCTGGATCAGAATCTGGATGTAATACGCTGAAGAGCTCTAGGTAGAGCATCGCCCAGCACTATGATGATGGTGGGCGTGCTAGACGAGATGGTGATGCTTTTGGAGTTGCGTCTTTGTGTTTGTTGGAGATCTCTGATGCTGGCTAGTAGAGTATTCCAATCCCTTGCTGACTTGAAGAAAAACCAGTTAGAAAGTGCTAATGAAATGCCGTACGGAATTAAATAAATTCCAGGTTGGTAGCTTCTCCTTGACATGTCTAATAATAATAATAATGGATGGGATTTATATAGCGCCTTTCTAATACTCAAGGCGCTTTACATCGCATTATTCATTCACTCCTCAGTCACACTCGGTGGTGGTAAGCTACTTCTGTAGCCACAGCTGCCCTGGGGCAGACTGACGGAAGCGTGGCTGCCAATCTGCGCCTACGGCCCCTCCGACCACCACCAATCACTCACACACATTCACACACATTCGCACACAGGCAAAGGTGGGTGAAGTGTCTTGCCCAAGGACACAACGACAGTATGCACTCCAAGCGAGATTCGAACCGGCTACCTCCCGGTTGCCAGCCGAACACTTAGCCCATTGTGCCATCTGTCGTCCCATGTCTAGGGGTGCTTGGGTTCACTGGACGTGGTCCCTCCATCCTTGAATCGATAGTGGTATTCTTGATCTTGTGGAATGTTGTCAGTCTGATGAATTTTCGGCGAGTAGTAGGTGGATGAAGTTTAAGGCCCTTTATCTTGCCGGAGACTGAGCTCTGCCTCTTGTACATGTTAGATGTGAACCTTGCTGCTCTGTTTTGCACTGCCCGGATCTTATTGATGTTCCTCTAATGTCCTCTAACGGTACACGATCCATTTCCCTCCATCCCCAGCATGTCAACATGCCTCTCTGAAAGCTTCTTAAAAGCCACTATCATATCTTACTGGCACTGTGTTCCAGGCACCCACCATCTTAATGATCAGTATTACCGCAAGTGAATGGTCTCTCAAAGAGTTCTTCGAGCAATAAATGACATAAGGGTGAGCGATAACGCACCTTATCTTTAGCTGGATGCCTCATTATCAAGGCTCAGGGCATCTTCCTATGACTTGATTGGATTATACCGAGGACTGGATTAACATGAAATAATAATTGTGTCACAATTAAATCACTTAATTATAAACAATTAGCGAGAAATAAGTTTAATAACCTCTTTTGCGATGATTTATTTAATAATGGGTGGGTAATTATATTTGCATTCATCATTGTAATTGTTACTCCATTTGTGAGTTGTAACTGTTTCTGACTCAGCGGGCTCAATGAGAAACCAGAAGTGAATGTTGTCGGAAAGTCAAGGAGTTAGAAAGAATATATGATAAATGAAGCATGATTTGTTTAAATAAGTAATGGCATTGTGCGGCCATCAATCTGAGATCACTGAATCAGAGTGGCGTCTACACATGGCAGTTCCCTGAGATCTGGTTTAATATTCTTCTGTGGTCCTTTACAAAGCAGTTCAGGAAACCTGGCTTGTATTTTGACCACAGGTGCTGTCTGTATGGAGTTTGTACGTTCTCCCCGTGACCACGTGGGTTTTCTCCGGGTGCTCACAGGTTTTGTAGGTTTATTGGCTTCAGTATCATTGTAAAATTGTCCACAGAGTGTAAGATTGTGCTCGTGTACGGGGCTATCGCTGGTCGGCACGGACTCGGTGGGCCGAAGGACCGGTTTCCGCGCTGTATCTCTCTAAAGGGCTTGTCCCACTTACGTGTCCTTGGCACGCAAATTACGCGACCTCGTGGTCGCGTTGAGGCGCACGGGCATCGTGATGCCGCGCGGGGCCGGTCCCACTGAGAAGCGCGGAGGGGTATGTAGTTGTGCACGACATCGCGCGGGGCTCCGAAATTTTTGTAGCGAATGAAATCTTCGCCCGCCAACGGCCTGTCGCGTAACTGACGGCCAAAGTGGGACAGGGACAAGACCCTGGCGCGATGCAACGTCTCACCTCCAACAGCGGCAGAAGCAGGCAAACGATCGCCGAGCTCGGCCTGGGGCTCACGGCCATTGTGGTCCGGATCCGCCCCCACTTATACTCCCAGAGCGGGTCAAGAAAATTGAAGATAGACACAAAGTGCAGGAGTAACTCAGCGGGACCGGCAGCATCCTTGGAGAGAAGCAATGGATGATGTTTAGGTTCAAGACCCTTCTTTCAGACTGAAGAAGAGTCTCGACACGAAACATCATCCATTGCTTCTGTCCAGAGATGCCGCCGGTCCTGCTAAGTTACTCCAGCTTTTGTGTCCATCTTCGGTGTAAAACACCACCTGCAGTTCCTTCCTAACACATGCGGTACAGACTTTGATCACTCCCCTGGTAATCGTCCAGAATCGTATGATTTTTGTCAATGGTGTGAAGCCATCGTCTTGTAGCAGAATGTAAAACACTCTGATAACTCACTCTGCATGCTTGGAGCAGCGCCTGTGGAGACAAGCTAGTCATACTGTACTCTTCATCAGCACCTGGATAAGGCCAGAGACCCAGTGACTCGGCCCACAGCTTGGTGCACAGATGCAGTGCCTTCTGTTTTTATAAATAATTCCCTACTCCCAGCTTTGCTGACAGTACTTTGCGACAATCTTCACTTGTGTAGGATATCTTCACCTGGTGATCTCATTCTCCGCACAGTCCAAGTTCAGCGAGAGGTTAGTCGAAGTCCTTTAAAATTGCCCAGTGAAAGAAAAAGAAATGGGCCTTTCGATCTCTGATGTTAAAGTGGGCCTGCCGTGAACTCACAATAAAAGGCAGGAAATAATGACTGCGGAACAGAAAGCATTCTGAGTACGTTTCCCAGCGACTGACCCGCCAGTGTTACTGAAGCAATACATCAAGTGAGTGAGTGCTTTTTTTTAGCAATGCCCCATACAGTGAAATAATGGCGGAAAGATTTAATTAATTGGAGCTAAATATAAGTCAAGAAGATTTAAGATGACATGGTGAGCAGCAATATATATATATATATATATAACAGGCAGTTTAATAAAGGTGTATGGTTACAAAACGTGCAGCTTCGACCAGCTTCGTCTCCAGCAGATTCTGGACGAGAAAATAGTATTTTGTGAATGAGGAGCCAACATATGCTTAGGTACTTGTTTAGGAAGGAACTGCAGATGCTGGTTTAAACCGCAGATAGACACAAAATGCTGGAGACCCTTCTTCTCGACCCGAAACGTTGCCCATTCCTCCTCTCCAGAGATGCTGCCTGTCCCGCTGAGTTACTCCAGCATTTTGTGTTGATGTTTATGTACTTGTTTAATTTGGAGGTACACCGTGGAAACAGACCCTTCAGCCCACCGAGTCTGTGCCGACCAGCGACCAGCAATACAACACCAGTTCTATCCTACACACTAGGGACAATTTACAGAAGCCAATTAACCTGCAAACCTGCACGTCTTTGGAGTGCGGGAGGAAACCGGAGCACCCGGAGAAAAGCCATGTGGTCACGATGAGAACGTACAAACTCCACATAGACAGCACCTGAGGTCAGGATCGAACCCGGGTCTCTAGCGCTGTGAAGCAATAACTCTACCACTGCGCCACTATAAGTAAATATTCTTCATTCAATCCACGGATCATGAAAGAATTGTAGCAACTCTTCATGGTAATTAAAATGAGACTTTTAATAGAAATGATGGAAATCTAATTGATATTTTTTTATTTGATTCCCAAGATACCTCATCTAAGCTAGTCCAATTTACCTCTGTAGGGCCCGTATCCCTCTAAACCTTTCCTATCCATATACCTGTTCAAACGTCTTCTAAATGCCTTCTTCCTCACCAGTGGGAGCGACTGTGATCGCATATCCTGCATGGAGCGGTTGATGGAGCAGATGCTCCAACGTGACATGCTCCGGTATATGGAGTCTAGTCACCATGGGGTCCTAGGACGCCCATGGCAGCACCTTATTGAGGGCTGCATAATGCATCTCCCTCGACAGAGAGGAGCATTAGGAGTCACTTCTGGGCTGACTCTGATGACAGGGGTTTGGCTGAAGATACCACAAGTGTGCAGGAGGTGCAGGAACAACACAACCAGCAGCAGGAGCAGTCTGTGTGTGACAACTACCAAATAGCCAGCACCAGGGAACTGTGTTTCTCTCAGTGTCCTTGCGGTGAACAGCTATTCAAAGTATTCAAAGTATTCAAAGGTATTTTATTAGTCACATTCACATACACCGAGGTGTAATGAAGTGAAATGTTTTTTGCCATTTTGCAGCACACAAAAAAGAATACAGACATAACACCAATGAGAGTCTTAAACACAAAGAACATCCCCCCACAATGGCTCCCACCATGAGGGAAGGCACAAAGTCCAGTCCCCAACCCCAGTTCACCCATAGTCGGGCCTATTGAGGCCTCCACAGTTGCCTCTACGGAGGCACGATGTTCCTGTCCGTTCTCGCCGGGTGGTGGTGCTCCGGCGTCGGGAGAATCCTCACAGCGGCATGGGAACCCTGGAACGGCCGCCTCCGTACTGGAGGCCGCGGCTTCCGAAGCCGACAAGGCCGCGCCGGATGGAGCTCCACAACTGGCGATCTCGTCGCGAGATTCCAGGCTCCCGGTGTAAAGTTCGGCACCGCCGCCCGCAGCTGGCCGCTCCACAGTCCCGCAGCTCCGCGATGTTGTTCCCGGCGGTCTCAGCTCACCGGAGCTCCAGCGCGGCGACCCAGGCAAGGCATCGCCCGCTCCACGATAGCGCTCCAGCGCTGTGCCACCGCCGAAGCCGAGGTTCTGGGCGGTCCGCAACAGGAAACGCCGCTCCAGGCCCGCTGGTAGGCCGCGAGGACGGGTCGAAGCTGCAGCCCGGAGAAAAGCTGCCTCTCCGACCAGGTAGGGACCCTATCAGGGGGATACTTCCATTTGGGGGCAACCTGTTGAAACAAGTCAAGAAGCTCAACGAGGGCCGTCGGACTCATGAAGGCCACATCATCATGCAAGACCTCACATCTCCGGCGGCAGCACCCCTACGCACCCACCAGCAAACCACGATACACTGAAGCTGGTGAAAGCTTGAAGGCCGTACAACCAGGACAAAGGTCTTTTTCAGGCCACAGCCCAGAACGGCCTTCCTGGAAGATGCGCCAACCCCGTACTCGAGCTCCTCTACCTCCCAGGAGCAGAAGTGCAAAAATCATGCACACATGGTTGAGGCAGCTCCTGGGTTGGGTTGCATAAGTCCTCCCATTCGGATGTGGAAGGATGAAGCTGATTGAGGCAACTCCTGGAAGTTCCCCATCCGGCGGTGTGAATAGAAGGTCAGGAGCCACATCGATGATGTCTCCTGTCACGGATACAAGTTGGTAATATTTAAACTGGTTTGAATATTTACACTGGTTTGGGATATCATAAGATTAGTTTGAGATCCGCACTCTCCTGAAGTCCAGACACAGGGCATTCACATCCAACGATACAGTGGCCTACATGAAGACCAGATACGACCTTGGTAAGGCCATCAAAAAGGCCAAAAGGGACTTCTGCTCCAAACTGGAGGACGAGACAGATGTTCGGCAGCTGTGGCAGGGTCTGAATGCAATCACCTCCTACAAGGCAAAACCAGGAGGCAGCTCGAATGCCGGTGTAACATCACTCCCTGACGAGCTCAATGCGTTTTACGCACGCTTTGACAGGGAGAATACTGATGTGCCTTCCCGATCCCCCATTCGCTGTGATGGCATTTCAGTCTCAGTCACAGAGGCCGATGTCAGGAAATCCTTCAGAGGGGTGAACCCCCGAAAAGCACCTGGACCTGATGGTATACCCGGCCATGTGCTAAAAACCTGTGCGGACCAACTGGCGGGAGTTTTTACGGACATTTTCAACCTCTCACTTCTGAGGTCTGAGGTCCCCACCTGCTTTAAAAGGGCATCAATTATACCGGTGCCCAAGAAGAGTAAGGTGACGTGCCTCAATGACTATCGACCAGTGGCACTAATGCCGGTGGTGATGAAGTGCTTTGAGAGGTTGATCATGGAGCAAATCAACTCCTACATCGACAAAAACCTGGACCCACTGCAGTTCGCGTACCACCACAACAGATCAACGGTGGATGCGATCTCGCTGGCCCTCCACTCCGCACTGGACCACTTGGACAACAAAAACTCATATGTCAAGCTGTTATTCATTGATTACAGCTCGGCATTTAACACAATCATCCCCTCCAAACTGGTTACCAAACTCGCAGAACTGGGTCTCTGCGCATCCCTCTGCAACTGGATCCTCGACTTCCTCGTCCACAGACCACAGTCTGTTCGTATTGGTGGAAATGTGTCAGCCTCAATAACAATCAGCACGGGAGCACCTCAAGGCTGCGTGCTCAGCCCCCTGCTGTACTCACTCTATACCCATGACTGCGTAGCCAACCACAATGCGAACTCCATCATCAAGTTCGCTGACGACACCACTATTGTGGGGCGTATCACTGATGGGGATGAGTCAGAGTACAGAAGAGAGATCGAGCAACTGTCCATATGGTGCCAGCGCAATAACCTGGCCCTCAACACCAGCAAAACCAAGGAACTGATTGTGGACTTTGGAAGGAGTAGGAGGGGGACCCACAGCCCCATTTATATCAACGGGTCGATGGTTGAAAGGGTCAAGAACTTCAAATTCCTGGGGGTGCACATCTCTGAAGATCTTTCCTGGTCCGAGAACACTAACGCAATTATCAAAAAAGCTCATCAGCGCCTCTACTTCCTGAGAAGATTACGGAGAGTCGGATTGTCAAGGAAGACTCTCTCTAACTTCTACAGGTGCACAGTCGAGAGCATGCTGACCGGTTGCATCGTGGCTTGGTTCGGAAATTGGAGCGCCCTGGAGAGGAAAAGACTACAAAAAGTAGTAAACACTGCCCAGTCCATCATCGGCTCTGACCTTCCTTCCATCGAGGGGATTTATCGCAGTCGCTGCCTCAAAAAGGCTGGCAGTATCATCAAAGACCCACACCATCCTGGCCACACACTCATCTCCCTGCTACCTTCAGGTAGAAGGTACAGGAGCCTGAAGACTGCAACAACCAGGTTCAGGAATAGCTACTTCCCCTCAGCCATCAGGCTATTAAACCTGGCTCAGACAAAACTCTGATTATTAGCAACCACTTTCTGTTATTTGCACTACCAGTTTATTTATTCATGTGTGTATATATTTATATCATGGTATATGGACACATTTATCTGTTTTGTAGTAAATGCCTACTATTTTCTGTGTGCTTAAGCAAAGCAAGAATTTAATTGTCCTATACAGGGACACATGACAATAAACTCACTTGAACTCACTTGAACTTGAACTTGAACTACTGCACAACAGGTATGGTTGGAGTTGCCTTTTAAGGCAGGCTAACAATTATGGGAGATGTGGACTGATCATTGTCAACAGCCTCAACCCGCATGTGCAGTATAGACATTTCTGAATAACTTCCATGTGATCATTTCCGCTCACAGGGTTCAGAGATATTTGAAATTTAACTGGATGAGGCAATGATAGACTCAGAAGCGTTGCAAAATGGGTTAACTTCAGTTTCCAAATTATTTACCAAATCACTACAATCAGTGCTTCGACTGCACAGAGCTAACAAATAAGTGGCATGGCCAATCTGGATGACATTGAACATACTGTATTTTACTAAATTAGCCTTATCAGCCACATAGCTATATTTGAGAAATTGGGGTTCTCACCCGTCCAGTTAAATTTAAATTAAGTTGATACCAACTGAAACTATTGATTATTGGGATACAATCAATCCATTTATTTGTCTGGGATTCGGCTCTGAGACAAAAGATTAGACCTCTGCTATTCCTAGCTGAAACTATCAAAGTCACAATGGTGGATGAACAGTATTCAGCGTTGCTCTACTAAACCTCTCATCCGTAAATCTTCAGTCATTTCCAAACTGATGCTATTGCTCAAAGATGGGAAATTTACTAATACCATCTCTAGTTACGGAGGCAGATGGGATTAGCATGAGTTATCAATTGTTCAGTCATGGTATCAACTGCCAATGGACACCAGGTGCGTTCTGTGCATTAAGGGGTGTGTGAATATGCATAATCTGCATGCACAAGTCCAAGGTGATACACTTTGGAGGTGGTATATGTTAATCACAAAGGTACAATCAAATCAAAGTATCCGGGTTGGGTTGTCAAACCAAAAGCATTGGGAGTGCTCACTGCAGATTGCAGGGATAGCACCAAATAGCAGCATTCCTCATAGGAGATGGGAAGTATTGTTTATGCTTCTTTACGTTTAACTCGGCACGGATGACTGACACCTTGAAATTCAGTTTTATGGGATTATAACATTGTTAAAGTTCCATTTACTGTGCCTGAAGTACCTCCTCATCATTTGGCTGCGGGGAACAAACCACTCTGTCCGGTCTCACCCTCTGACATCTAGATTATGAAGGGTATCGTCAACTTAAAACCTCCCAGGTCTAGCGACGCAGAGATATGGGTTGTTAACATTGTGCTACGTCACTTCGCCGATGGGCACCAGCAACATCCCTGTCCTTGGTCAAACTCACTTCCTAGTGGTTATGCCATGGCACTGAGTACAGCGCTATGGGTCCAGTTATTGCTACACTGGATAGGATGATCATAACATGCTATAATAACATGTTTTGTTTATGATTAGTCAAGCAAAGTAGACAGGGACATAAGACCAAACTAGATGTTGCATATCCCATGGACCTTGAGATCACGCATCTACACCAGTATGTCAAGGTCCCTAAGAGCCTTATAGACTCTGACTTGCAATATTGTTAGTTACATAAATCCTCGTTAGAAGGAATCACTACAAACCTTCTCCAGAGGATTAAATGGGTCTGGCATATGCAGGAGTGAACATTGACATTTTGAGTCTCACTCTACCAGGACCGCTATACCTCAGCAGCAGGGTTATGGACCACATCCTAGCGGCTGCAGGATGGTCAAACTATCGATCTATCCAAATATTCAGAATAAACCCATTGCCAGATCGGGGGTATTTGCCAACTCTATGTTAGGTATGTTTCATACTTCCTCCTGGTTGAGGGAGGTTACTATTGCCACTATTGTTCATTAATCGCATCAACATGTCTATATCTATGTCATGTCTGAATGCAATATTAATGTTCACTCATCATTGGCCCACTGATGCAGTGTATGACGCCTGGACTCGTTTCCACGGCATGAAATCACAGAGCTTTAAAATCTTCACGTAGTCACTCACGTGACTCCGAAGTAAAATAGTAAGATTAAACGAGAACTTTATGAGGAGTAACGTTGAGGGATTACGTGCCCTCCACGCCCACCCTCTATCATAAAGGTCAACTGGTATTATAGTTTCTCTTATCTTACTATGTTCAGTTCAATAACTGTTGTCTGTGATTTCACACCGCTGCTTTGAAGATTGACACGCATGCGTACTGGCGGTGTCTTCACTTAATCCCTCAACGTTACTGGTAAATTCTCATTTAATCTTACTATTTATGTTAAAATGTGTTTTGTGCGTTTTTATTGGTATGACTGACTTGGCAAATGAAATTCCTCGTATGTAGCAAAACATACAGGGTTACAGGGTTTCCTTTATTGTCATTCAGACCGAAGTCTGAACGAAATTTCGTACCTGCAGTCATACATACATACAATACAATAAAAACCATCAATAAACACATATTAACATCCACCACAGTGAGTCCACCTAGCACCTCCTCACTGTGATGGAGGCAAAAGTCTTAGGTCTGCAGTCTCTTCCCTCCTCTTCTCCCTCTGCGCTGAGGCGATACCCCCCGGGCAATGTTAAAAACAGTCCCGCGGCTCAAACACCGCGGCCCGGGGTGGTCGAAGCTGCCGTCCACCAGTCCCGCCGACGCAGCCGCTGGCCCGCGGCCAAACCCCGGACTCAGGTCACCGCCACCAGAACGCCGTCCCAGCCACTGGACCACTGCTCCAGTCCCGAGCCGGACCGCCCTCACGTGAGTACCGCCACCGCCACTGTCTCAGCCTCGCGCCAGGCCGCCCCGACATGGGCGCGGCTCCTCCCTCGGGCTGGGCCGCCCCGACTGGGCGCCGCTCCTCCCTCGGGCTGGGCCGCCCCAACATGGGCGCCGCTCCTCCCTCGGGCTGGGAGCGCCGTACCTCCCCGACTTGGCTAATAAAGTATTATTGTGAGTGTGATTGTGATTGTGAAGTAAAATGCAAATTTGCGGCCTTACCCCAGAGCCCCGGTTCGATCCTGACTATGGGTTCTGTCTGTACGAAGATCGCACCTAGTCCCTGTGACTTGGGTGGGTTTTCTCCGGGTGCTCCGGTTTCCTCCCTTATTCCAGAGACTTAATAATAATAATAATAATAATAATAATAATACATTTTATTTAATGGCGCCTTTCAAGACACTCATGGTCACCCGACATCACATAATATCAATAATAAACATACAATAAGCAACAAAGCGTAGCACAACGAGTTAAGATTGATATAAAATAAGATGCAGTTGTTGCAGTTAAAATGAGTAAGCTAGTTTAAAAAGATGGGTTTTAAGAGCGGTTTTGAATTCTGTCGTGGAGTCCAGTGTGCGGATGTGAGGGGGTGAATTGCAAAGTTTAGGTGCAGCGTGGGAGAAGGCCCTGGCACCCATTGTGCTGAGGTTGATGGGTGGTAGTGCCAGTAGACCTGCTGATGAAGGCCGCAGGGTGCGGGAGGGTCTGTCAGTCTGAAGGAGGTCTGCGAGATAAACTGGGGAAAGGTTATGAAGCTCTTGAAATGTTAATAATACCATTTTAAAGTGAATCCTTTGTGACACAAGGAGCCAGTGGACTTGAATCAGCAGGGGTGTGTGACACGATCACGTGTGATAATCCGTGCTGCAGAGTTCTGGATGAGTTGAAGTCGATGGATACGTTTGTTGGGGATGCCTGCCAGGATCGCATTGCACTACCTCCAGGTCCCCCAGTTCGGTCGACTTGGGGCTACTGACTATCCCGCGGTCCAGGCTTAAGCTCAGGGGCGACCACGCTTTTGTGGTTGCAGCACCTAGACTGTGGAACAGCATCCCTCTTCCCATCAGAACCGCCCCCTCCATCGACTCCTTTAAGTCTAGACTTAAAACCTATTTCTAATCACAAGCGTTTCTTGAGGTCCTCTGAGGGAGCGTTGTATGTATGTATTTATGTATGTATTGTTAGATCTATGTACCATTGTATATAGCATGTTAGTACCTGCACTGATGTAAAGCACTTTGGTCAACGAGAGTTGTTTTTAAATGTGCTATAGAAATAAATTGACTTGACTATTCAATGCGTGATGTGACCAAAGCATTACCATATAACAACCATATAACAATTACAGCACGGAAACAGGCCATCTCGGCCCTACAAGTCCGTGCCGAACAACTTTTTTCCCTTAGCCCCACCTGCCTGCACTCATACCATAACCCTCCATTCCCTTCTCATCCATATGCCTATCCAATTTATTTTTAAATGATACCAACGAACCTGCCTCCACCACTTCCACTGGAAGCTCATTCCACACCGCTACCACTCTCTGAGTAAAGAAGTTCCCCCTCATGTTACCCCTAAACTTCTGTCCCTTAATTCTGAAGTCATGTCCTCTTGTTTGAATCTTCCCTATTCTCAAAGGGAAAAGCTTGATCACATCAACTCTGTCTATCCCTCTCATCATTTTAAAGACCTCTATCAAGTCCCCCCTTAACCTTCTGCGCTCCAGAGAATAAAGACCTAACTTATTCAACCTATCTCTGTAACTTAGTTGTTGAAAGCATTGACTAGAACTTCCGTGGAGTGTGGTGTTAAAGCAGGGCGTAGTCTGGAGATGTTTTCTAGATGGAACAAGCAAACCGGGAGACACAGGTTTGTAGGTTAATTGGCCTCAGTAAAATTGTAAATTGTCTCTCGTGTGTAGGGTAGTGTTAGTGCGCGGGGGTTGCTGGACTCACAAGCCTCGATAAACTGTTCTTTAGTTTAGAGATACAGCGTGGAAACAGGCCCTTTGGCCCAGGGAGTCCGTGCCGACCATCGACAAGCCAGCCACTAGTTCTATCATACACACGGGGCCTATAAATCTGCACCTCTTTTGGATGGGGGAGGAAACCGGAGCACCCGGAGAAATCCCACAGGGAGAACTGCAATCTTCGTACAGGCAGCCCCCCTTAAGGGGCTGTCCCACTGTACGAGCTAATTCAAGAGTTTTCCCCGAGTTTCCCCTGATTCGAACTCGGAGATTTACGGTAATGGCCGCTCGTAGGTACTCGGGGCTCTCGTGGACATTTTTCAACATGTTGAAAAATCTTCACGAGTCTTCACGAGCTTACCGCGTTTCCCGAGTACCCGCCGTTGGCGTTACGAGCCGCTAAGAGACGTCCCCGAGCTCCGACGTACCCGCTACGTACATTCTACGTGCTTACCACGAGTTAGATTTTTTTTTAAACTCGGGAGAGCTCATGAATGAACTCGTACAGTGGGACAGCCCCTTAAGTCAGGATTGAACCTGGATCCCGGGCGCTGTAAGGCAGCAACTCTACCACAGTGCCACTGTGCCGCCCTACAAAGGACACCTTGTCTACAAAGCTTAGCGATCGCACCCGTCACAAACCCACAGGAATGTCCTGTCTCCAAGTCACCAACCATGCATTAAGTTGTAAAGTTGTTTTAATCTTGCCGATGGCCTCACTGCCCCCTTCTCCATTACCAGACCCTCTCCCCGTGTCCCTAGACCACTTGCTTTCTGAGCAACACACACTCCCTTGGTCAAACAATTGGAATCCAGAGTCAGACGGTAGACACAAAATGCTGGAGTAACTCAGCGCTGGCTCGGTGGGCCGAAGGGCCTTGTTTCCGCGCTGCATCTCTCAGCTAAACCAAACTAAAGATGCATGAAATCCTGACTAAAATGAGCTGTGAAAAGACATCGTACTGAATTGTCATCTCCTATTTTTCACCAGGATGCTCATTAAGGAAAGAATGCTTGCAGCAAAGTCAGAAACCTGTTCGAGAAAGACGGCTATTTAAATTCTGCCTTAACAAGTGAACACAGACACAATCTTACACCTTGGTGATTTTTCGATTCAATTTCCGCAGTCATAAGGAACCAAGGGGAATGTTATAATTTGCTCTGGAAGAGTGATTTTAATTTAGTTATGTTTTGCCTTTAATATTATTTGTGTGGTTTCATATCTAAAGAAATATGTCAAGAGTTGTGGAGCCTGTTTGTGTGAAAATTGCCTAAGGTGCCTTTTATATAGAATCTATTCTATTCTGCATTGTAGAATTATTTACATCGACTGGATAATATGTCAACGGTTTTAATGTTTCATTGCTATCCAACTAATGACAACCCAAATAGCCACATTATCATGGATTCAATATTCAAATGCAAATATTATGGACTCGCTATTTCTGATTATACAAGATTAGTACTTCATCGCAAGACAAAGCCCTTTTATCGTGGATTATTCCATTGCAGGGCGGCACAGCGGGTAGAGCTGCTGCCTCACATCGCCAGAGACCCGGTGATCGATCCTGACCTTTGGGTGCTGTCAGAGTGGAGTTTGCACGTTCTCTCCGTGGAATTATACCCAACGCTCCCATTCCCTCCCACATCCCAAAGACGTGCGGGTCGCTAGGTTAGTTAGCCTCTGTACCTAGATAATAATAATAATAATAATAATAATAATACAATAATAATAATATATTTATTGTCATTGCACATAGGTGCAACGAGATTTGGTATGCAGCTTCCATCCGATGTCATAACTGAGTGGGTGCAGACATGGGATAGAAACATAGAAACATAGAAATTAGGTGCAGGAGTAGGCCATTCGGCCCTTCGAGCCTGCACCGCCATTCAATATGATCATGGCTGATCATCCAACTCAGTATCCTGTACCTGCCTTCTCTCCATACCCCCTGATCCCTTTAGCCACAAGGGTCACATCTAACTCCCTCTTAAATATAGCCAATGAACTGGCCTCAACTACCTTCTGTGGCAGAGAGTTCCACAGATTCACCACTCTCTGTGTGAAAACTAGGAGGAACTAGTATGAACGGGTGATCGATGGCCGGCATGGTCTCAATGGGCCGAAGGGCCTGTTACCATGCTGTCGTATATCTTTCAATGACTCAATCCTTTTCCTTCCCCCCCAGGCCTTGATTGTGTGATTGTCTTTTTGATATCTCGCTCTGCTTTTTGATCAGTTTAGAATGATGTGCAATTTGGATGGCTCCACCACCTCTCGTTTCATTTGAAGCCTTTGTGACAGATCTTTGTTAGCGACGCCAATCACAATCCCACCCCGTGTGTGTTCATTCCTCTACATGTCAAACGCACGCTGGCAACTTCATGGACACTTTCCACAAGCGATTGGTGACGATCTGAGCTCACAGCTGGAAGAGTGTCCTTTTATAAATTAACTTGCCACAAAGTGTCATCATATTTTTGAAATACTCTCTCGTAATTACATTTTGATCTTTGCTGCTGAAATGTGAAAGCTTCAGAAGTGTCTTCTGTCCCTTTGCCCAAATCCTGAGTGAATATAATCCCGTATAGCCTCATGTGTAAGAAGCATGCCGATTCAAACCGAAGATAGACACAAAAGCTGGAGTGACTCAGCGGGTCAGGCAGCATCTGTGAAGAAGGGTCTCGACCTGAATCATCACCCATTCCTTCTCTCCAGAGATGCAGCCTGTCCCACTGAATCACTCCAGCTTTTGTGTCTATCTTCGGTTTAAAAAAGCTGGAAGGGGGTACTGATTTTGGATGATCATATTGAATGGCGGTGCTGGCTTGAAGGGCCGAATGGCCTACTACTGCACCTACTTTCTATGTTTCTATGTTTCTAAATGCTTAGAAAAATAATTTATAAATAAGTAAGATAGCAACACAACATCTGAAAGGCTCACCATGTTGCTCACAAGACTTCAAACAAGTAAAAGGCTCGCAGGCACAAGGCGTCCAAAGTGAACGCTGCAAATATTCCAAATGTTTTGGACGCCTGCCAGTTCACTGTTGAGAAACATCATGTACAGCTAAAGATCTCAACTACAAATAAAACCAAGTCTACAACTACACTTTGAACTCACAAAAATCAATACTTGGACCAAAAGGTTGAAGATTGACAAGAAGATACGAATCCTGCACCTGTACACATTGGTTTCTGGAATGAGCTGCCGGAGGAAGATATAGAGGCGGATGCAATGTTTAAAAGACATTTGGACAGATTTATGGAAAGGAAGGGTTTAAAGGGTTTAAAGTGCAGGTAAATGGGGCTAGCCCTACATGCCCACTTGGTCGGCATGGACAAGGATGGGCTAAAGGACCTGCTTCCGTGACTCAATGAGTGTGGTTTGTAGACATGGGAAACCAACAATGACAACACTTTACAAAGAGATGAAAGCTGAAGTTAACATGGTGAGTTACACAGAGATCAGAACCACAAATCATTCTGCATTCATTGCAGTTTATTTTGCATTTTACCAGGCAGATGATCCATCCTCTCACCAACTAGAGAGTAGTCCTAGCCCACCATCCACCTCATTGGAGACCCTCGGACTATCTTCGATCGGACTTTATCTTGCACTGAACGTTATTCCCTTTATCTTGTGTCTGTACACTGTGGACGGCTCAATAGACAATAGGTGCAGGAGGAGGCCATTCGGCCCTTCGAGCCAGCACCGCCATTCAATGTGATCATGGCTGATCATCCACAATCAGTACCCCGTTCCTGCCTTCTCCCCATCTTGCAACCTTGTACAGTCTTTCCGCTGACTGGATAGCAAGCAACAAAATAGCTTTTCACTGTACCTCGGTACAAGTGACACTAAACTAAACTACTTTTTTGCACTGCCGTATGTTTACTCCTGGTCATCTCTGGAAAGTAAAATGTTATTCACATTCATTTTTACTACTACTCACCATTGAAAAATCAACTTGTTGATGGTTATTTTGTAGGCCCATGTTATTGCGTGCAAACTCTGTTGCAACTGATAGCCTTGTTGAAGCGATGATGCTTTTAAGATGCTGAAATACCAAATATAAAGGATACTAGACCAAGTGCAGACCCGTTGGGTCTGCTCCCCCAATGGTGTGATCCCCCAACGCAATATTCCTCCAATGGAACTGAAGCCGTTCCCAAATGTAAGATTCCAGCACTCCCCTGCCTCCCTCAGCAGTGGATTTAAAAAAAAATCCAATTGCACCTCCCCTGCCTGCTGCAGCAGTGAAAGGTTCAGAGTGTTCCTGTCTTGCAAGTTTGTTTCGAAGTGTGTTGGAAGCTGATAGGAAGGAGCAGCCGTCAACAAATCAAAAGGCAGAAAGTCAACGAATCAAAAGGCAGACAGGCAGCCGGACGGCAGCCGGTCGGATGGCACGAGAGTTTTAATAGTATATAGATAGATAGATAGATAGATAGATAGATAGATAGATAGATAGATAGATAGATGGAGAACACAATTTGGTAATGTGCTATAGACAATAGACAATAGACAATAGGTGCAGGAGTAGGCCATTTGGCCCTTCGAGCCAGCACTGCCATTCAATGTGATCATGGCTGATCAACCCCAATCAGTACCCCGTTCCTGCCTTCTCCCCATATCCCCTGATTCCGCTATTTTTAAAAGCCCTATCTACCCTATGTAGTAAGTGTAATGAAATGCATAAGAAATCAGTCTAAAAATGATCAGAGATAATTTTCTGAATTCTTGCCCCATGAGACTTGACCTATAAAACTGCCCCTTTGGTCAGTTCATTGGTACATAACCCCAGTGTTGATCCAAACCAGATAAAGATGCTTAAATGCCATTTAAATGTGTACATATAAAAAGACAAAGTGCCGGAGGAATTCAGAGGGTCAGGCAGCTTCTGTGGAGGGAATGGACAGGTGACTTTTCAGGTCAGGATCCAGTCTGAAGAAAGGTCCCAACACAAAACGTTGTCTGCCCATTTCCTCCACAGATGCTGCCTGACCCTCTGAGTTCCTCCGGCACTTTGTGCTTTGCTCGTGTTTCCCGGGTCTGCAGTTCCTTGTGCCTCCAATGTAATTGCAGCACTGTTTGAAGTCCTGGATTCGTGGCAATGACCCCCACAGGCATGTCAAAGAAACAGAGAAAATAGGCGCAGGGGTAGGCCATTCGGCCCTTCGAGCCAGCACCGCCATTCAAGATGATCATGGCTGATCATCCAAATTCAGTACCCCGTTCCTGCTTTCTCCCCATATCCCTTGATTCCGTTAGCCCCAAGAGCAAAATCACGGGTCTAAAGAAGGGTCCCGACCTGAAACGTCACCTATCCATGTTCTCCACAGATGCTGCCTGCCCCGCTGAGTTACTCCAGCACTCTGTGAAACGTCACCTATCCATGTTCTCCACAGATGCTGCCTGACCCGCTGAGTTACTCCAGCACTCTGTGAAACGTCACCTATCCATGTTCTCCACAGATGCTGCCTGACCCACTGAGTTATGGTGCAGCAGCATCTATGGAGCTAAGGAAATAGGCAACGTTTTGGGCCGAAACCCTTCTGGAAATAGGCAACGTTTCAGGCCGAAACCCTTCCGGGTTTCGGCCCGAAACGTTGCCTATTTCCTTAGCTCCATAGATGCTGCCTGACCCGCTGAGTTACTCCAGCACTCTGTGAAACGTCACCTATCCATGTTCTCCACAGATGCTGCCTGACCCGCTGAGTTACTCCAGCACATTGAGCCCTTTAAAAAAAAAAATAAACCAGCACCTGCAGTTCCTTGTTTCTCCACCTTGCTTTGACAAGGTACAGTTTGCGCACACCAACGTTAACTACTTTTGCAAACCACTTACAAAAATGAGGCCACTCGCTGGATCAATAGACCAGGAGACTGTCTGGCTACTGCCGACTACATTCGGTATTCTGCGACTAAGCAGAGAGCATGAAATTTGTATGTGGCCTGAATCCGACACATCGCTGTCTGTCGCAAGCTCTCCACTCAGTTTTGGGTGATGTCCAATTTAGCTCTCAAGGACTCTGCTGGAAGGAACGACTTTAAAAGTTGTTCCTCTTTGCGTTTTATTGATGGGCTACACGGAGAGACGAATGCAAATGTACAAAAGCAATTTGCAAACTCCCTCAATTTCTTATTCAAGAATTCAGCTCTTTCCAGCCGCATCAGTCAGATAAGGCATTTGTACAGCGATATGATTAATTGTAGGCTTGCTTGCTAATAGATGAATATGTTTCTGCATTTGATTTGATTTGATCTGATTTGATTCATTGCACTTGGACCTTGCATGACAAAATTGAACCTGATAGAGCGGGCTTAGCTGTGTGTTTTGTCAAGTATAATCAGTTTTGTAAAGCCAAATAATCATAAATATGCTCTTATCCCTTAGTAAATAATCTGTGTAGAATGTTAACAGTATTTCATCGGAACTTGGCAATAAGACCAAATCAGACTGTGTGGATGGCCTCATTTCTTTTTCCTCCCCTCTCTCTACCCCGTTTCCCACCTGGATCAGCGCCCCTTTCCCTCCGCTTGTTCCCTTCCACCTGTATTCCTCCTTTAGAGATGCTGCGCGCAAAACAGTCCCTTCGTCCCACCGAGTCCGCACCGACCAGCGATCGCCCGTACACTAGATCTACCGCACGCACTATTTACAGAAGCCAATTCACTCGCACCTTTTTATTTTGGAGTGTGGGAGGAAACCAGAGCACCCGAAGAAAACCCACGCAGTCACAGCTGGAACCTACAAACTACACACCCAGACAGCAGCCGAGGTCAGGATCGAACTGGGATCCCTGGCGCTGTGAGGCAACGGCTCTATCTGCTGTGCCACTGTGCTGCCCACACCATGTGTGACAGAGGCAAGCTCCATGGACCCACACCTTCCCTTACATCGGACAAGGGCTGAACTCTTTGTAGCCATCACAGAGTGAGCTCTGGGTAACCTGAATCTTTGTGGTATATCTCCACTTTCCTTTTTTCTTTTATCTTTACTTTCTTATAATTGTATAATTTTTGATTCCGAATGTTTTATCTTTGTACAATTGCTTCTAATAAAAATAATATTTATTTATTTAATTTTTTAAATCTTTGGGCCTCTTGCCTTGGAGCACATGAGATGGCGACAAGCCTGGTCACTAACTGCCCGCTGGTACCAGACGTGGATCTGCAATCACTCATTACAATCACAACACTCCGACAGCACCGTTTCTTACTCCAACTCATCTTTTCGGTCACGGTGGCGCAGCGGCAGAGTTGCTGCCTTACGGCGAATGCAACGCCGGAGACCCGGGTTCGATCCCGACTACGGACGCTGTCTGCACGGAGTTTGTACGTTCTCCCCGTGACCTGCGTGGGTTTTCTCCGAGATCTTCGGTTTCCTCCCACACTCCAAAGACGTACAGGTTTGCAGGTTAATTTGTAAATGTAAAAATTGTCCCTAGTGGGTGTCGGATAGCATTAAAGGGCGGGGATCGCTGGTCGGCGCGGACCTGGTGGGCCGAAGAGCCTGTTTCCGCGCTGCATCTCTGAACCCTAGTCGTTGTACTGTTCCCTGTTGCCCTGACGTGTTTCATGGTTTGTAGCTCGTTGTCACCTCGCCCTCAGCTAACATTGGACAGTTTCCCTTCATCATCGATACTTTTTTACATTTCGTTCATTAATTTGTTCTGTATCTCTCTATATTATCATCTATTTCTCTCGTTTCCCTCTCACCCTGACTCTCAATCTGAAGAAGGGTCTCGACCCGAAACGTCACCCATACCTTTTCTCCAGAGATGCTGCCTGACCCGCTGAGTTACTCCAGCTTTCTGTGTCTAACTCTTGTTAAGGGCCTGTTCCACGTTTTCGGCGATTTTTTCAGCGTCATATCGGTGTCGCCAAAAGATTTTGAACATTTCAAAATCAAGCGGCGAGAAAAAAAATGGTGGCACACTCGAAAAAAGACCGCGCGTCAATACGTCATCACGCCGCGTCACGGCCGCATCACGCCGCATCACGCTGTGACGTTTACGGTGACCTGATACTTCAGTCAATGATGCCGGCAGAAGCTGAATAAATCGCCAAGTGGGACAGGCCCTTTAATGTCCTCCACCCTCTGTCTATCTTCAATTGGACCTTACTGGACTTTATCTTGCACTAAACCTGATTCCTATTATCCCGTGTATCTGTACACTGTGGACGGCTCGATTGTAATCATGTATAGTTTCCTGCTGACTGCATAGCATGCAACAGTAAAAAAACCTTTTCACTGTACCTTGGTACACGTGACGCTAAACTAAACTAAACGCGATTCACATCCAGGAAGAGCGCAATCTACCACAAAATGTAAATGTTTAAGAAGGAACTGCAGATGCTGGAAAAATCGAAGGTAGACAAAAATGCTGGAAAAACTCAGCGGGTGAGGCAGCATCTATGGAGCGAAGGAACAGGCGACTGTTTCGGTTCGAGACCCTTCCACCTATTCCTTCGCTACATAGATGCTGCCTCACCCGCTGAGTTTCTCCAGCATTTTTGTCTACACACAAAATGTAAGTGATAGATATACAAGGTTTTCCAAGTCGTGGGTCTTTGAAAGAAAGTGTGTTTCACTTTAGTAAATTACTCGGGACAAAAATGACAAGAGGTGTATAAAATCATGAGAGGAATAGATCGGGTAGATGCTCAGAGTCTCTTGCCCTGAGTAGGGGAATCGAGGACCAGAGGACGTAGGTTTAAGGTGAAGGGGATTTAATAGTAATCTGAGGGGTAACTTTTTCACACAAAGGGTGGTGGATGCATGGAACGAGCTGCCAAAGGAGGTAGTTGAGGCTGGGACTATCCCATCGTTTAAGAAACAGTTAAAGCCCTGTCCCACAGTGTGAGTTCATTCCAAGAGCTCTCCCGAGTTTTAATAAAATCAAACTCGTGGTAAGCACGGAGAATGAACGTAGCGGGTACGTCGGAGCTCGGGGACGTCTCTTAGCGGCTCGTAACGCTAACGGCAGGTACTCGGGAAGACTCGCTAACGGCAGGTAAGCACGGGAAGACTCGTGAAGATTTTTCAACACGCTGAAAAATGTCCACGAGAGTCCCGAGTACCGACGAGTGGCCATTACCGTAAATCTCCGAGTTCGAATCAGGGCAAACTCGGGAGAGCTCTTGGAATGAACTCGCACCGTGGGACAGGGCTCTAAGACAAGTTTATGGATAGGACAAGTTTGGAAGGATAAGGACCAAACCAACTTTTGCATTTTCAAACCAAACCAACTTTTGCATTTTCAAACCAAACCAACTTTTGCATTTTCAAAGCAAATTCAAACAAAAGGTGGTTTGCTTTGAAAATGCAAAAGATGGTTTGCTTTATGCAACAGGCAAGTGGGACTAATGTAGCTGGGACATGTTGGCCAGTGTGGGCAAGTTGGGCCGAAGGGCCTGTTTCCACACTGTATCACTCTTTGACTCTATGCGTGATCAAATTCCTTTGCAACGGGTCGATCAGATGTGGTTACAAACCCCGGAGCCTGCAGGCCGGTTCGACAACTCAAACAAGCCACACAATAAAACACGCACGCATTACCTGCAAAGTCTGCAACTTCTCGCCCGCCCGCAGTTAATCTTGCACGCTGCTGCAGGTAACTAATTGCAAGGAGGCCGTGTCTAGCTCTAGAGTCTAGCTCTCCAGTTGAGTGCGGAGTCCACGCTTGCGGTTTGATTGAGGCCAGGCGCAGCGCTGATTGCTTCGGGAGAAATCAACGAGCTGAAAGTGCAAAATGTGACAGTGGGTGAAAAAAAAGTAATGGATGACCATTCTACCTAAATGCTAAAGTTTAATTACAGCAGAGAACAACAGCCAGCTTCCCCCAACAAAGAAAATGAATCTGCCACGATTAATATAGGTTTAATATATTTCCTAATGTGGTGGCTATTACTTTTACAAAGGGGGAAATCAGGTAATAATTCACCCAGACCCTTGTGTGCGAAGGTACACAAAAATGCTGGAGAAACTTAGCGGGTGCAGCAGCATCTATGGAGCGAAGGAAATAGGCAACGTTTTCGGGCCGAATCCCTTGGGGAAATAGGCAACGTTTCAGGCCGAATCCCTTGGGAAATAGGCAACGTTTCGGGCCGAAACCCAAGGGTTTCGGCCCGAAACGTTGCCTATTTCCTTTGCTCCATAGATGCTGCTGCACCCGCTGAGTTTCTCCAGCATTTTTGTGTTCCTTCGATTTTCCAGCATCTGCAGTTCCTTCTTAAACACCTTGTGTGCGATGGCGAGGCGACGTTTCAGGTCCAAACTCTTCCTCAAGATTCAAGATTTCTTTATAATTGCATCAGTGTTCTGGGACCAGGAGTGATCTTCAGAGATGTGCACGCCCAGGAATTTGAGCCTCTTGACCCTCAGCATTCAGACCCGAAACGTTACCTCCTCCTTCTCTCCATAGATGCTGCCTAACCCGCTGAGTTGCTCCAGCACTTTGTGTCCGTTTTCTTTAGCATGCGAGCTGCAGCCCAGCTTGCTCACACTGGCCAACAGGTCCCATTTACACTGGTCCCACCTGCCTGCATTTGGCCCATATCCCTCCAAACCTGTCTGAAATGTTTCTTAAACATTGCGATTGTACCTGCCTCAACTTCCTCCTCCAGCAGCTTATTCCATGCACCCATCACCATTTGTGTGAAAAAGTGACCCTTCTAGTTCCTATTAACCCCCCCCCCCCCCCCCCCCCCCCCCCCCACCCCACCGCCCCCCACTCTTCCTCTCACCTTAAATCGATGTCCTCTGGTTTTTAATTCCCCTACTCTGGGCAAGAGACTCTGAGCGTCTTCCCGATCTATTTCTCTCGTGATTTTGTACACAAAATTACAAAATTCAAACTTTATTTGAATTACTCAGTTCCAATTTGGAACTCAGTAATTCAAATAAAGTTTGATAGTTTTTCACATTTTACATTTATTTTAATTTATTTAGCGAATGCAAAGTCCTTTAGCCAAGCAGTTGCCTCTTGATCTGCTGTATGAAGGGTGACAAGTCCTCCTTTGAGTCTTTGTTGAGGGCATGCTTCAATGATGTGTTGCATTGTTTGCTGCTCTCCACAAGCACACCGTGGGGTTGGGCTGCTGCCCCATTTGTGAAGGCTGGCCAAGCAGGGGCCATGTCCAGTCCTGAATCTATTCAGCGTCGTCCACTGCTTCCTTGGGAGATTGGTGCCAGGGACCGGTAGGGTGGGGTCTGACACCAGATGTTTATTTGGGACGTCCTTGGATTTATTCATAGCATTGAGCAAGACCATTTAGATATCCGTAACTCAGCGGGATGGGCAGCATCTCTGGAGAGAATGAATAGGTGACATGTCGTGTCGAGACCCTTCTTCAGACTGATTTATCCATCGTCACATATCCACGTTCTCCACAGATGCTGCCTGACCCGCTGAGTTACTCCAGCACTCTGTGAAACGTCACCTATCCATGTTCTCCACAGATGCTGCCTGACCCGCTGAGTTACTCCAGCACTTTGTACTTTTTGTTATATTTTGGCATTGGGAAGAGGGGATGGATTATAAATGAGGGCATAAATCCATATTCTTATGCTGTACAGGTAATATTTTGTACTTTGGGAAAAATGAATAATTTCATACATTTTGATTTCCCAGTTATTTTCAAATAAACACCCAATGCAGTTCTATTTATTAAATACAGAGGAAAAAAATGTAATTTGAAATGAGCGCATTTCTGAATGTTGATCACTGATACCTTCATTTAAATGTTTTCAAACCACGAACACTGTAAATCTTAGCAGAGCAGATTGGTGAAGATATTTCATTACTTCCTCCAGTCAGTGTGGCATCTGAATACATCATCTTATTTAATTGAATGAATTAAACCCTGTGAGGGAAGGAATATGAAAAAGTGCTTTTGTGTTTGCCAATGAAGGCAACTGTTTCCCCATAAAACATGAAAATGCATCTGCTAAGTTTGATCGAAAACGTATCACTCAAGAGCCAGGAAAAAAAATTTATGCACCAAGCAAATATCTCCACAGAATTTAATACTGGTTATTGTAATGGCACGCGAATTGTGAAGAAACCCAAGACTCAAAATGATGAATAGTATTAAAGAGTTCAAATTCAATTGAAATCTACCGTTCCGTACTGACACAATGTAATTTCAGTGGGGCATTCTTGAAGAACATTGCACCATGCGTGAAATGTATTCATTGAGTGGAAGTAACAATTTCTTAAACAGCCAAGTCTATCCCGTCCCATCAGCATCCATGTTGACCTTTCCAGCTAACTAATGACAACAGTGATTCTTCCTTGTTGCTAATTGGAATGAAGTGGCTGCTGCCTTTTATTAATAAACCCGTCACGGCATGACATCTTCTTAGGCCTCCCTCGGTCGTGGCTGACCTGACCACGGGTGTCTCCAGGGTTGGAGGACGCCTGTGCGTGACTTTGTTTAACGTGGGGAGACTGGTGCACAGACAGCCACCCCACGGTCCTTGACAGATCTGGGTCAGGATCCAGTGGCATGGAGTCCAAGATGACCGGAGACCCTTTTCTGCTGCAGCCTTCATCCGCCTTCCCAGCCGTTATGACGCTCCACTAAGGTCAGCCATCGTCCTCCGCCTGTTCCACCATCGAGGTCTTGGTTGGATTGCTCTTTGTCAGGGACCTCCCCCTCGACCTTACCGGCATGGGTGGCCCTACCAGGAGCATAGCTCCAGACGGCATCGCTCTCAGGATCTCAGGACCACTCAAGCTTCTCCACCACGACAAGATGACGATCCATGGACAATCCATGGTATGACATAGAAACATAGACAATAGGTGCAGGAGTAGGCCATTCGGCCCTTCGAGCCAGCACCGCCATTCAACGTGACAGTAATATACCTAAACCGAATGAGAAAATTTACACATAACATTAGTCAGTGCTGAAGAAGGGCTCGACCCGAAGCGTCACCTATTCATGAATTCATAAGTGATAGGAGCAGAATTAGGACATTCGGCCCGTCAAACCTGCTCCGTCATTCAATCATGGCTGATATATTTCTCCCTCCTAACCCCATTCTCCTGCCTTAAGGATTAAGTCACAGTTTAAGGATAGGGGGAAATCTTTTAGGACCGAGATGAGGAAAACATTTTTCACACAGAGAGTGGTGAATCTGTTGAATTCTCTGCCACAGAAGGTAGTTGAGGCCGGTTCATTCGCTATATTTAAGAGGGAGTTAGATGTGGCCCTTGTGGCTAAAGGGATCAGGGGGTATGGAGAGAAGGCAGGTACAGGATACTGAGTTGGATGATCAGCCATGATCATATTGAATGGCGGTGCAGGCTCGAAGGGCCGAATGGCCTACTCCTGCACCTATTTTCTATGTTTCTATGTTTCTATGTTTCTATGTTTCTCTCCAAAACCCCTGACACCCGCACTAATCAAGAATCTATCTATCTCTGCCTTAAAAATATCCACTGACTTGGCCTCCACAGCCTTCTGTGGCAAAGAATTCCACGGATTCATCACCTTCTGACTAAAGAAATTCTTCCTCATCTCCTTCCGAAAGGAACGTCCTTTAATTCTGAGACTGTGCCCTCTCCCACTAGTGGAACATCCTCTCCACATCCACTCTATCCACTATTCGTTAAGTTTCACTGAGGTTTCCCCACCTCCTTCTAAACTCCAGCGAGTAGAGGCCCAGTGCCGTCAAACGCTCATCATATGTTCAATGAACATGTGGGTCTGTCAGCTTTGTTATCAAGTTAATGCCTCAGTAATCAGTGTATGATGAATTAAATGATGCATGTGCTGCGGTAGATGGATAGAATTCACTGTGAATCTAAGCCCGCGACACAATGTCAGGTTCCCACAGTTCAGTTTAGTTTATTGTCACGTGTACCGAGCTACAGTGAAAAGCTTTTGTTGCATGCTAACCAGTCAGCGGAAAGACAACACATGATTGCAATCAAGCAATTTACAGACTACAGATACATGTTAACGGAATTATGTTTAATGCATTGTAAACCCAGTAAAATCTGATCAAGGATAGTCCGAGGGTCACCAATGAGGTAGATGGTAGTTCCGCACTGCTCTCTGGTTGTGGTAGGATGATTCAGTTGCCTGATAACAGCTGGGAAGAAACGGTCCCTGAATCTGGAGGTGTGCGTTTTCACATTTCTGTACCTTTTTGCCCGACGGGAGAGGGGAGAAGAGGGAGTGGCCAGGGTGCGACTGGTCCTTGATTATGCTGCTGGCCTTGCCGAGGCAGCGTCAGGTATAAATGTAGTCAATGGAAAGGAGATAGACACAAAAAGCTGGAGTAACTCAATGGGTCAGACACGTCTCTGGAGAAATGGAACAGGTGACATTTCGGGTCCAGACCCTTCTTCAGACTGAGAGTCAGGGGAAAGGGAAAACAAGAGATATAGACGGTGATGTCGAGAGATATAGAACAAATGAATGAAATATATTTTTGTATTGTATTGTATTGTATTCAAATTTATTGTCATTGTCTCAATTAGAGACAACGAAATGAATTTTCCTTACAAGCAGTATCATAAAAATAGATAATGAATAAATAATAAAACATATTAAAAATAAAATTGAATTTAAAAAAGAAAAGCACAAACACAGAAAGTCCACGACACAACATAACACAGTGGCACCAAGGTGAGGAAGGCACCATAGTCCAGCCAGCCTCCCCTCCGATCTTCCCAGATGTTCATCCGTGGTCTGGGCCTCCCGAGCACCCGCAGTCACCGCACCGGGCGGCCCGATGCTCAGGCCCTCACGCCGGGCTGGTGGAACGCCGACGCCGATCCCCGACGGTGAACATCCTCCTCCTCAGCGGCCCGGACCTCCTGATCAGCCGCCTCCCGCAGCCGGAGTCCGCAGCTCCCGAGTCCGCAGGCCGAGCCGGGCGGAGTCGCAGGACCCCGCGTTGTTGATCAGCACCGCCCGCGTTGGGAGCTCCGCAAACCGCAGCTCCATGATGTCGGTGCAGCAGGTCCAGCACTCCGGGCTCCAGACGGCGATCCTCGGTAAGGCACCGCCAGCCCCGAGATGTTACAGCGCTGTCCCGCCGCTGCTGGAGCTCTGGTCGATCCCGGCAGGAAAGGCCGCGCCAATCCAGTAGGTAGGCCGCTGGGGGGGCGAGGACGCGACTCGAATAATAGTCGCGTCCTCTCCAGGAAGCGACCGAAGGACGGTATCCCCCTTACCGTGCCCTCTTCCCCCACATAAAGACATTTAAAAAAACATAAAAAACACACTTTAACATAACTAAAAAAAACAAAAAAACAAAAAGATACCGGGGTGAAGGTGGAGGCTGCTGGCACCAGTGCCACCGGAAGCACAACACCGGGCTGAAGGTGGAGGCTGCTGGCACCAGCGCCACCGGAAGCACAACATCGCCCTGAAGGTGGAGGTTGCTGGCACCAGCTCCACCGGAAGCACAACACCGGGGTGAAGGTGGAGGCTGCTGGCACCAGCTCCACCGGAAGCACAACACCGGGGTGAAGGTGGAGGCTGCTGGCACCAGCGCCACCGGAAGTACAATAATATTTATAAAGGTAACGATGACAAAGGAAGCAGGCCATTGTTTGCTGTGGCTTAAGTGAGAACGAGTACAGGCAAAGAGGCTTCCTTCCTTCCTGCACATTTTGTCTGCTTCAATGGAAGAGAGGTTGATTTAGACAATAGACAATAGGTGCAGGAGTAGGCCATTCGGCCCTTCGAGCCAGCACCGCCATTCACTGTGATCTTGGCTGATCATCCGCAATCAGTCCCCCGTTCCTGCCTTCTCCCCATATCCCCTGACTCCGCTATCCTTAAGAGCCCTATCTAGCTCTCTCTTGAAAGTATCCAGAGAACCTGCCTCCACCGCCCACGGCAGAGTCAGACTTTGTGTGATGGAGTCATGCAGTAATGCAAAACATCTTAGAAAAGTTAATTTTATAACAAAGAACTTTCTGTGACAGGCACGGGGAGGAAATGGGACCCCGATCCTAACTTGGCAAACTCCAGTTAACAAAATGTGATGGTTCCCCATGAGGCAAGACTACCATGTTTACAGACCTGTTATGCAGCTGCAAGTAAGAATGTTATTGTTCTGTCTTTGGCACATATGACAATTAAGTCAACCCGAAGAAGGGTCGCGACCCGAAACGTCACCTATCCAAGTTCTCCAGAGATGCTGCCTGACCCGCTGAGTTACTCCAGCACTCTGTGAAACGTCACCTATCCAAGTTCTCCAGAGATGCTGCCTAACCCGCTGAGTTACTCCAGCACTCTGTGAAACGTCACCAATCCATGTTCTCCAGAGATGCTGCCTGACCCACTGAGTTAAGCCCCTGTCCCACTGTACGAGGTAATTCGCGAGTCCTCCCGAGTTTTCTCCAGATTCGAACTCGGAGAATGTCCGTAGCGGGTCGGTAGGAGTTCGTGGATGTCCCGTAGCGGCTCGTACGAGTAACGGTAGGTACTCGGGAAATCCGGTAAACTCGTGACGTTTTTTCATCCATGTAGAAAATGTCCACTAGTAAAAAAATACTTGTGAAGAAATTTTTTTTAACTTTTTACTCAAGCATGAAGGAGAGTTCCAGTCACCTCATACGACCTCCTAGGACCATGTGTCGACCATTTGAGTCCAGGGCAAACTCATCTAAACTCGCAGCTTAGGTCGCCCAAGTGGGACAGCCCCTTTAGATGAAGAAATGAACAGCATCAGAATATTCGGTGCAGTTATTAGGGTGACACGGTGGCACAGCTAGTACAACCGCTTTCTCACAGCTGGTAGAGCTGCTGCCTCACAGTGCCAGAGATCCTGGTTTGATCCCAACATCGGGTGCTGTCTGTGTGGTGTTTGCACGTTCTCCCTGTGAAAGCGTGGGTTTCCTCTGGGTGCTCCGATTTCCTCCCACATCCCAAAGACGTGCGGGTTTGTAGGTTAATCGGCCCTCTGTGAATTGCTTCTCATGTGTCGGGAGTGGATGAGAAAACAGAGGAAATTAACCCATAGAAACATATAAAATAGGCGCAGGAGTAGGCCAATCGGCCCTTCGAGCCAGCACTATCGAAGGTAGACAAAAATGCTGGAGAATGATAGACAATAGACAACGGACAATAGACAATAGACAATAGGTGCAGGAGTAGGCCATTTGACCCTTTGAGCCAGCACCGCCGTTCCTGCCTTCTCCCCATATCCCTTGATTCCGCTATTTTTAAGAGCCTTATCTAGCTCTCTCTTGAAAGCATCCAGAGAACCTGCCTCCACCGCCCTCTGAGGCAGAGAATTCCACAGACTCACCACTCTCTGTGAGAAAAAGTGTTTCCTCGTCTCCGTTCTAAATGGCTTACTCCTTATTCTTAAATCATGGCTGATCATCTAAATTCAGTACCTCGTTCCTGCTTTTTCCCCCATATCCATTGATTCCTTTAGCCCTGGTAGCTAAATCTAACTCCCTGTTGAAAACACCCAGTGAATCAGCCTCCACTGCCTTCTGTGGCAGAGAATTCCACAGATTCACAACTCTCTGGGTGAACACAGAACCAGTGTGAATGAGTGACCAATGGTCAGTGTGGTCTCAGTGGGCCGAAGGGTCTGTTTCTATGCTGTATCGTTCAATGAATCAATGATTAATGCAAAGGTGAATGAACAACATGTGGCAAACAAATTATATCCTGTAGATTGCAATAAGTTGCAGACCAAAATCCACTAGTTTACGTTTAGTTTTGGAAAGACATCTTGCATTTAATAACTACCCTGTGACGGAGTTTCACAAAGTTGTTGCAATTCTACATTAATTGCCAATTATACTCAGCCCATGAATGTGTTCTAATTAGAAGTTGTTTTTCTGCTCCAGAAAAATCTAGCCTGCTATTTATTTGAGCTTTAGGAAATGTTAATCAAGGAAACTAGTTAAAAACTTGGTTAAGTTTGAATTAACCGCAGCAGAAATTTGCTGTAAAAAAAATAGTTTGCATAACTCGACATTTGAAGTCCACAATGTTCATACCGCTGGGGTGGAAGCTCTAATTACCCTCACACATTTCTGCTTTTTTGACCAACTTGGCACTGTGGACTTGCCATTAATTTCTTTTCCATGTATTTCCCAGGTAATTCAGGTGTAATTTGCACCGCAGTTGAGTCTGGGCGCACACAGTAAAAAAAAATCTTTGAATGGAAATGAAATCAACCTGACCACTATCATGGTGCAACTGAATGAGGTTAGAGGCACTGATGGAAAATACCTGAAATGCAATTTGAATGAAGTGGCAACAGGCGTGAACCATGTTATGGAACAGTAAACCAATTGTGAATCTTACACGGTGAGGTTTTGTTGTAGTCCGAGTTCTCAGTTGTTGAATGTGTCGTTAGTGAAGCATGAAGATGTGGTTTAATATCATCATGTACAAGTTTATTTCCCCCTCCCCATTCCCATACTGACCTCGTGTGCAGGAAGGAACTGCAGATGCGGGTTTAAACCGAAGATAGACACAAACTGCTGGAGTAACTCAGCGGGACAAGCAGGCAGCATCTCTGGAGAGAAGGAATGCGTGATGTTTTGGGTCGAGACCCTTCTTCAGACTGAGAGTCAGGGGGAAAGGGAAACGAGAGATATAGGCGGTGATCTAGAGAGATATAGGATAAATGATGATTAAGGAAAGAGGCCGATGTTAGAAGATTGAGAGGGGATCTTATAGAAACTTACAAAATTCTTAAGGGATTGGACAGGCTAGATGCAGGAAGATTGTTCCCGATGTTGGGGAAGTCCAGAACAAGGGGTCACAGTTTAAGGATAAAGGGGAAATCCTTTCGGACCGAAATGAGAAAAACAATTTTCACACAGAGAGTGGTGAATCTCTGGAACTCTCTGCCACAGAAGGTAATTGAGGCCAGTTCATTGGCCATATTTAAGAGGGAGTTAGATGTGGCCCTTGTGGCTAAAGGGATCAGGGGGTATGGAGAGAAGGCAGGTACAGGATAATGAGTTGGATGATCAGCCATGATCATATTGAATGGCGGTGCAGGCTCGAAGGGCCGAATGGCCTACTCCTGCACCTAGTTTCTATGTTTCTATGTTAGCTGTGGGCTAGGTGAGAATTAAAGCTGGTGCGACTTGGGTGGGGGAGGGACAGAGAGACAGCGAATGCCGGGGCTACCTGAAGTGAGAGAAATCAATATTCATACCACTGGGCTGTAAGCTGCCCAAGGTAAATATGAAATGCTGTTCCACCAATTTGCGTTTAGCCTCACTCTGACAATGGAGGAGGCCGAGGACAGAAAGGTCTGTGTGGGAATGGGAAGGAGAATTAAAGTGTTGAGCAACCGGGAGATCAGGTTGGTTCAGGCGGGCTGAGCGAAGGTGTTCCACGAAACGAAATGGATCGTCCAGTCTGCGCTTGGTCTCGCAGAAGTATTAGAATACACATCTTGAACAATGGATACAGTCACACAGGTACACACAGTAGCTCTCGCACACAGAGTTTCACACACAAACACACACAATTACACACACTCAGTCACAGTCTCACACACAGACACAGTTGCATATACACACAGTCACACAGACACTGTTGTATACACACATAGACAGACAGACACACAGTCTCACACTCAAACAGACAGACAGACACAGTCTCACATATCAGACACGGTATCACACACAGACACTGACAGTCACACAGATACAGTCTCACTGACTCACACAAGTCTCACTCAAAGCCACACACACAATCTCACACGCAGTCTCACTCACACACTCATTCACAGACTCACACACACTCACTGGCACACACACAGATAGTGTCTCACACACACACACAGGCACACACACTCACTGGCACAGACACAGACAGTGTCTCACACACACACACTCACTGCCTGACACGCTGCGGGGCGGCAGGTGTGCGCATGCGCCGGGCCTGCGGCAGCGTCCGGTCACCATGGCGACGGGAAAGTATCGCTTCGTCTCCCGGCGCCGCCATTGGAGGAGCGGCCGCTACACCTGGTGTTGCTGTTGTTGCTACATCGCGCCCGGTGCCGTCTCCGTCTCCGTCTCCACGCTGCCCACACCCGGCACAGACACACACC
The DNA here is from genome assembly GCF_010909765.2 of Amblyraja radiata. Classification (NCBI taxonomy): domain Eukaryota; kingdom Metazoa; phylum Chordata; class Chondrichthyes; order Rajiformes; family Rajidae; genus Amblyraja; species Amblyraja radiata. The sequence goes on along the minus strand of NC_045973.1, from coordinate 3,856,499 downwards.
GGGCACAGACACCCACCGGGCCCGGCACAGACACACCGGGCACAGACACACCCGGCACAGACACCCACCGGGCCCGGCACAGACACACCCGGCACAGACACCCACCGGGCCCGGCACAGACACACACCGGGCACAGACACACCCGGCACAGACACACACCGGGCCCGGCACAGACACACCCGGCACAGACACACCCGGCACAGACACACCCGGCACAGACACACCGGGCACAGACACACCCGGCACAGACACACACCCGGCACAGACACACACCGGGCCCGGCACAGACACACCCGGCACAGACACACACCCGGCACAGACACACACCGGGCCCGGCACAGACACACCCGGCACAGACACACACCGGGCCCGGCACAGACACACCGGGCACAGACACACCGGGCACAGACACACACCGGGCCCGGCACAGACACACCCGGCACAGACACACCCGGCACAGACACACCGGGCCCGGCACAGACACACCCGGGGCTGGCGGGGCTGTGACATTCCCGGGGCCCGAGCAGAGACAGGCCGGGGACAACCCGGGACAGACCCAGGGCAGACGGGCCCGTGACATTCCCGGGGCCCGGGCAGTGACAGACCCGCCCGCCCCCCGGCCTCTGCACCATGTTCAAGGGCGAGTACCAGGTAATGAATGCCCACCACGCTGCATCTCCGGGCAATGCCGGAGACAACCACCCCGCACACAGTAACAAACCCCTCTCTGTTGGAAGGAGCTGCATCACCTATCCATCTTCTCCACAGATGCTGCCTGACCCGCCGAGTTACTCCAGCACTCTGTGTCCTTTTGTGTAAACCAGCACCTGCTGTTCCTTGTGTAGGGTGGACTTGTAAAAGTCGGACCATTGGATTTCTTGGGGAACCGAAGTTACCTGTCCACTTAGTCGATAAACTAGTTCAACTTTTCTATTTAGTAAAACAATTTTATCTTCTTACTTAATGTAATAATCATAATTTACCTTTCACCTTAATAAAACAACCTTACCTTTCTACTTAATATATTAAACCATTTTTATCTTTCCACTTCATGTAACACACAAATTTCACCATTTCCACCATGTAATAAAACAATTTTGCATTTCCATTTCAAAACTAATTTTCCTTTCTACTTGGGTTAATCAACCATTTTTACCTACTACTTAATAGACCCATTTTACATTTCTACGCAAAGCTATTTTTGCCTTTCTTCGTAACATGATACAACGTTTATACTATTTGAAGCACAGCGTTTTGTGTTTATTCTTGCAGCTCTAGGTAGATACATTAATGTAGATACGTATGTATCTGATGATGATGTATGTTTATGTGAATAGTGTTGGTGTGTGTCTTGGTTCTTTTATTGTATGGCTGCAGAAATTAAATTTCGTTTGAACCTCATGTGAGGTTCAAATGACAAATAAAGGTATTGTATTGTATTGTATTGTACTATTAGCGGAATAATCTGTAATACTCTGCAAGTTCGTGTTTCCTAATGTACACAAAAAAGCTGGAGAAAATCAGCGGGTGCAGCAGCATCTATGGAGCGAAGGAAAGAGGCAACGTTTCGGGCTGAATCCCTTGGGAAATAGGTAACGTTTCGGGCCGAAACCCAAGGGTTTCGGCCTGAAACGTTGCCTATTTCCTTCGCTCCATAGATGCTGCTGCACCCGCTAAGTTTCTCCAGCTTTTTTGTGTACCTTCGATTTTCCCGCATCTGCAGTTCCTTCTTAAACATTCGTGTTTCCTAATGACTGATTTAGGAGAAAACGCTTTATTAAGTTGGAAAACTTTCTTTTTAAATAAAGGGAGGAGCCTTTGTAGAAATCTTCAGCTCGCAAGGCAAAGACCCGGTTGCAAAATGGAAACTTTGTGGAAACCCTACAGTCCAGAAAGTAAGTTATTGGCAACATTAGGAGTTATGTTTTTTGTTGTGAAATATTGGCTTCCATTATTATATTTAAAAACCTTGTATTTACTGCATCTGTTTGGCATACATTTGTTTATAATATTTTAAGTAAGTAAGTAAGTACGTTTATTGGCCAAGTATTCACATACAAGGAATTTGCCTTGGTGCTCCACCCACAAGTCACAACATGACATACAGTGACAGTTACGAATGACTTTATAAGAGCAATGCTTTATTTAAATTTTAATATAAACAATTGGTGGCACAAGACTTGCCTACCTAGATATTATTTCAGAATATCCCTCAGTATATCTCACCCGATGAAGTAGGTTTAAAATGTGCCACTGTTGAACGACAAGAAACGGACTAACTGTGCTAATTTGACCGCCACACGTTACTACAGATCAGATTAAGAAAATAGCAAAGTAATAACACTTTTGGACAGGTACTTGGATAGGACAGGTTTGGAGGGATATGGGGCCCAACGCAGGCAGGTGGAGCGAGTATAGATGGGTCATGTTGGTTGGCACGGGCAGGTTGGGCCGAAGGGCCTGTTTCCACACTCTAAGAATATGGAGACACAAGAAACTACTGATGCTGAAACCTTGTGCAAAAATAAAACAAAAGGCTGGAGGAAGTCAATGGATCAGGCAGCATCTTTGGATCACAAAATATAAAGATAAATAGCAAGTGATACAGGGGAGGGGTGGGAGTGGATAGTTGAAACAAACAATTCTGTTTAGTTTGAGTTTAGAGACACAGCATAGAAACAGGCCCTTAGGCCCACTGAGTCCATGCCGACCATCGATCACCCTTTCACACTAAATCTGTGTAATCCCACTTTCACATCTACTCCCTACCCACCAGCAGCCAATTAACCTTGAAACCTGCTCGTCTTTGGGATGTGGGAGGAAAACTGAGCAAGTTTATCGGCAAATCGCTGAGTTCCCGACTCTGGCTGAAGACTACTGGTAATGAAGGCTCTCGGGTGCCTTATAGATACCAAGTAATGTCCTGGCAGAATGTAACTGTAGTCAGTGATCAGTGATCATCTGAACTGCAGAGTGGCAAAATGTCACAGTGTGTAGATGTGTAAGAAGGAACTGCAGATGCTGGTTTAAATCGAAGATAGACACAAAATGCTGGAGTAACTCAGCGGTTCAGGCAGCGCCTCTGGAGAGAAGGAATGGGTGACGTTTCGGGTCGAGACCCTTTCATCAGACTGATGTCAGGGGAGTGGGCGGTACATGGATAAGTAAGTGTGTAGATAAGGAAGTGTAAGGTGTGAAAACAGGTCGAAGGGAATGGAGGTCAAGGAAAATGTGGAATAGATCACTGTTAGTTGGGAGAAGGCAACAACAAAGCAAGCAGAGGTAAAATGTTTAAGAAAGAACTGCAGATGGTGGAAAAATCGAAGGTAGACACAAATGCTGGAGAAACTCAGTGGGTGAGGCAGCATCGATGGAGCGATTTAGAGACATTTCGGGTCGAGACCCTTCTTCAGACTGATGGGGGGGGGGGGGGGGGAGATGAAAGGAAGAGGTGGAGGAGACAGTGGGCTGTGGGAGGGGAAAGGAGGGAGAAAGCAAGGACTACCTGAAATTGGAGAAGTCAATGTTCATGTCGCTGAGGTGTAAACTACCCAAGCGAGATAAAATGTAGTCGGAGACAGTAAGACTGGTCGGGGGAAAGGGGGGGAGTGGATGGAGAGAGAGGGAAAGCTAGGGCTACTTGAAGTTGTACAGTGATCATATACAGTGCATACATATGTATTTGATTGGGATGGGGGTGCGGTGTTGAGATGCGGGGTAAATGAAGTAAGGTTATTTGCGTTGTCATTTCATTAACGATGAAATATACAGATGAGAGAAACTTCCCGAATGACCCCTTTGGTGTCCCATAGAATAGATTCTCTGATCATTTCCATTTCTTCGGATTTTCTTTTGATTTTCTGTGCGACGTGCCCATTGATGTTGTTTGATTGGGCTCTTGTCCTGACCCGGGCTCTGCTCTGTCTGAATACATGAAAGCAGATTCCCTCTAATGTCTAACATCAAGCCCTTGAAGTTATTTTCATTTTTCACTTTCATTTCTGGTTTTCCCTTTTTTGGATACAATCACAACCTGAGTGAATGCAGGATAAGACACTTGCGCAGATTTAGGGGCAGCCACGGTAACAAAAACTAACATAAATAACCTTCCCCTTCCCATCTCTTCCTTAATCCACGTCGGAGTGGTACTTTCACCGTCATCAACTTCAAATTATTTTTTGCCAACCTGATTGATATTGTTGTCAGCGACACTAAATTTACCCGTGGCCGCCTGCATAACTTTACTTTGTAACGCCATTAATATATCAGCTACATAAAACTGACAGAACATCAAAGATGAAATCTCACAGATAAATTGTGTCAGATAACTCTACCTTTATGCATATAATCAATGGAAGTGGCAACAGTTTGTATCCCTTGTTGTCAAGCCATGGTTTCAATTCATGTTTAATGATGTCTTCAAATCTTGTGCCATCTCGGGGTCCTCTCTGCAGCTTGTGTAGCTGGTTGTATTTCTGTGGGTTTTAAAAAAATGCAACATTGTCAATGGCTAGGGTCAATAAGTTTTGGCTATTTGCCATCTCATCTCTGCAATTCATTGTGTTAAGCATGAATCAGAATGATGCACCTCCTTGCACTGCCCTGTGCTACAAGGCTCAGATCTATATTCTGCACTCTGTATCCTTCCCCCTTGGCTCTATCTATTATACCTAGTTTGGACTGTTTAGACAGGTCGGGCAGCATCTGTGGAGGGAATGCATAGGTGGCCTTTCATGTTGGAATCTTTCTTAGAAACATAGAAACATAGAAAATAGGTGCAGGAGTAGGCCATTCGGCCCTTCGAGCCTGCACCGCCATTCAATATGATCATGGCTGATCATCCAACTCAGTATCCTGTACCTGCCTTCTCTCCATACCCCCTGACCCCTTTAGCCACAAGGGCCACATCTAACTCCCTCTTAAATATTGCCAATGAACTGGCCTCAACTACCTTCTGTGGCAGGGAGTTCCAGAGATTCACCACTCTCTGTGTGAAAAATGTTTTTCTCATCTCGGTCCAAAAGGATTTCCCCTTTATCCTTAAACTGTGATCCCTTGTCCTGGGCTTCCCCAATATCAGGAACAATCTTCCTGCATTTAGCCTGTCCAACCCCTTAAGAGTTTTGTAAGTTTCAATCTTCTAAATTCTAGCGAGTACAAGCCGAGTCTATCCAGTCTTTCTTCACATGAAAGTCCTGACATCCCAGGAATCTGAATTCTTCAGACTGACGAGGGGGGTGAAAGCTACGAAAGAGAGATGAGGGCAGGACAAAGCCTGGTAAGTGATAGTCTGAAGAAGGGTCTCGACCCGAAACGTCACCCATCCAGACATGCAGCCTGTCCCGCTGAGTTACTCCAGCTTTTTGTGTCTATCCTGGTAAGTCAGGGGTTCCCAACCTTTTTCGTCCCGTTTACCCCTGGCAACTTTAATAGCACATAACAACGTTATTTCACTTATTTATGAACAACTAATGATGAACAGATATCGGTATACCAGAACCAAACACAGTGAAACAAAAAGTACAAATACATATCAGAATCAACAAATTTACCCCCTGGGAAGGCAAAATTCACCCCAGGTTGGGAACCCTTGTGGTAAGTGATAGGTGAATGCAGGCGAAGGGGGTGGGGGATGACAATAGACAATAGGTGCAGGAGTAGGCCATTCGGCCCTTCGAGCCAGCACCGCCATTCAATGTGATCATGGCTGATCATCCCCAATCAGTACCCCGTTCCTGCCTTCTCCCCATATCCCCTGACTCCGCTATTTTTAAGAGCCCTATCTAGCTCTCTCTTGAAAGCATCCAGAGAACCGGCCTCCACCGCCCTCTGAGGCAGAGAATTCCACAGACTCACCACTCTCAGTGAGAAAAAGTGTTCCCTCGTCTCCGTTCTAAATGGCTTACTCCTTATTCTTAAACTTGGGCCCCTGGTTCTGGATTAAACTGTGGCCCCTGGTTCTGGATGGTTTGATTGGCAGATGGGTGGAGTCAGTGACAAAGGCTGTTGATGTCAAAGTGAAAAACGGGTGTCAGATAGGGAGAGGAGGAGTGAAATGTGAAGTCAGAGGGAGGGATATATGTGGAAGAGGGCAAATGGATATGAGGAACCAGATTAGGCTTTAGAGATGCAGCTCGGAAACAGGCCCTTCGGCCCATCGAGTCCACACCGGCTGATACTATCCTGCACACCAGGGACAATTTACAATTATACCATGCCAATTATCCCACAAAACTGTTCAGTTTAGTTTAATGTCACATGTACCGAGGTACAGTAAAAGGGTTTTGTTGCTTGCTAAACAGTCAGTGGGATAACTGTACATGATTACAATCGGGCCATTTGCAGGCCTGTGGCTGTTTGGAGTGCAGGAGGAAACCGGAGCTCTCGGAGAAAACCCAGGCAGGCCACAGGGAGAAGGTACAAACTTCCTACAGACAGCACCCGTAGTCAGGATCGAACCCGGGACTCTGGTTCTACTGCTGCTCCACGGTGCCACTCTATAGGATGGGAGGTGAGTGTAGGAAGGGCCTAGAGATAGTCAGATGTGCAGCTTTGATGTTCCCTCACGTGCCATATCTAATGTGTAAGGCAGTTTCCCACATATTATATGTTTCACTATGCTGCTGCTAGCTGCTTTAAACATACTGAAGAAGGGTTTCGGCCCGAAACGTCGCCTATTTCCTTCGCTCCATAGATGCTGCTGCACCCGCTGAGTTTCTCCAGCATTTTTGTGTACCTTCGATCTTCCAGCATCTGCAGTTCCTTCTTGAACACTGATTAATATACTTGTTTGCCAAACCCCCCTCAAACAGTTTTTACTGGGTGGTGTTAATTTTGTACTGTTCATTTACTGTCTGAGCCAAAAGTGCCCAATCCTAAACAGCACTATGTCCATTGTCAGCGGGGAGCTCAGCTCCATCCTATTTTAGTGGCAGCTTGAGACCAAATCAATATAGTAAATTAATTGGATTAAATAAGAGGAGACAGACAAACTGCTCATTAATCAGTTGTTCTAAGCTCCCAGGGGCTTGGGCAGCCGACAAGGCAGAGTGATAAACTGGTAAATGCAACTAAAAGGAAAAGTTTCACCCAAGTCTTAAATCAGCTTTGGATAAATAAGTGTATTTATCATCTATTCGCAGTCAATGGTGGATAATCTAGCTTTAGAGGTTGTGTTATATCTTCCATTCACTCTGGAAAAGTAATAAGTAAAGCCCACCTCTTTGCCTAAAGGTTTAGATGTTTACAGTTGTGGATTTTGCAGAGTAATTTTAATTTGTTTTGAATTCCACACTCAGACATGTCGCCTGTATGGCCGTGAGTACTCGCCTTCTTTTTCTTCTTTCGTGTGGCGTGCACAGCCTAAAGTTGTTGGACAACTTGTTCTATTTGATCTTCCATTTGTGCACGTCGAGTTGATTGCATTAGTCGAAACAGGGCGGACCACGTGAAGGTTGCAATCTTCCACCCCATGAGTAGTCGCCCAAAGAGTCGTACCTTTTTCTGGTCGCTGCTGGATTTTCAACACGTTGAAAATTTTCGGCCTCCTGCTACGACTATGACGGGTGCCGACAAGTGGGACGGGCCCTTAAGGAAATAAACATGCTGGTACACTGTGTGTAGGAAAGAACTGCAGATGCTGATTCAAATCGAAGTTGGACACAAAATGCTGGAGTAACTCAGCGGGACAGGCAGCATCTCCGGAGAGAAGGAACGGGTGACGTTTCGGGGTCGAGACATCAGTCAGAAGAAGGGTCTCAACCCAAGACATCACCCAATCCTTCTCTCCAGAGATGCTGCCTGACCCGCTGAGTTACTCCAGCATTTTGTGTCTATGCTGTTGCTGATAGGGGTAGGGGGCGCTGCTCTGGCAGCAGCCATGTCATGCAGCTCGTCAGTTTTTCAACCTTTTTTTATTTTTTTAGTATGTTTTAAAGTCTGCATTTAATGTTTCTTCGTGTGTTTTATGTGGGGGGTGGTGTGGGGGGGTGAGGGGGAAACTGCTTCGGTCGCCTCCACCACGGAGAGGCGCGTTTTTCCAGGTCGCCTCCCCCGTGGCCTAACATCAAGGATCGACGCGGCCTTTCCCGGAGACGCGCCCGGGGCTTCAGCGGCGAGCGCAGCGTGGACTCTCGGCGTGGAGCGGGTGAGCCCTCGCTGGAGGGGAGCGCTCCGTTTCGCTGGCCCGGGGCAGCCGGCAGCCTGAAGTCGCAGCCTGAAGCCGCGGTCTGCAGAGCTCCAGCTGGTGCGGCGTCTACAGCCCAGGATCTCACGTTGGGGACCCGGGGGAAGAAGAAGCCATCACTGCCGGCCCGCGGCCGACTTCTACCGCGGGTGCGGCATGGACCTACCATCACCCCTGGAGGGGAGCTTCGACCGCTGGCCCTGCAGTCTACGGTGCTTCTGGCTGCGGCGGGGACTTTAAATGTTGACCGCCGGTCTGCGGCCTACAACAACTTAAAGCCGCGGTCTCCGGTGAGGAAGAGCCGATCCTGGACTGACTCTGGACTCTGGTCCTGACCACGGGGGGGAAATGGAGGAGGACTGGCCAAATTTTGTGCCTTCCACCACAATGATGAATGCTGTGGTGGATGTTTGTGTTAGTTTTATTGTGGTTGTGTGTTCTTTATTATTGTATCGCTGCAGACAACCCAAATTTCCACCAGCCTGGCTGTGTGGCAATAAATTATATCTAATTCTATCTAATCTGATACACTTGCAGCTACTGGAGTTTGGTGGAGAATTGAAATGGCAAAGCAACAGGAATCACACTACACTGTAGTGGACTCAATGGATACACTCTGCAGTTCTCACCCTTTTGTGTTTCCTCTCCCCAACATCAAGGGGCAACGTTGAGATTTCTGTGCCGTGTTTCAGTTCTGTCCACCACACTCTTCAACACAATTGGGAAAACAAAGGATACTGTGGGCATTTATTATCACTTGCACCAAATGGTGTTGTGAATTTTGACTTGCCGATGCAGCACACGAATAAAGATAAGACACAACATTAAAGAATTTAACAATAAACATAAAAACATCCCCCACAATAGTTCCCACTGTGGGGGAAGGCAGCAAGGTCCAGTCCCATCCCCTGTTCACCCATAGTCGGGCCTATCGTGGCCTCCGCAGCCAGTCCGATGTTTTCAGGCCCTCTGGCCGGAAAGCTGGAACTCCGGCGTCGGGTGAACACTCCTCAGCGGCTTGGAAATGTCTGGAAAATGGATAAAGTGAAGCATCTTTTGAACTGGCCTCACAATGAAATATCTGAGATTTGTTGTATGATATTCTCCATGTATATTAAGCCGTAGTTACTGTTTCATAGTTCTGTCTAATCCCAGAGAAATATTTTAAAACAATGTATTTTATTGTGTTCGGATGGGTGACGTTTTGGGTCGGAATCGTTCTTCAGACCGGTTGTAGGGGTGGAACTGAGGAAGGGTCCTGACCCCAAACGTCACCTCTCCACGGATGCTGCCTGACCTGCTGAATAGCCTGAGCTGAACTGAACCATCCTATCACCAACTGGAAAACGGTCCTACCTATCATCTACCTTATTGGAGAGCCTCGGACTACCTTTCATTAGACTTTACTGGAAGTTATCTCGCACTAGGTGTTATTCCGTTTATCCTGTATCTGTACACAGTGGACGGCATGATCGGTTTGTTTTTTTAGTTTGGTTTAGTGCGTAAACGGGCCCTTCGGCCCACCCGAGTCTACAATGACCAACAATCCCCGCACATTAGCGCTACCACACACACTAGGGCCAATTTACATTCATACCAAGCCAATTAACCTCAAACCTGTACATCTTTGGAGTGCAGGAGGAAACCAATGATCTCAAAGAAAACCCACGCAGGTCACAGGGAGAACGTACGAACTCCGCACAGACAAGCACCCGTAGTCAGGATGGAACCCGGGTCTCTGGTGCTGTGACGTAGTAGCTCTACCGCTGTGCCACTGTGCCGCACACCTGTAATCATGTATAGTCTTTCTGCTGACTGGTTAGCACGCAACAAGAAAGCTTTTCACTGTACCTCGGTACACGTGACAATAAGCTAAACTAACAGGCCTGTCCCACTGTACGAGGTAATTCAAGGGTTCTCCCGAGTTTCCCCTGATTCGAACTCGGAGAATTATGTTAATTATGTTAATAGCCGTTCGTAGGTACTCGGGGCTCTCGTGGACATTTTTCACAGTGCCGTTAGCATTACGAGCCGCTATGGGACATCCACGAGCTCCGACGTAGCCACTACGTACATTCTGCGTACTTACCACGAGTTTTATTTTATTTTTAATCTCGGGGGATCTCTTCAATTACCTCGTACAGTGGGACAGGCCCTTTAATCAAACTTCAGCCAGTCTAAGAATAAAGGGGAGGCCATTTAAGACTGAGGTGAGGATATTTTATTTCTCCCAGAGAGTTGTGAATTTGTGGAATTCCCTGCCACAGAGGGCAGCGGAGGCCAAGTCACTGGATGGATTTAAGCGAATTAGATAGAGCTCGAGGGGCTAGTGGAATCCAAGGATATGGGGAGAAGGCAGGCACGGGTTATTGATTGGGGCCGATCAGCCATGATCGCAATGAATGGCGGTGCTGGCTTGAAGGGCCGAATGGCCTCCTCCTGCATCTATTTTCTATGTTTCTATGTTTCAGCACTTTGTGTCTTTCCTTAATAAACCAGCATCCACGGGCCCTCATTACTGACTTTGTTCTTTGGCATTTCATTTTGCACTTTAATTACAACAGGTACAACATTTGAATTCTGTAATTAATTAATAATTATCTGTGTCAACTTAGTTTGATGAATGCGATGATCTTGTCATGTAATTAGATGCTCTGTGGACTTAGTAACCTTACAGTTGTCGGATGCATGGAAGCATTCGAACATAAATTCTAGGACATTTAGGTATGACCTTACAGCGGGAGATAAGGCGTAAAAACATTACAAGGCTTTGTAAATAGTAAATTTAACTTTCCATTTGTAACTTCCTGGTTTAACATTCAAACAGGTATGTGCATTTGTCTTGGAGATAACTCGCCAAATGGTATAAAATCATCCTTCATCCCAAATTTAAATTGGAGAAAAGCCATAATCCATTTTCCTGTACAGACTATATGTGTCTGAGAAACAGATTTATTTCTTGGTTATAACGTTCTAGGTTTTTACAGATGCTAATCCATTAACTCTGTGTTATTTCCCTTTCTTATTGTGCACCAGCCTTTTTTATTTTGTAGAAGTTCGATGAGCATAGTCAGAATCTTTCTGTTTTTGTTTTTGTTTCTGGCTAACGGAATCAAGGGATATGGGGAGAAAGCAGGATTTATTTTGGATAATCATCCTGATCGTATTGAATGGCGTGCTGGCTCGAAGGGCCGAATGGTCTACTCCTGCACCTATTTTCTATGTGTAGGAAAGAACTGCAAATTAGGTTTTAAATAGAAGGTAGGCACAAAATGCTGGGGTAACTCAGCGGGACAGGCAGCATATAACCATATAACCATATAACCATATAACAATTACAGCACGGAAACAGGCCATCTCGACCCTTCTAGTCCGTGCCGAACACGTATTCTCCCCTAGTCCCATATACCTGCGCTCAGACCATAACCCTCCATTCCTTTCCCGTCCATATAACTATCCAATTTATTTTTAAATGATAAAAACTAACCTGCCTCCACCACCTTCACTGGAAGCTCATTCCACACAGCCACCACTCTTGAGTAAAGAAGTTCCCCCTCATGTTACCCCTAAACTTCTGTCCCTTAATTCTCAAGTCATGTCCCCTTGTTTGAATCTTCCCTACTCTCAGTGGGAAAAGCTTATCCACGTCAACTCTGTCTATCCCACTCATCATTTTAAAGACCTCTATCAAGTCCCCCCTTAACCTTCTGCGCTCCAAAGAATAAAGCCCTAACTTGTTCAACCTTTCTCTGTAACTTAGTTGCTGAAACCCAGGCAACATTCTAGTAAATCTCCTCTGTACTCTCTCTATTTTGTTGACATCCTTCCTATAATTAGGCGACCAAAATTGTACCCCATACTCCAGAATTGGCCTCACCAATGCCTTGTACAATTTTAACATTACATCCCAACTTCTATACTCAATGCTCTGATTTATAAAGGCCAGCACACCAAAAGCTTTCTTTACCACCCTATCTACATGAGATTCCACTTTCAGGGAACTGTGCACAGTTATTCCCAGATCCCTCTGTTCACCTGCATTCTTCAATTCCCTACCATTTACCATGTACGTCCTATTTTGATTTGTCCTGCCAAGATGTAGCACCTCACACTTATCAGCATTAAACTCCATCTGCCATCTTTCAGTCCACTCTTCCAACTGGCATAAATCTCTCTGTAGACTTTGAAAATCTACTTCATTATCCACAACCCCACCTATCATAGTATCATCTGCATACTTACTAATCCAATTTACCACACCATCATCCAGATCATTGATGTACATGACAAACAACAGTGGACCCAACACAGATCCCTGTGGCACCCCACTAGTCACTGGCCTCCAACCTGACAAACAACCATCCACCATTACTCTCTGGCATCTCCCATTCAGCCACTGTTGAATCCATCTTGCTACTCCACCATTAATACCCAACCATTGAACCTTCTTAACCAACCTTCCATGAGGAACCTTGTCAAAGGCCTTACTGAAGTCCATATATAAAACATCCACTGCTTTACCCTCATCAATTTCCCGAGTAACCTTTTCAAAAAATTCAAGAAGATTAGTCAAACATGACCTTCCAGGCACAAATCCATGTTGACTGTTCCTAATCAGACCCTGTTTATCCAGATGCTTATATATATTATCTCTAAGTATCCTTTCCATTAATTTGCCCACCACTGACGTCAAACTAACAGGTCTATAATTGCTAGGTTTACTCTTAGACCCCTTTTTAAACAATGGAACAACATGCGCAGTACGCCAATCCTCCGGCACTATTCCCGTTTCTAATGACATTTGAAATATTTCTGTCATAGCCCCTGCTATTTCTACACTAACTTCCCTCAATGTCCTAGGGAATATCCTGTCCGGACCTGGAGACTTATCCACTTTTATATTTCTCAAAAGTGTCAGTACTTCCTCTTCTTTGAATCTCATAGTTTCCATAGCTACTCTACTTGTTTCCCTTACCTCACATAATTCAATATCCTTCTCCTTGGTGAATACCGAAGAAAATAAATTGTTCAATATCTCCCCCATCTCTTTTGTCTCTGCAGATAGCTGTCCACTCTGACTCTCTAATGGACCAATTTTATCCCTCGTTATCCTTTTGCTATTAATATAGCTGTAGAAACCCTTTGGGTTTACTATCACCTTACTTGCCAAAGCAACCTCATATCTTCTTTTAGCTTTTCTAATTTCTTTCTTAAGATTCTTTTTACATTCTTTATACTCCTCAAGCACCTCATTTACTCCATGCTGCCTATAATTATTGTAGATCTCCCTCTTTTTCCGAACCAAGTGTCCAATTTCCCTTGAAAACCATGGCTCTTTCCAATTTTTACTATTTCCTTTCAACCGAACAGGGACATAAAGATTCTGTACTCTTAAAATTTCACCTTTAAATGTACTCCATTTCTCTTCCACATCTTTCCCATAAAACAAAATGTCCCAATTTACTCCTTTTAAATCCTTTCGCATCTCCTCAAAGTTAGCCTTTCTCCAATCAAAAATCTCAACCCTAGGTCCAGTTCTGACCCTCTCCATAATTATATTGAAACTAATGGTATTGTGATTGAAACTAATGGTATTGTGAGTCTGGAGAGAAGGAACGGGTGACGTTTCGGGTCGAGACATCAGTCTGAAGAAGGGTCTTGACCAGAAACGTCACCCATTCCTTCTCTCCAGTGATGCTGCCTGTCCCGCTGAGTTACACCAGCATTTTGTGTCCACCATCTATGTTTCTATGTGAGGGCGGTCGCGGTGGCGCAGCGGGAGAGTTGCTGCCTTACAGGGAATCCAGCGCCGGAGGCCCGAGATTGATCCCGACTATGGGCGCTGTCTGTACGGAGTTTGTACGTTCTCCCCGTGATCTGTGTGGGTTTTCTCCGAGATCTTCGGTTTCCTCCCACAATCCAAAGACGTGCAGGTTTATAGGTTACTTGGTTTGGTAAATATAAAAAATGTCCCTAGTGGGTGTAGGATAGCATTAATGTGCACGGCCCTGACCCGGTGGGCCGAAGGGCCTGTTTCCGCGCTGTATCTCTAAACTAAACTATGTTTTGCACCCGTGTTGCTTTCCGCTGGCTGGTCAGCACACAACAAATGCTTTTCACTGTACTCGTGACCACAGACTAAACTCAACTGAAATGCCACTTTTTCCTTCAGGTTTTTGATAAAGAAGTGAAGAGCTATGTTTATATTCTGGAAGGCAGCTGTCAACGGAACAAGATGCAGTTACCCAAAGACAGCAAGCACTCGCGTGAGTAATGCGAGATTTATTTAAATGGGTCAGTTTGTTATGGTTGCACATAATATTTGTAGAATAACAATCGATGCACAAGGTTAGAAATAATGGATGAAGCCCAAGGCTTTGTCTAACCACCTATTTAATGTTTAATACTGCAAGATACTTCTGTACATTGGGAACTAACTATCAGCTCGAGGCAGGGTGCACAAAGGAAAAATCTTTGTTGGACTGAAAAACAGGCTTGTAGCCCGGTGAACAAGGAGTTTGGTCTGGAAGAACTTTGTACCGGTTGATTAAAACATACAGCATGGAAACAGGCCCTTCGGCCCACTGAGTCCATGCTGACCATTGAGCGCCCGTTCACACTAGTTCTATGTCACCCAACTTTCACAGTCACCCCCTACACACTAGGGGGCAAATAACCGCCAAACCCACACGTCTTTGGGATGTGGGAGAAAACATATAAGATTGTTAAGGGCTTGGACACGCTCGAGGCAGGAAACATGTTCCCGATGTTGGGGGAGTCCAGAATCAGGGGCCACAGTTTAAGAACAAGGAGTAAGCCATTTAGAACGGAGATGAGTGGTGAGTCTGTGGAATTCTCTGCCTCAGAGGGCGGTGGAGGCAGGTTCTCTGGATGCTTTCAAGAGAGAGCTAGATAGGGCTCTTAAAAATAGCGGAGTCAGGGGATATGGGGAGAAGGCAGGAACGGGGTACTGATTGGGGATGATCAGCCATGATCACATTGAATGGTGGTGCTGGCTCGAAGGGCCGAATGGCCTACTCCTGCACCTATTGTCTATTGTCTATTGAAACTTAAACGCCCCGAGAAAACCCGACACACTAGGGGCGATTTACAGAAGCCAATGAACATACAAACCCACACGTCTGTGGGTTGTGGGAAGGAAACCGGAGCATCCGGAGGAAACGCACGCGGTCGCAGGGAGAAGGTGCAAACTCCGCACAGACAGCGCCCGTGGTCAGGATCGAACCCGGGCCTCTGGCCCTGTGAGGCAGTAGCTCCACCGCTGTGCCACCGTGCCGTCCGAAAGTGACCGCAAACAATCTCGACGCAAGGAATTGCAGACGCTGTTTCTCAAAAACAAACTGCTGGAGTAACTGTGTGGGTCAGGCAGCAAACAGTCGTGAAATGCTTCACACACCTGTCAGTGGAGCGCTGCTGGCAACTATTACATTTTAATACCAATTTTTCCTCTGAACTCAGAATAATTCTCAAGCGTTTTATTTCCAAGAAACCTATGGCATTAGCTTGTGGCCTTAAAAATGTATCGCTACCTCTGGCTTGTTGCCAGTTTTTAAAAACCATTCCGATTATTTCTTCCATGCATTCAATTGGTTATTGCAATCGCATTGTTTATTAAATTTTTAATTTATGAACATTTCTATTTTGATGGGTGATCTTTGTACGCAGTTACCGGGTGAATATGGCTGAGAAACACAAGGTAAAGGAGATTTACGTGTGTGTTGAGCAAAAGGCAATGTGCTGGAGTAACTTAGTGGGTCAGGCAGCATCTGTGTTATGTGTGGGAAAGAACTGCAGATGCTGGTTTAAACCAAAGATAGATAGACACAAAAAGCTGGAGTAACTCAGCGGGGCAGGCTGCATCTCTGGAGAGAGGGAATGGGCGATGTTTCGGGTCGAGACCCTTCTTCAGACTGGTTAGAGATAAGGGAAAGGAGAGATATTGACGATGATGTAGAGAGATAAAGAACAATGAATGAAAGATGTGAAGAAAAGTAATGATAAAGGGAACGGGCCACTGTTAGCTGTTTGTTGGGTGGAAACGAGAAGCTGGTGCGACTTGGGTTGGGGAGGAATAGACAATAGACAATAGGTGCAGGAGTAGGCCATTCGGCCCTTCGAGCCAGCACCGAAGAGAGAGAAAGAATGCCGGGGCTACCTGAAGTGGGAGAAGTCAATATTCATACCACTGGGCTGTAAGTTGCCCAAGTGAAATATGAGGTGCTGTTCCTCCAATTTGCGTTTAGCCTCACTCTGACAATGGAGGAGACCGAGGACAGAAAGGTCTGTGTGGGAATGGGAAGGAGAATTAAAGTGTTCAGCAACTGGGAGGTCAGGTTGGTTCAGGCGAGCTGAGCAACAGTGTAGACCCGACCCGAAATGTCGCCAATTCCTTCTCTCCAGAGATGCTGCCTCACCCGCTGAATTTCTCCAGCATTTTTTGTTTACCTTTGATTTTTCCAGCATCTGCAGTTCTTTCTTAAACAATCCCTCCTCCGGCACCTCGTTTCATGAGTTTTCAGGTCAAAATCTAGGGATTCGTTTGTGAACTAATGAGTAGGAAGATTAAAGGGGAATTGAGAGTTTTTTTGTTGCACAAAGGCTAGTGGACATCTGGAACTCACAGTCATCATGTGTTTCAAAAAACACTCGGTGAGAGTCATACAGCGCAGAAACGGGCCCTTCGGCCCAACTTGCCCACACCGACCAACCTACCCCATCGACACTAGTCCCATCTGCCTGCGTTTGGCCCATATCCCTCTGGAACCCTCTGGAATTCTCTGCCTCAGAGGGCGGTGGAGGCCGGTTCTCTGGATACTTTAAAGAGAGAGCTAGATAGGGCTCTTAAAAATAGCAGAGTCGTGGGATATGGGGAGAAGGCAGGAACGAGGTACTGATTGGGGATGATCAGCCATGGTCACATTGAATGGCGGTTCTGGCTCGAAGGGCCGAATGGCCTACTCCTGCACCTATTGTCTATTGTCTATAAACCTGTCCTATCCACGTGCCTATCTAAACATTTCTTTAAGGTTGTGATAGTACCTGCATCAACTACCTCCTCCGGCAACTCGTTCCATACGCCCACCACCCTTTGCATGAAAAAGTTACCTCTCGTGTTCCCATTAAATCTTTTCCCTCCTCAATTTAAACCTGTGAAATGCATACTTGAAGAGCTGTAACCTATAAGGTTATAAGGCCTGAAGCAAAAACGTGAGATGAGCTCTTTTTTGGCAGGCGTAGAGAAACATGCTGTACTGAAAATGCCTTTGATTCTATTTGTGCTAAAACTTTAAACACTCATGAAAGGATTAATGTTTCAATTATCCATGGTTCTCCGAGATGCTTCTTTCCGAATCTTCCCTTCAAGAATTGTGTGAGCTGTTTATGGCAAGCTTTGTACTGGGTTTGTGTCCATCAGAGTCCACGTGCTTTCATTAACTGGTCAGCTCTTCATGGATCAAACACACAATGGCAATATTCTACAAATTAATAACTTTCAAATAAAACTTTGGGCTTAACAGATTCTTCAAATGACCAACGTTCAAATGGTCTGAGGAAGGGTCTCGACCCGAAACTTCACCTATTCCTTCACTCCATAGATGCTGCCTCACCCGCTGAGTTTCTCCAGCATTTTTATCTGCCTAAACATTCAAATTATTTTATCTTTGTGTTATCTTAATGATTTTAATGGAATATTTGTTCGCCTGCTAGAACATAGAGCAGTGCAGTACAAGAACAGGCCCTTCAGCCCATTCTGGCTGTGCTAACAATTATGCCATGACCATCTCTTATCTACCTGCACACATTCCATATCCCCCCCCCCCCCCGCCCCTCCCCATTCCCTGCATATCCATATGCCTGTCCAAAAGTCTCGTAGATTCCATTAATGTATCTGCCTCCACCACCAACCCCCAGCAATCCCAGGCACTCACCACCCTCTGTGTAACTTGCCCCGCTTATGTCCAATAAATGTTATCTCTGTTTAAGCTACGGCCTCTAGCAGTTGATGTTTCCATCCTGGGCAACAAGCACCGACTGCCTGCCGATGATTATTCCATCCTGGGGGGGAAACAGTTTATGACCGCCTACCTGTCTGGAAACGGAAATTAATAAAATCATGCCCAGGAAGGAACTGCAGACGCTGGTTTTAAATCGAAGATGGACACAAAATGCTGGCGTAACTCGGCGGGACAGGCAGCATCTCTGGAGAGAAGGAATGGTCGAGACCCTTCTCCGGACTGATCATCAAAAGAAAATCACTTTGCCCCAAATCAAGGGGAACTAAAATTGTTGAATGATCAGAACCACCAACTCTTCAAACCTTTTCAGAGATTGATCGCTGAATAAAATTGGCTTCAAACAAGCAGGACGATGTGTATTCTCTGTAGTAATAGGCTCCTCTTGCTCTTGACGTTTGCTGGCCATGAGCCATTCCTGACATCAAGAGGATGCTACATTCCGAAGCTACTTTATTTTGGGGCTTTGAGATGATGGATCATTGGACCACGGATCCTTGCCATCTCCTCGGCCCACCCAGGCTCTGCATACAGTTTGGATCCATCTCTCTATCCACCCACCTACTGTGGGAAATGTTTAATGGTGGTGACTATTTTAGACCGGACTGTTCCGACACCACGTGATGAGACATTCGCATTCAATCCCGCCCAAACTTGAAGATGTGATCAGACATTTCTGATGCCACCACCCCTGGCAGCATGCTCCAGGCACTCATCACTCTCTGCAGTAAAATAAAACTTGTCCCCACACATCTCCTTAAAACTCTGCCCCTCTCGCCTTAAAACTCTGCCCCCTGGTATTTGATTTTTCCATCTTGGGGGGAAAAAAAGGCTCTGGCTGCCTACCCAACATGTGCCTTTTAGACACTTCTATCAGGTCTCCCCTGAGCCTTCAGTATTGCAGAGAAAACAATCTAAGTTTGCCCAACCTCTTTCCTTCCAGATTGCACCTTACCGTTCCATATCTCCCTCTCCCCTGACTCTCAGTCTGAACAAGGGTCTCCACCCGTAATGTCACCCATTCCTTCTCTCCAGAGATGCTGCCTGTCCCGCTGAGTTTCTCCAGCTTTTTAGATAAGGCGGGCAGGATGTTTTGCCCAGGATGGAAACAACAAATGCTGGAGGGCATAGCTTAAATAGGGATAACCTTTAATGCAAATAAGCGGGGCAAGTTTTTTTTCCCCATAAACAGAGGGTGGCAAGTGCCAGGAACTGCTGGGGGCGGTGTTGGCAGCATCATGTCCAGCCTTCCAGGATCAATTTCACTGCAAATCACACCCATTGTTACAGTAGATAGATAAAAATGTTGGAGAAACTCAGCGGGTGAGGCAGCATCTATCGAGCGAAGGAACAGGTGACGTTTCGGGTCGAGGCCCTTCTTCAGACTGATGTTGGGGTGGTGGGGCGGAAGGAAGAGGCGGAGACAGTGGGCTGTGGGAGAGCTGGGAAGGGGAGGGGAAGGAGGGAGAAAGCAAGGACGACCTGAAATTGGAGAAGTCAATGTTCATACCGCTGGGGTGTCAACTACCCAAGCGAAATATGAGGTGCTGCTCCTCCAATTTACAGTGGGCCTCACTGTTATGGTTTTCCTCCTTCTGATCCAGCAGAAGTTATAATCCCCATAAGTAGATATTAGTTTGGTCACTACCCAATTTACGTGCATGACCTTTTACATTGTGGTTTCAGAATTAATTTGTCTTGCACGCCATGTTTTGACATGTTCTTTTATTGTTCGGTGTATGTCATCCATCAGAATTTGGTAAATGGACTTTTTTGAAATAGTTACTGCAAACTCTGCCGGAGGCCGTTAAGTGTAATTAAGAAAGTTAGATCCAAGCTATTACCCATTAGCCTTTTGATATATATATCAGAAACGTTGTAGACTGCCTTCAGGAATCTTGCCACGTTTTACAGGGACCCCTTTGGGAATTTCAGGCCCACGGTCGGCTGTTATCTTTACACACCGCAGAGAAGAAAGAAAAATGTCTAGCAAATCCCTTCTCATTTGCCTCAATTCCATAAGGGCTTATGTATAAACGACATGAGTCCCACCTGGTGCATCAATCCTGCACAAAACCATCACAGGGTTTTACCCACTGAACGTTTCCTTTGACTAGTCATGCCTTGTTCCAACTAAAAAGATCTTTAAGACTTAGGCGAATATATGTACAAACCTTTCTGATATTTCTATACATCCTCAAAACGTCTTTTTAAAAAATGTAAATACTGGGTCTGTTCTGTTGTTTTGCACAATCACGCAGGCATTGCCACTTTCATTTCATTTCATTTCTTGTATGTGTATGTGACAAATAAAGTTGACTTGACTTGAAATGCAAACAAATATCTTCATAAAAATATATATTTAAAACAATTCTTACTTACAGCAGCACAACAGAAATGTAAACATCAGACACAAAAAGCTGGAGTAACTCAGCGGGTCTGACAGCATCTCTGGGAGAAAAGGGACAGGGTCGAGGCCTTTTCTCCAGAGATGCTGTCTGACCGGCTGAGTTACTCCAGCTTTTAGTTTTCATCTTCGGTTTAAACAAGCATCTGCAGGTCCTTCCAACACAGATACTGTAAATATAATATGTTACAGACCACTATCATAAACAACAACAAGACCTGCAGGCAACAAGAAGTTTAAGGTTGTTCCAAGGTTATTTTAAGAATAAGGGGTAAGCCATTTAGAACGGGGATGAGGAGACACTTTTTCTCACAGAGAGTTGTGAGTCTGTGGAAATCTCTGCCTCAGACGGCGGTGGAGGCCGGATCTCTGGATGCTTTCAAGAGAGAGCTAGATAGGGCTCTTACAGATAATGGAGTCAGGGGATATGGGGAGAAGGCAGGAACGGGGTACTGATTGTGGATGATCAGCCATGATCACATTGAATGGCGGTGCTGGCTCGAAGGGCCGAATGGCCTACTGCTGCATCCATTGTCTATTGTGTATTGAAACTAAACGTCGATGCTTTGCAATCCCATTCTACAACCCAGCAAATTGTGTTTTTATTTTAGATGTTTCTGGCACCTGTGCTTTTATTTTGTGGTTTACCGATCAGAAGCAGCGTACAAATCTTGTTTTATTTTACTGTTGAGTGATTACTGTGAATGACACTTGCTCATTCGTTCACCCGGCAGAGAAAAAAAGGCGGCACAGTGGCGCAGCGGTAGAGTTGCTGCCTCACAGCGCCAGAGATCCGGGTTCGATCCTGCCTATGGGTGCTGTCTGTACGGAGTTTGTACGTTCTCCCCGTGACCGCGTGGGTTTTCTCCGGGATCTCCGGTTTCCCCCACACTCCAAAGACGTACAGGTTTGCAGGTTAATTGGCTTGGTATAATTGTAAATGTTCCCTAGTGTGTGTGTGTGTGTGTGTGTGTGTGTGTGTGTGTGTGTGTGTGTGTGTGGGATAGTATTAATGTGTGGGGGTCGCTGGACAGGGTGGACTCGGTGGGCCGAAGGGTCTGTTTCCGTGCTGTATCTCCAAACTAAAATAAACGTTTAAGAAAGAACTGCAGATGCTGGAAAAATCGGGGGTGAACAAAAATGCTGGAGAAACTCAGCGGGTGAGGCAGCATCTATGGAGCGAAGGAATAGGCGAGGTTTCGGATCGAGAACCTTCCTCAGACTGATGAAGGGTGTTGACCCGAAACATCACCTATTACTTCTCTCCATAGATGCTGCCTCACCTGCTGAGTTTCTCCAGCATTTTTGTCTCCCTTAAACTAAGCTAAAAGTAATTTGAAAGATTTCCAACGTTTCCTTTGTGCCAGTAACGTGTGAACAATGAGGCTTCTCCAATCTATTTTAAATTCACCCTCGGCAGTGTCGAAGTCTGAAAGAAAAGCACAGCCTTGGATTGGCCAATTAGATTAAATCTAAATATATTATAGGCTGCTGCAGATGTTCCATTGAAATCAGTGGAACTAAGTAGCGGAACCAGAGATTACTGCCAGATATTGTCATATGGTGCGTTCAGCATGAGGAACAGATGACGCATTTCTCCCCCCCCATTTAAATCTTCTACCAACGTCACATTGAACCAAACAAATTAGAACCAATACATGAACCACAACAACGGTGGCGCAGTGGTAGAGTGTTGCCTTACAGCGCCGGAGACCCGGGTTCGATCCTGACTACGTGTGCTCTCTGTATGGAGTTTGTACGTTCTCCCTGTGACCTGCGTGGGTTCCTTCCTGCCACACTCCAAAGACATACAGGTTTGTAGGTTAATTGGCTTGGTAAAATTGTAAATTGCACCTAGTTTGTGTAGGATGGTGTTAAGGTGCGGGGATCGCTGGTCAGCGCGGACTCGGTGAGCCGAAATCTCAGCGAATTAGATAGAAGCATTTGGCCCTTCGAGCCATTCAATATGATCTTTGCTGATCACCCAAAATCAGTACACAGCTCCTGCTTTTCCCCCATATCCCTTAGCCCTAAGAGCTAAATATAAAGGGCCTGTCCCGCTTATGTGATTTTTTTCGGCAACTTGCTGGCACCCGCCATAGTCTCATCAGTTTGCCGAAAATTTTCAATGTTGAAAATCCAGCGGCGACCAGAAAAATGTACGACTCTTTGAGGTGACTACTCACGACCATACAGGTGTCACGTGTCGACATGTCGCGGGGTGAAGCCTGTATGGTCGTGAGTAGTTGCCCAAAGAGTCAAACCTTTTTCTGGTCGCCGCTGGATTTTCATCACGTTGAACATTTTCAGCCACCTGCTGCAACTATGACGGGTGCCGGCAGTCGCCGAAAAAAAATCCCGTAAGTGGGACAGGCCCTTAACTCTCTCTTGAAAACATCCCACAAATTCACAACCATCTGGGTTGTGGACAACCCACACCATCCGGCCTGCACACCATCAAGCCAGCACCACCATTCAATGTGATCATGGCTGATCATCCCCAATCAGTACCCCGTTCCTGCCTCCTCCCCATACTGAATACTGAAGCACCTGTAACAAATGCTGTTTTATGCTGTGGTAATTTTCTGATCAAGAGTGTTTTATTGTCATGTGTCCCAGATAGAACAATGAAATTCTTACCTGCTGGAGTACAGCAGAATTTGTAATCATATTAAATAATGTAACAAAACTAAAATAAAACAAACAATAACAGTGCAATAATAATAATAATAATTAATAGGCTATTGGACTTCATCGCTTATGAAGTTTTGGTGTTTGTAGGGTTTGTAGGTCAGATGGTTGTAGGGAAGAAGCTGTTCCTGAACCTGGACGTTACAGTTTTCTGGCTCCTGTACCTTCTTCCTGGTGGCAGGGGTGAGAAAAGTGTGTGGCCAGGATGGCGTGGGTTTTTGATGATGTTGGCAACCTTTTTGAGGCAGCGACTACGATAGATCCCTTCGAAGGTGGGGAGGTCAGAGCCGGTGATGGACTGGGCAGTGGTCACAACCTTTTGCAGTCTTATTCCGCTCCTGGACGTTCAAGTTGGCGAACCAGGCCACGATGCAACCAGTCAGTATGCTCTCTACCGTGCACCTGTAGAAATTCAAGAGAATCCTCTTAAACAGAACAGCAATTATTACCAATGTGGCCCAATCTAATTACCCGTTTTGTGTTTGATGCTTTCAATGCAAAGGGCAGCATGGCGCTCCAATTACTGTAAATATTTTCAAAGGGATCTTAAATGAGCTGCCTTCAAAATGCAGCATTTCATAGACAAATCAAAACTGCTGGAATCCTGCTAAGTTTCCAAATAGAACACTGAAATTCTAACACTAAAAGTGGAAGTGTAGTAATTTATGCTCTTAAGGACTATTTTGCTGTTCAGACGGGATGTAGGCACTTGAGAACAAAATGGAATATTGTATTGAAGGGAGACACAAGATGCTGGAGTAACACAGCGGGTGAGGCAGCATCTGTGGAGAGAAGGAACGGGCGACGTTTCGAGTCAAATCAATAACCCGTGCCAGCCTTCTCCCCATATCCCTTGATTCCACTAGCCCCTAGAGCTCTATCTAATAGCCCTGTCCCACGGTACGAGTTCATTCCAAGAGTTCTCCTGAGTTATCCCTGATTCGAACTCGGAGAATTACGGTAATGGTCGCTCGTCGGTACTCGGGGCTCTCGTGGACATTTTTCATCATGTTGAAAAATCTTCACCAGTCTTCCCGTGCTTACCTGCCATTAGCGAGTCTTCCCAAATACCTGCCATTAGCGTTTACGAGCCGCGAAGAGACGTCCCCGAGCTCCGACGTACCCGCTACGTTCATTCTCCGTGCTTACCGCGAGTTTGATTTTTTTTTAAACTCGGGAGAGCTCTTGGAATGAACTCGTACAGTGGGACAGGGCTTTAACTCGATAGAAACATAGATGCTGCCTCACTCGCTGAGTTACCCTCAGGTCTCGACCCGAAACGTTGCCCATTCCTTCTCTCCAAAGATACTGCCTCACCTGCTGAGTTACTCCAGCATTTTGTGTCTACCTTTGATTTTACCAGCATCTGCAATTCTTTCTTACACGGAATATTGTATGGAGCAGATTATTGAGAAAGTTGGATAGAGTGTAGATGACATTTTGAAGTCGGAGAGATTAAAAAAAAATTGGTGTTGAAGTTGATGAAGTCCATGAGTTCTGCATGGGTGCAGGAGGTAGCACCGATGCAGTCGTCAATGTAACGGAGATAGAGTTCGGGGATAGGGCCAGTGTACGCCTGGAACAGGGGTTGTTCAACGTACCCTACAGAGAGGCAGGCATAGCTGGGGCCCATGCGGGTTCCCATAGCTACGGCTTGGACTTGGAGGAAGTGGGAGGAGTCAATGGAGAGGTCTGAAGAAGGGTCTCGACCCGAAACGGCACCCATTCCTTCTCTCCAGAGATGCTGCCTATCCTCGCTGAGTTACTCCAGTATTTTGTATCTAACCAATATTTTGATGCAAATTCAATTGTAGATAGACAGAAAATGTTGGAGTAACTCAGCGGGTGAGGCAGCATCTCTGGAGAGAAGGAATAGGTGATGTTTAGGATAGAGACTCTTGTTCAGACTCATGTGGACTTTCCAGCCCCCCTCACACCCCACACCCCTCCCTTCTCCCCATCTTCCCTATACCCCATCTGGACTCGCACCCATTTCCCCTCAATCTTCAGACACCATTGCGGGCTCCATCTTTCCTCGATCATCGTTACTTTTTGCGTATCTTTCATTCATCTCTTCTATATCTCTCCACATCACCGTCTATATCGCTTGTTCCCCTCTCCCCCGACTCTCTGTCCGAAGAGGGGTCTCGACCCGAAACGTCACCTGTTCCTTCTCTCCAGCGATGCTGCCTGACCCGTTGAGTTACTCCAGCATTTTGTCTATCTTCAGTGTAAACTGGCATCTACATTTCCTTCCCACTGATGTAGTTGTACTTGGATTGTCTTCATTTGGGCAGTTGTACTTCATTGACTATTATGCATGGTTAAAAATAAACTAATTTTACATTTCTGTTTGTCTTCCATTTTAGTTGGTCTTATTCAACGCTTCCTTGTGCTACAGCTCTGTGTACCAGTGGGACAAGACTTCTCGACAGAATTGCTGTAAGCATGAACCTTGCTCAATGTTTTATGTGTTAAGTCGGTTAATAAGTTTCACCGCAAATAGTGTTGTATTAATTAATTGTAAAGTGGTATCTCCATTAATAATGACTTGGGCTGGCTTCGAGTAATTAAACTAATTTAATTCTTGGTTTCAACAACTGGTACATTGCGCGCTGTCTTGGGGATTGAAAGCACAAAACATCTGTTATTGCAGTTATTTTCTTAATTACAATGGTTCATAATGTTTATGTGAATAAAGAACTGTGGTCTCTGCGTGCGTTCGAGGAAAGCAGCGCTAAAAAGTTCTCAATGCAGAAAAGCCGATGAATAAATTGTGAAATGCTTCACATGTTTATATCCGTAAATAGATGGGAAGAATTTGATAGGAGACCATGGGGTAACTTTTTCACACAAAAAGGTGGTGGGTATAAGGGGTAAGCCATTTAGAACGGAGACGAGGAAACACTTTTTCTCACAGAGGGTGGTGAGTCTGTGGAATTCTCTGCCTCAGAGGGCGGTGGAGGCAGGTTCTCTGGATGCTTTCAAGAGAGAGCTAGATAGGGCTCTTAAAGATAGCGGAGTCAGGGGATATGGGGAGAAGGCAGGAACGGGGTACTGATTGGGGATGATCAGCCATAATCACATTGAATGGCGGTGCTGGCTCGAAGGGCCGAATGGCCTACTCCTGCACCTATTGTCTATTGTCTATTGTATATGCAACGAGCTGCCGGAGGAAGTAGTTGAGGCAGGGACCATCCCAGCGTTTAAAAAATAGTTAGACAGGAACATGGATAGGACAGGTTTGGAGGGACATGGACCAAGAGCGGGGCAGGTGGGACTAGTAACGTCCAGGTTCAGGAACAGCTACTTCCCCACAGCCATCAGGCTATTAAACACAATGAATAAGCTCTGAGCTCTGAACTGCAAAAGACGATATTATTATTTGTTCTTTGCACTATATTTGTTATTTATTGAACTTTTTCTTTTTTTCCCCGTTATATACAATGTTTACATATTTACATATTCTGTTGTGCTGCAGCAAGTGAGAATTTCATTGTCCCTTCCGGGACATATGACAGTAAAACACTCTTGACTAGTATAGATGGGGCATGTTGACCGGTGTGGGCAAGTTGGGCCGAAGGACCTGTGTCCACACTGTACCACTCTGTGACTCTAATTTTCTCCCTGATAACTTGCTTAGATTTCCTCACAATGGTATTGATGGATGACATGACCGATTAAAACAATATTTAGAATATGTAACGGAAGCACTGGGTAAATACATAAGGTAGATACAAAATGCTGGAGTAACTCGGCGGGACAGGCAGCATCTCTGGAGAGGAGGAATGGGAGACGTTTCGGGTCGAGACCCTTCTTCAGAATGATGTCGGGGAGGGGGCGGGACAAAGATAGAATGTAGGCGGAGACAGTAAGACTGGTGGGAGAACTGGGAAGGGGGCGGGGATGGGGAGAGGGAAAGCAAGGGCTATCTGAAGTTGGAGAATGTTATCATGGCTGATCATCCCCAATCAGTACCCCATTCCTGCCTTCTCCCCATATCCCCTGACTCCGCTATCTTTAAGAGCCCTATCTAACTCTCTCTTGAAAGCATCCAGAGAACCGGCCTCCACTGAGGCAGAGAATTCCACAGATTCACAACTCTCTGTGCGCAAACGTTTTTCCTCATCTCTGTTCTAAATGGCTTACTCCATATTCTTAAACTGTGGTTCTGGATTCCCCCAAAATCGGGAACATTTTTCCTGCCTCTAGCATGTCCAAACCCTTAACAATCTTATATGTTTCAATAAGATATCCTCTCATCCTTCTAAATTCCAGAGTATACAAGCCTAGCTGCTCCATTCTATCAAGGATGACAGTCCTGCCATCCCAGGAATTAACCTGGTGAACCTACGCTGCACTCACTCAATAGCAAGAATGTCCTTCCTCAAATTTGGGGACCAAAACTGCACACAAAACTCCAGGTGTGGTCTCACCGGGGCCCTGTACAACTGCAGAAAGACCTCTTTGCAAGTGGATATGGAAAGGATGTTTCCACTGGTGGGAGAGTCTAGGACCAGTGGTCACAGCCTCAGAATTAAAGGGCCCTCTTTT
Source organism: Amblyraja radiata (assembly GCF_010909765.2). NCBI lineage: Eukaryota > Metazoa > Chordata > Chondrichthyes > Rajiformes > Rajidae > Amblyraja > Amblyraja radiata. Next base: position 3,828,628 of record NC_045973.1, on the reverse strand, counting down.
CGAAAGGAGGTGAGGAGGAACTTCTTTAGTGACAGGGTAGTTAATCTGTGGAACTCATTGCCACAGTCGGCGGATGGAGGCCAAGTCGGTGGATATTTTTCAGGCAGAGATGGACAAATTCTTGATTAGAACGGGTGTCAAGGGCTACGGGGAGAAGGCTGGGAAATGGGATTAAGAGGCAGAGATCAGCCTTGATTGAATGGCGGAGTGGACTCGATGGGACCCAATGGCCTAATTCTGCTCCTACAACTTGTGAACTTGTGAACTACTTTTGTTGCTTCACCATCCCTAGGTTGAAGGTGATGGTGAAGATGGTGAAACTGTGACATGGTGAAGATGCCATGTCATGGTGAGGACACCATCACTTTAGCCGAGTCCCAGCCAGGAGCAGCCAATCAGTTTTGATGGCGCTCATTTTATTGCATAATAAACCATCAGATTAATCAGTAGCGTTGACCACATGTGGATTTCATGTCGTGCCTGGAAGACTCATTAAACCCAATCAATTAGATTAATTAAGAATCTTTAGACACAAGGCAGATTATTCAAATTTCAATGCCGGCAAATAGAAATCCCTCGGTGTTGACGACTGGAGACTAAATAAGCGATTATTTAAATTCAGTCCCAGCAGACTTGGGAGTTGCTGAGGGCAAGGCGGTGGCTGCTTTGTTGATGAATGAAACAATGAATGAAAGATACGCATGAAAAAGTAACGATGATAAAGGAAACAGGCCATTGTTAGCTGTTTGTTAAGTGAAAACGAGACGCTGGTGCAACTTGGGTGGGGGAGGGATGGAGAGAGAGGGAATGCCGCGGCTACCTGAAGTGAGAGAAATCAATATTCATACTTCAAATTTACGTTTAGCCTCACTCTGACAATGGAGGAGACTGAGGACAGAAAGGTCAGTGTGGGAATGGGAATGGGAATTAAAGTGTCCAGCAACCGGGAGATCAGGTCGGTCCAGGCGGGCTGAGCGAAGGTGTTCAGTGAAACGATCGTCCAGTCTACGTTTGGTCTCGCCGATGTATAAGACCAAATGCTTTAAGGGCCTGTCCCACTTAGTGATTTTTTTCATCGACTGCCGGCATCATTGACTGACGTATCAGGTCACCGAAAACGTCGCGGCATTATGCGTCGTGACGCGTGCCGTTTTTTCCGTGTGTCGCAACTTTTTTTTGTCGCCGCTTGAATTTGAAATGTTCAAAGTCTTTTACCGACACTGATATGACGACGAAAAAATTGGCGCGTGGGACGGGCCCCTAACTGGATCTGAGACAAAAAAATGTGGTGAGACCATTGCACACCAACGCACCAACCGGGCCAATTAGAAAAATCTTCGGCTGCTGCTTCTTCAGCCTGCCTCGTTCAAACAATGAGGAGGAGCTGGGGTCTTGACAGACTAGTCTGTTTCTCTGCCTTCTGCCATGCGCTTAGTGCAGTTACTTTATTGGCATTACCAGGAGTGACATAAAATATAATCTCTCTGCATCACTTATTCTTTTAATGGAGGACCTCCACTGTGACATGGGGAACTAACTCGGCATTCAGCAGTTAAGTGCTGTAGTAGAAGTTTGACAAGATTTATCTCTGTCTCAGCACAGTGGAGACTACACTGACAAGACAGATTGTGATTGCCTGTAAGTGGATGCTTTATCCAGAGAATTTCAGTGGAAAACTCTCGTCGCGGAGCGGGCCAGCCCTCGCCGGAGGGGAGCGCTCCGTTCATTGGCCCGCGGCAGCCTGAAGCAGCGATCCGCGGAGTTCCAGCTGGCGCGGCGTCCGCAGCCTGGGATCCCTCGTTGGGGACCCGGGAGGAGAACAGCTCCGACCGACGGCCCGCGGCCAACTTCTACCGCGGGCGCGGCGGGAACTTACCATCAGGAGCGGGGTCCCTCGCCGGGGACCCCTGGAGGGGAGCTCTGACCGCCGGCCATGCGGTCTGCGGTGCTTCTGGCTGCGGCGCGGCGGGAACTTACCATCAGGAGCGGGGTCCCTCGCTGGGGACCCCTGGAGAGGAGCTCTGACCGCTGGCCCTGCGGTCTGCGGTGCTTCAGGCTGCGGCCCGGCGGGAACTTTAAATCTTCGACCTGCGGCCTGCGGCCTACACCAACCTGAAGCCGCTGTCTCCGGTGGGGAAGCAACGATTCAGGACTTACCTGGACTTTATCTGGACTTTGCCTTGTCTGAACGTCTGGACGCCCGCAGCGATGGCTGCGGAGGGTTGAGGTCCCGACCACGAGGGAAAATGGAGGAGGACTGGCAAAATGTTGTGCCTTCCACCACAGTGATGAATGAATGCTGTGGTGGATGTTTATGTTAAAAAAAATGTGATTGTGTTTTTGTGTGTTCTTTTTCATTGTACCGCTGCTGGCAAATTCATTTCACTTGCACTTTATGTACAAGTGACGAATAAAACTGATATTGATTGATATTGATATATTACTTATTTGTTCCAAGCTTGGATGTATGCAATGGGGACTTTGGCAAACCAACTTCGCACATTTAAAAACATTTGCTTTGTTTTAATGTCTGGTAGGGGGGTGATGAGTGGTCAGGGAGGAGGTGGGTTTGAGGACTATCGTGTAGGTGGGGAGGAGCTGGGGTCACGTGGTTTAAGGGGCACCAAGTGCACGCCGACCATCGTTCACACTAGTTCACACTAGTTCTATGTTTCTCATCCACTCCCTACACTCTAGGGACAATTTACAGAGGCTTCTTCAGAAGGAGGATCTCAACCCGAAACGTCACCCATTCCTTTTCTCCTGAGATGCTGCCTGACCCGCCGAGTTACTCCAGCACTCTGTGTCTATCTTCGGTTTAAACCCGCATCTGCAGTTCCTTCCCACGCACGAATTTAGATCTTGTTTGATGAGAAGATTTGAAAGCGCACGTCTCCACCTCCAGTGTGAAATCTACGAGAAAAAAATCGAATGGGGCTTGGAGTTGCATTCGGACACAACCGTAATTATTATTTAATTAGTCGTGTGGGACGATGCTGCATCAGACTGCACTCCCAGGGTTTTCCACATCACAAAGTGATGGTTGCGGTTGGGATAAATTATTCATACGTGATGTTGAAACTCAGCATGTTTGAAGTCTGCATCATCAAAATTATCCAGTGTGTATCCAGGCATCGCTCAGATTAATTAAATTGACCACTAACTCGTTTTCATTTCAACAGTTGCGTTACAACTCCTGAACACCCTGTGGATTAAGGTCTGTAATAAAACACATTAGCTTTCAAAGCTGTGAACTCGCAGTGGTGACCCAGTGAGCAAGGGCCTCCTTAATGCCATAATAGTTTAGGCACGGTATTTAATTGCAAGCAAGTTTTTTTTTTCCAAAGGAACACTGCCACTATGCACTAATAGTCGAACGATAATCAGAAAACCATAATCCTTCCTTAGTATGTTTTCACTATTTTAACCCAAATGGACTATATAAATATTTTAGATTCTAGCTTACAGGAGAGCATTGAATGATCATCAACGTTTGAATCATTTTTATGAGACCGTATGATAAAGCCAATAAAAAGTAATTGAGTGCTTCTAATTGGTCTTTTACAAGTTCTGAATTCCTGATCCAACAAATTAAGTAGTTGTTATTACCAGTACCTGGCGGAATTTATTATGCATGCGATTGTTACATTCAACTTCAAGCAAGATCATCGCTTCATTTCTCGGCCAGCAAAGCACTAATGATGTAAAAGGACAGCACTTTTCCTCTCGTCGTTCTCGATTCCCGCGGGGAAACTGGGGCCGACTCTTGCAAAGGGATCTCCGTCATTTCACGTTCCCTTCGTATGTTCACGTTCAAGTTCACGTTTATTGTCCCTTAACCAGCTAAGGAACAGTGAAGATGGACAAAAGTGCTGGAGAAACTCAGCGGGCGCGGCAGCATCTATGGAGCGAAGTGGCCATTACCGTAGTTCGAATCAGGGCAAACTCGGGAGAACTCTTGGAATGAACTCTCACCGTGGGACAGGGGTTTTACACTTGGATGGAGAGTATCATAGTATGAAGAATCGGGGCTTTTTTTAATGTAGTCTGTGATGGATTAGCGGTGTATGTAATCATGAAAGATATAGAATGAATGCACAGCTTCAGCTGGGATGTGAAGTCAAAACCTTTTACAAGAGAATAATAGGAAAAGGGTTTGGGAAGCCTTGCTGGGCTTTGCATTTGAGACCAGACGGCTTGCACGAGTGCTGACACAAAAAAGAACAAGGCTGCTTTCCAATTCAACAGGTAAAGAGAGAAAGAATAAAAATCTTGCATCTTTTGCTCATTTAAATGGAAATAGTACTTAAAAAATAACTCACTTCAACATTAAAGCAATTCCGTAGGAAGGAACTGCAGATACTGGTTTAAACCGAAGATAGACACAAAAAGTTTGAGTAGCTCAGCGGGTCAGAGAGCATCTCTGGAGAGAAATAATAGTGGCGCTTTGGGTCGAGACCTTTCTTCAGCCTGGTCTTTGTTTAATAAATTGCCCAATAAATAAGGGCTATTGAACGAATGAATATTGTAGGACCAACATTGATGAATTTTTAAAAAGGACACAAAGTGCTGGAATAACTCAGCAGGTCAGGCAACATCTCTGGAGAACATGCAGATGGTGATGTTTCGGGTCGGGACCTTTCTTCCAAACTGAAGTCAGACAGGAGGCTGAAGAAGGGTTCTGACACGAAACGCGTCCTATCCATGTTCAAGTTTAGTTTATTATCACGTGTACCGAGGTACAGTGAAAAGCTTTTGTTGTGTGCTAACCAGTCAGTGAAAATACAACACATGATTGCAATCGAGCCATTCACAGTGTACAGATACATGATAAGGGAATAACGTTTAGTGCAAGGTAAAGCCAGCAAAGTCCGATCAAAGATAGTCCGAGACTCTCCAATGAGGTGGAAAGTAGCGCACTGCTCTCTGGTTGTGGTAGGATGGTTCAGTTGCCTGATGACAGCTGGGAAGAAACTGTCTCTGAATCTGGGGGAGCGCATTTTCACCCTTCTATACCTTTTGCCTGATGGGAGAATGGAGTGACCAGGGTGCGACTCATCCTTGGCACATCCTCGGTGCATTTGTGTTCTCCAGAGATGATGCCTGACCCGCTTAGTTACTCCAGCACTTTTTGCCATTTTTTTTCTAAATCTGCATCTGCAGTTCCTTGTTTCTACATTCAGGAATTAAAACGATCTCGTATCAATTATAAGGACAGTTCACATTTACATAATTACATCAAGCGGGGCAGTGCAGAGGTAGAGTTGCTGCCTCACAGCGCCAGAGACCCGGGTTCGATCCTGACTACCGCGGCTGTCTGTACGGAGTTTGCACGTTCTCCCTGTGACCTGCGTGGGATTTCTCCAGGTGCTCCGGTTTCCTCCCACACTATTAAAACGTATAGGTTTGAAGGTTAATTGGCTTTGGTAAAATTGTAAATTGTCTCTAGTGTGTAGGATAGTGCTTGTGTACGGGGGCGATCGTTGGCCGGCACAGACTTGGTGGACTGACGTGCCTGTTTCCACGCTGTATCTCGTCAAAAGTAAAGTATTATTTAACTTTGTCGTTTGGAAATCAGGACCTAGTCCGCGAATGCTTTTCCAATGTAGCGTAAACCTATTTCTGATGTGTGACATACCATGTCGTTATACCAGAAGTAATATACGCGTCTTATTAATAATGAAGAGAGTCGTTCAATTCTTCCTAATGTTCTGATGTTCCCAGCTATTTATTGATGATATGTCACGAGGACAGAGAGTAGAAACTCTGCAGCAGTAATTTACAGAGATCTAGTGGCAGTGTGAGGAGCTGGCATCAAACAGGAGATGGTGGAGGTGGAGATGATGCCACAGTGGTGTAGAGTGTGTTCACCAACCTGCAGGCAACTGTACAGGAAGGAACTGCAGATGCTGCTTTACACTGAAGGCAGCATCCCTGGAGAGAAGGAACGGGTGACGTTTTGGGATGACACCCTTCTTCAGACTAATTTAACTGCTGCAAGTTCAAGTTCATTGTTGTCGCCTGTACCGGAGTGCAGTGAAAAGCTTTCTTCTGCATGCTATCCAAAAATATAAGATAATACTTTATATAGATATAATAATATTATAACAACTTTATATTCTAGTCCTCTGGAAGGCGACTCCGGATTGTCAAAGCTGCCACAGCCAGACATAAAAACAGTTTTTACCCACGAGTAGTTGCTCTACTCAACAGCCAAAAATCTGTAGCCTCCCTTTGATCTGGTATTTTGTTGGTTCACATGGTGTTTTATCATTAATGTTTTATTATTTTTAATGTTTAGTGTTTTCTGAGTCATTCGTAACTGTCATTGTATGTCATGTTGTTACTTGCGGGTGGAGCACCAAGGCAAATTCCTTGTATGTGAATACTTGGCCAATAAACCTACTTACTTACTGTAGTTCAGTGGAGACACCACGACATCCCTTCATGTGCTGCAGCCTAGAGAGAGCTCTAGATGTGACTACCCCGACATGGCAGAGCCAGCTGTCAGGTGGAGTTCAGGGAATCAATTGATAGCTTTCTCCGTTGCGTCTGCCTGTTCTCCTTTGTTGAGTTATTCTTTCATAATCTGGCTCGCCCCGTGGCAACAGTCTCAAAGTTTATAAAAAAAGACACACAGGCTACAATTAACAGCAAATTACTGAATCTTTTTAACTGTTGCACCTTAGATGTGTTCTTTATTTCAGCTCCTGTTGTAAATGCACCGTATGAGTTTAAAATGTTAGCAGCCAGAAGGTGTGAATCTCATCAGAAAGTTTAATGAAGGCGTGAACAGATGGCTCCCACACAAAGAGTGGGCGGCAAATGCAGAGCAGGAATGAATGGTTGACAATGAGAGCAACACTTCAAATGTATTTCTTAAAATTAAGTATCTTTTTATACACCCATTACCAAAGATCCAATAACGGAGCAAGATAGACCACTCCTGCTAAATGAAATGGGCTGACGTGTAGTACGCAACGGAGCGGAACGTGGGCCTTTTTTTCATCCATTTCAGTAACCCGACCCGACCCGACCCGATCCGACCCGACTCGCAGTGTAATCAACGTTGCGGGGGAACAGTTTGTGTTAATAAATTAAAATTCTGAAAATGAGGAGAAGATTTTTACCAAAGAACTTTTATTTTTACGAGGATGTTTCCGTAACCGGCTTCCGTCTCCGCACTAGTATCTTTGCTCCGCACTAGTTATCTTTGGTGTGGAGACGGAAGCCGGTTATGGAAATGGGGCCGAAAATTACCCACGAATCTGCCCATGACCGTACTACGTCTTTTTCGTCGAGTGGACCATCTTGCTCGCTACAGGATCTTTGCCCATTACTTCACTGAATCTGGAGGTGTGTGTTTTCACACTTCTGTACCTCTTGCCTGATTTGAGAGGGGAGAAGAGGGAGTGGCCGGTTTAATTTCAGTTTGAGAAAGCTATGAACTGCTGCAGTCCATATTTAGTCTAGTTTAGTTTAGAGATACTGCGCGGAAACAGGCCCTTCAGCCCACCAAGTCCGCGCCGACCAGCGATCCCCGCACATCAACACTATCCTACACACACACACACACACTAGGGACAATTTGTTTTTGCATTTAACACCAAGCCAATTAACCTACAAACATGCACGTCTTTGGAGTGTGGGAGGAAACCGAAGATCTCGGAGAAAACCCACGCGGTCACGGGGAGAACGTACAAACTCCAGACTGCAGCTGCAGTCAGGATCGAACCCGGGTCTCTAGCGCTGTAAGGCAGCAACTCTACCGCTGCACCACCATACCGCTGCGCTTTTTCAAACTTCTGTACCCCTTGCCTGACGGGAGAGGGGAGAAGAGGGAGTGACCGGGGTGAGACCGGTCCTTGATTATGCTGCTGGCCTTGCGGAGGCAGCGTGAAGGATGCCAACTTCCTCTGTGTCATTGCAATGTTACGCTGCACTGAAGAAGAAAAAACGAGTCGGTTATATTTCATAACCATAAAATGACTGGCGATTGCAAATTTGCTATATTTAAATCCCGTGCCTGCCACACCGTGAAAAATAACGAGACTGAAGATTTGGAAGTGTCGTGATTCACGTTATGATTCATGTCCTTATTCAAAATGGTTGTAGCGGGCGTCCTCTCCCCATTCTCCCGTCTCATTATCCACACAGCGCGCGTGAGAGCCATCTGACGACCATCTGCAAATCCATTATCATGGACGGATTTGCGGAGATCATTTCTGTCTTCAAGAGCACAGAAACCAACAGAGCGTTTGACGAGGTATCAATCAAATCTCTCTAATTGAGATACATCATTTGTATCATTATCATTCCTGTTCCACTACTGCCATTGTGTCCGGCATTTAAGTATTGTTGGCATCACAAAGAAATCGCACCAGTGAATTATCTTGTTACTGTGTTAAATTCTAATTACTCCCATTCTGATGTCTAAGAGTTGATTCATCGAAAGTACAATTTCAAATTGCACTATCGAGTATAATTACATTCCGGACCTCTGCACCGGGGTATTGTGCAGAATCGCACGCAGTTCCTCTTTTAGATTTCTAGTGACTGTAGTAAAATACAGTGATTGTAGCTAGCCGATTACATCACTAACTCTCACTGTAGCTGTGAAATCTGTCCGCAATGCTTTCATACTTCATAACGACATGCTTGTATTGAGAGATTAAACTTTAAAGAGATATGACAGCAATAATGCTTTCCCAGAGACGGTGTCAGTTGCAGGGCCGACAAAAACCTTTCAGTTCGGGGGGGAAAGTGCCAGAGGCTGCGGAGAGGTGGGTTGGAAGAATGGGGCGGCACGGTGGTGCAACTCGTAGAGTTGCTGCCTCACGGCGCCAGAGACCTGGGTGCGATCCTGATTTGGATAGGCACATGAATGTGCGGGGAATAGAGGTGTATGGATTATGTGCAGGCAGATAGGTTATAGCGTTGGCATCAATTTCTGCCTGGGCCAAAGGGTCTGTTCCTGTGCTCAGGGCCGGCGTTAAGCCGATTTGACCGATTGCTCCCAATTGGGCCCCGCGCCTAATGGGGGCCCCGCACTAATGTTCAGTAATTCGTACGGAAATACGAATTCTCTTTGTTAAATAAAGATGTTTTTAAATTCGCCATCCGGATTTTTTTTAAACGAACATGCATAACAACCGCTGCACGGCCATCATACACAAACGATTTGTTAACTAGTGCTGTTAGCACTTCTTAACGGTAAGTAGTTAACACCTTGTTATGCGATGTCATGAATCTGCATCTATCCACATTCCTCAGTAAATGTTATAGTGTTTTGAACAAGTATTAATGACGCCGTGTTCAAAAGGGAACTGCAGATGCTGGAATATCGAAGGTACACAAAATTGCTGGGGAAACTCAGCGGGTGCAGCAGCATCTATGGAGCGAAGGAAATAGGCGACGTTTCGGGCCGAAACCCTTCTTCAGACTCATTTAATGACGCCGTGTTCCTTTGAATAAAATTCACACGGCGTCATTAATACTTGTTTAAAACACAATTACGTTACTGAGGAATGTAGATCGATGACACGTTGAGAATTTCATTTAACTCACCATCATGAGTGAGGGCCCCGGACCGCGAGAAGGGGCTTCTTCCTGGTGTGCAGGTTAGTCATTCACCTACCGACCCACGTTGTGTCTCTCTGTCTTTTGCTCACTCCCTCCCTCCCTCTTTCTCTCGCGCTCTCTCTCCCGCTCCCCGTCTCGTCTCTCTCTAGCTCTCCTACTCCCTCTCTATCACCCTGTCCCCTCAGCATTCCCAGAATCATTGATGTTTAGCGGTAGACAAAAATGCTGGAGAAACTCAGTTGGTGAGGCATTCGCCTGGCCCGCTGAGTTCCTCCAGCACTCTGTGTTTTTTGTTTGGCTCTGAAGTTGAAGGTGGCTCAGCGGGACGGGCAGCGGCTCTGGGGAGAGGGTTGTGTTTCTGGTCGAGACCCTTCTTCAGACAATCACAAGTACTCTCACCGACGCGAGTTCAGTTCGGTCTGAAGAAGGGTCTTCTCTCCAGAGTCGCTGCGCTGCCTGTCTGCTGAGTTACTCCAGCTTTATGTCTATCTTCAATTTCAGAGAAATACAATTTCTCACGGGGGGCTTATAACGTCTCTAAACCCCTCTGGGACCCTCTGAACACCTCTAAACCCCCTCTAGACCCCCTATTTCCCTCTATTCCCCTCTAAACAATTGTAAACACACCTGAACCCATCTGAAGCCCTCTAAACATCTCTAAACCGTTTAAACCCCCTAAGGCCGGCCATGCACGCACACACACAGACGCATACACACAAACACACACACTCAGTCACACAGACACAGAGACACAATCGCATACACTCATAAACACACACACGCACACACACACACACACATTCAATCTTTCAAAGTGCCGCTCATTTTATTAGATGTGTGACACTTTCATATAGTTTTTCAAAATTTTAGTATATCAAGCATTTAATGTTTTTTTTGGTTAAAGACGAGCATACTACACGAAATATAAACATACATAAATTTTTACTTTTCTAGAGTAGGGGCCCCGCCATCAATTTTCTAATTGGGCCCCGCAATTCCTAGCACCGGCCCTGCCTGTGCTGTATTCTTCTACGTTCTAACTGTATAGTCAAGGGCCTGTCCCACTTACGCAATTTTTTTCGACAACTTGCGGCACCCGTCATAGTCACAGCAGGTCGCCAAAATGTTTCAAAATGTTGAAGATCCAGCAGTGACCAGAATAAGGTACGACTCTTTGAGACGGCTGTTTGGTCGTGAGTAGTCGCCCAAAGAGTCGTACCTTTTGCTGGTCACCTCCAGAGAATTGACCTCCACTGCCAATCCACTCTTGAAGATAGCAGTGTCAGGGGATACGGGTAGAAGGCAGGAATGGGGTACTGATTGTTCATGATCACATTGAATTGCCTACTCCTGCACCTATTGTCTATTGTCGATTCACGACTCTCTGTGTGGAAAAAGTACTTCCTCTTCTCCGTTCTAAATGGCTTACCCCTTATTCTCAAACTGTGGCTGCTGGTTCTGGACTCCCCCAACATCGGGAACATGTTTCCGGCTACGGGAAGAAGGCAGACAAATGGAGTTGACAAGGAAAATAGATCAGCCATGATCCAATGGCAGAGCAGGCTGGATGGGCTGAATGGCCTAATCCTGCTCCCATGTCTCATGATCTAATGATCTGGGCCAAACAATCGGCAATATAACTCCGGTGTGAATCTGGCACTGGAAATTGCAGAATTTTTCACACCCAATTGAACAATAAATTTGAAATTTTTTCTTTCAAAATCTGTAACTCAATTCCTTTTGAAGCTTTAAATATTTGCTGGATTTTGCTTGGGACCAGTTATTTACGGCAGGGTAACGTTGACGTACGCTGATGGTCACTTTTAGACGTCGCTGCTTTTCTGAGCACGAATGACTAGCTTTAACTCCGTTCATCTCAAATGATTGAGTTGCAAATCTGCTGCGTTTTCGTCTTGGTTGAGAAAAGCTGCGAATGATTTCTACCTTAATCCTACTTCCATTAGTTTAATACTACTGTTGAACATTCATGATGAATGAATCGCTCTCTGCACTCCGTACAGTTGTTGCAAATAGAAAGTTATTGATCTCTGGGACATTTGCAGCATCTTCGGTACCAAGGGGAACGGGCAGTTCTATTGCCATTTAAAGTCACGATGATGAACCATCGGACACTCTGACGTATAATACCCATAACTTCCACTATTATGGAATTCAATGTTAATTGTTCAATTGCTGTTCTGGTGTCATTTACTAAAGTCTAACATAATTTAAATTGTGTCGGACTAGAATCTTATTATCTTGGATTGAGTGAAACATTTATAAAAATGACATGTATTGTAAGCTATACTAATCAAAGAAAATGCTTCTGTTTTCAGTCTATGCTTAAAGAAAAACCTACTTAAGTAACACAGTCATCTTTCGAGATGGGAGCAACAATTAATTATAATTTTACTCGTGTGGTTTGTATAATGAAGCCTCGTGAGGTGAAGTTTCGTCACCCTCAAAGTGTAGAAACAAAGAACTGCAGATGCTGGTTTATACCACAGATAGACACCCAAAGTGCTGGAGCAACTCAGTGGGTCAGGCAGCATCTCTGGAGAGAAAGGATGGGTGACGTTTTGGGTTGGGACGGATGGACTTAAGACACAGACTTAATCTGCATTGTTGCAGATGCTGGTTTACACCAAAGATAGACGCAAAATGCTGGAGTAACATAGTCTGTTAATAATAATAATAATAATAATAATAATAATAATAATAATAATAATAATAATAATAATAATATCTTTTATTGTCATTGCACATCAGTGCAACGAGATTTAGTATGCAGCTCCAACCGATGAAAAAGAAAAGTAAAATAAATAAATAAGCTGTGTGTCGTGACCATCCGAGGGAGACAGTCCAGGGGGGGTGGGGGGCACTCAGCAGGGCCGGTTCAGAGCCGCTATAGCTCTGGGAATAAAGCTGTTTCTGAGTTTGGAGGTTCGGGCGTAGAAGGCCTTGTAACGTCTGCCGGAGGGAAGTAGTTCAAACAGTCCGTTACAGGGGTGTGAGGAGTCTTTATGGATGCTGAAGGCCTTCCTGAGGCACCGTGTGTGGTAGATGCCCTCCAAGGCTGGTAGCTCTGTCCCAATGATCCTCTGCGCTCTGTGGACGACGCGCTGAAGAGCTCTCCTCTCCGCCTCCGTGCAGCTGAGATACCACACAGAGATGCCATACGTTAATATGCTCTCTGTGGTGCAGCGGTAGAACGTTGTCAGCAATAATAATATAATAAACTTTATTACGGACTCAAGGTACAGACAAGGGGCAACATTACATTAAAAATGCATTGCATATCAAATATCATAAATATATATAAAATCATGGTATATCACATAAAAACATCATAATTTATATATTTTTAAAACACAATACTTAAGTTAAAAATCCAGATTAAAAGATGATCAATGTCCTACAACGAGACAACGATACCAGTGTCTCCACAGCTGGGATTCGTAGCGTGTAGTGCTAACCCTTATGTTTGTCAAGGCCACAATAAGCACATTTTTAGCGTCATTTATCCTGCAAATGAATTTATACATGTGGTGTCTTAGGATAGCTTCTAAACTACTGACTCCTGCAGCCACAAACATATTACTGGCACTACACCATCTAGGTTGCCTCAGCAGTGTTCTCATGGCATCGTTATATGCCACCTTTAGTCTCTGCATATTGTCTTTAAATAGTTCGACCACAGGTGCGCAGTGTAGAGTGGTGTGCAGTATGCTCTAAATAGCGACATCTTCACCACATCTGCACACGCACCAAATTTACGCAAGAGGATATTCGCCTGTACATACAGCATGCGCATTACTATTGTTCTATCGTTCTTTTAATTGTATGGCTGCACGGTAACTCAAATATCACTGTACCTTAATTGGTGCATGTGACAATAAATGTGAATCTGAATCTTAAGGAAGAGTCTCGACCCGAAACGTCACCTATTCCTCTGGGGGAATGGGTGGCGTTTCATGTCGAGACCCTTCTTCAGACTGAAGAAACGTCACCCGTTCCTTCTCTCCTGAGATGCTGCCTGTCCCGCTGAGTTACTCCGGCATTTTGTGTCTTATCTTCAATTTAAACCAGCAACTGCAGTTCCTTCCAACACATGAATCCAACAGAGCAGCTGTCTCAGCAGAGACAACCATCTGGATTCTCAGAACCACTTTGATAGCTGGTGCTCTTTGATCACGGCCACTGATCAGGGTAACATTTCAAATGGCTTTGATGTTCACAAGCGGGCAGTAACATTTGGACCATTAATTAAAAATGTAATTAAACATGATGTCATTTCAACAATGGTGGGGGGTGGGGGGGTGGAGGTGGAGCGGCGCAGCTGGTAGAGCCGCTGCCTCTCAGCGCCAGTGATCCAGGTTCGATCCCGACCTCGGGCGCTGTCTGTCGTAGAAACATAGAAACATAGACAATAGGTGCAGGAGTAGGCCATTCAGCCCTTCGAGCCTGTACCGCCATTCAATGTGATCATGGCTGATCATCCAACTCAGTATCCTGTACCTGCATTCTCTCCATACCCTCTGATCCTTTTAGCCACAAGGACCACATCTAACTCCCTCTTAAATATAGCCAATGAACTGGCCTCAACTACCTTCTGTGGCAGAGAATTCCACAGATTCACCACTCTGTGTAAAAAATGTTTTTCTCATCTCAGTCCTAAAAGATTTCCCCTTTATCCTTAAACTGTGACCCCTTGTTCTGGACTTCCCCAACATCGGGAACAATCTTCCTGCATCTAGCCTGTCCAACCCCTTAAGTTTCTATAAGATCCCCCCTCAATCTTCTAAATCCTAGTGAGTACAAGCCGAGTCTATCCAGTCTTTCTTCATATGGATGTCCTGACATCCCAGACATCCAATGTCTGTGTGGAGTCCGCACGTTCTCACTGTGACCGCGTGGGTTTCCTCCCACGTGCGGGTTTGTAGGTTGCTCGGTCTCTGGATTCAAAGACTGCGTCAAGGAAAACCTCCAGCGTGCGGGCCTAGCCCCAACAGAACTGGACCCCCCCCCCCGTGCCCGTGACCACTGGGAAGGCGACTGGTCGGCAGTTTCGGAGATAATTGGTGCCAGAGACAGGAGGAAGACTGCAGCCCTAAATCCACCCCGCTTCATGTACCCCCCACTGCTCCTGCATGTGCGGCGTGCACACATCTGACTCACGGGCCACGCTCAATCTCCACAAGACACGAGACTGCACAACCATGATGCCATCGTCTACCACGGGCAAACACCACATTGCCCCTGGTGTGTAGGGAGTGGATGAGAAATTGGACTAACACAGAACCAGTGTGAACAGGTGGTCGATGGCCGGCATGGACTGGGTGGGCCGAAGGGCCTGTTCTCATGCTGTATCTTGTTAATGCTCCAATGATACTCAGAGGCTGGGTGATATAAAAGTTTGGTTTGGCCACATTTGTGTGCAGTTTTTAGTCCCCTAATTTGAGGAAGGACATTCTTGCTATTGAGCGAGTGCAGCGTAGGTTTACAAGGTTAATTCCCGGGATAGTGAGACTGTCATATGCTGAGAGAATGGAGCAGCTGGGCTTGTACGCTCCGGAGTTTAGAAGGATGAGAGGGTATCTCATTGAAACATATAAGATTGTTAAGGAAGGTACACAAAATTGCTGGAGAAACTCAGCAGGTGCAGCAGCATCTATGGAGCGAAGGAAATAGGCGACGTTTCGGACTGAAACCCTTCTTCAGACTGATGGGGGGTGGGGGGGAGAAGGAAGGAAAAAGGGGAGGAGGAGGAGCCCGAGGGCGGGCGGATGGGAGGGTGGGAGGAGACAGCTAGAGGGTTAAGGAAGGGGAGGAGACAGCAAGGGCTAGCAAAATTGGGAGAATTCAATGTTAATGCCATCCGGACGCAAGGTTCCCAGGCGGAATATGAGGTGCTGTTCCTCCAATTCCGCTGTTGCTCACTCTGGCAATGGAGGAGACCCAGGACAGAGAGGTCGGATTGGGAATGGGAGGGGGAGTTGAAGTGCTGAGCCACCGGGAGGTCAGGTTGTTTATTGCGGACTGAGCGGAGGTGTTCGGCGAAACGATCGCCCAACCTCCGCTTAGTCTCCCCGATGTAAATCAGCTGACATCTAGAGCAGCAGATGCAGTAGATGAGGTTGGAGGAGATACAGGTGAACCTTTGTCGCACTTGGAACGACTGCTTGGGTCCTTGAATGGAGTCGAGGTGGGAGGTGAAAGGACAGGTGTTGCATTTCTTGCGGTTGCAACGGAAAGTGCCCGGGGAGGGGGTGGTACGGGACGGAAGGGAAGAATTGACAAGGGAGTTGCGGAGGGAGCGGTCTTTGCGGAAGGCAGACATGGGGGGAGATGGGAAGACGTGGCGAGTGGTGGGGTCACGTTGGAGGTGGCGGAAATGGCGGAGGATTATGTGTTGTATTTGCCGGCTGGTGGGGTGAAAGGTGAGGACTAGGGGGACTCTGCCCTTGTTGCGAGTGCGGGGATGGGGAGAGAGAGCAGTGTTACGGGGTATGGATGAGATCCTGGTGTGAGCTTCATCTATGGTGGAGGAGGGGAATCCCCGTTCCCTGAAGAACGAGGACATTTCCGATGCCCTGGTATGGAAAGATTGTTAAGGGCTTGGACACGCTAGAGGCAGGAAACATGTTCCCGATGTTGGGGGAGTCCAGAACCAAGGGCCACAGTTTAAGAATAAGGAGTAAGCCATTTAGAACGGAGATGAGGAAACATTTTTTCTCACAGAGAGTGGTGAGTCTGTGGAATTCTCTGCCTCAGAGGGCGGTGGAGGCAGGTTCTCTGGATACTTTCAAGAGAGAGCTAGATAGGGCTCTTAACCTGAAGACTAGGGAGCACAGTCTTCAGGTGAAAGAAGGGCAATGTTTAAAGGAAATGTATGGGTAAGTTTTTGTTCACACAGAGGGAGGAGGGTGCGTGAACACTCTGCCAGGGTGTGGAGATGTGGCAGATACAATAGTGGCGTTTTCACAGGCTTTTAGATGGGCATACGGAGGAAACCCATGCAGTCACAGGTGAAATCGTGCAGACTCCACACAGCCAGCTCCCGGGGTCAGGATCGAACCCGGGGCTCTGGCGCCGCGCGGCAGCAGGTGTACTAGCTGCGCCACCGTGCCACCTTTTTTTCCTGAAATTAATAAGCTCGGTATTCCAACTGAGCATGCCCGGGTCATAGGTCACCCGAGATAAACATTCTCGGCAGCTGAGCTGCTGCGTGTGTACAAACCTGCGTTTCATCCATAGTCAGGATCGAACCAGGTCTCTGGCGCTGCTCCAACTCCCGATGAACCCGTTCCCCGACTGGCCGGGGACAGTCAGCTGCAACTCTTATCCAGCGGCTGTCGGTTAACCGCCTCGGGGCCGGCGAAAGCCGAGCACCGGTCATCAACGGGGATTCACACAAAATGTCGCAGTAACTCAGCGGGTCAGGCAACATCTCTGGAGAAGGGTCTCGACCGAAACGTCACCTATTCCTTCTCTCCAAAGATGCTGCCTGTCCCGCCGAGTTACTCCAGCACGTTGCGTGTACCTTCGGCGTAAACCAGCATCTGCAGTTCCTTCCTGCAGAGCGACGCCTGTCCGCGGGTAAAGGCGAGGTGGCGAGGAGAGGGATGGGGAGAGAGTTGGGGGGAGAGTAACTCACTATCACGGCTTCACTGCAGGTCCCGGACACCGCGTCTCTCCGCAAGAACTCCCCGGCACTAGGACAATCCCTCCACCCCCCCTGGAGGGAGGGACTGGGGGACATTGCCCGCCTCTGCAAACAATGTGCAAACCCCAGCACTCCCCGCGGAATGTTAAACTAAACACGTCTGTGAGCAAATCACAAGCCCCCTCTTCTCTCTCCCCCACCTCTCACCGTCTCTCCGCCGGTCCAGTCGCCCCCCCCCTGTCTCCCGCTCGCATCTGCCCCCTCCCTCTCTCTCTCTTCTCTCTCTCGCTATCTGCCGCCCCTATCGCTTTTTTTTCTCGAATGAACTTTAACAAATCCCATGATTCCTTGCGTTTTTCGGAATACCGAACTCGCTTGTTGAACATTGAACTGTTTTCTAAAAGAAATGGAAAGACAGCAAAAAAAAAATGCATCTTAAAACTCCTCACGTTAGTTGAAGGTAATTATATTGTTCCACCAAGATGCGGCACACAGGAGATCCTTCCTCCCTGTGGCTATCAAACTGTACAACTCCTTCCCCTTCTGTCGTGGGGTAGACTGAGACTGAGACTGACTCCCCCCCACCCATCACTCCCCCTCCTATACAATCTTTGCACATCCCCCCAGATCTTTTCACTTGTCATTTTAATTTCAAGTTTCATGTATTTTCAAGATTCAAGAGAGTTTGTCATGTGTCCCAGATAGGACAATGAAATTCTTGCTTTGCTTCAGCACAACAGAATATAGAAGGCATGAATACAGAACAGATCAGTGTGTCCATATACCATTATATAAATATATACACACATGAATAAATAAAACAGCTAAAGTGCAAATAAACAGATAATGGGCTATTAATGTTCAGAGTTTTGTTTGAGTTGAGTTTAATAGCCTGATGGCTGTGGGGAAGTAGCTATTCCTGAACCTGGACGTTGCAGTCTTCAGGCTCCTGTACCTTCTACCTGCAGGCAGCGGGGAGATGAGTGTGTGGCCAGGATGATGTGGGTCCTTGATGATGCTGCCAGCCTTTTTGAGGCAGCGACTGTGATAAATCCCCTCGATGGTGGGGAGGTCAGGGCCGATGATGGACTGGGCAGTGTTTACTACTATTTGTTGTCTTTTCCGCTCCTGGGCGCTCAAGTTGCCGAACCAAGCCACGATGCAACTGGTCAGCGTTTTTTTTATGACTGTTGGCAGATCAATTTCCCTCCTGGGATGAATAAAGTTCTAGCGTATGGTATTGTATGTAGCAGAGTACTAAACTAACCTTGTGGGTGTAGTGAAAAACATAATGCCATCAATCCAACGCCTGATATTGTGTGAGACCTGTGTGTTATTTAGTGGCAAACCCATGCAGCTCTGCTGTATAAGTCTTCTCAACAAATTTCACTTGTGCTCACGTGTAAAATGATAGTTTGTAACTCAAGCAGTCAAGGTCAACGCAATGTGATGAATGGGAGGTGGGGAAATAGACTTTAATTGGAATTTCTACCCAGCCGCATAGCACGGAATTAAGCACTAGGCATCTTCAAATGCTCATTATATTGTGGGGAATGGATTGGGTGTATAAGAAGACAAACTGAACCGATGAGGTATTTTATCTTCCAAGTACTGTAAATGGGGAAATCCGCCGAAGATGTCACCTGCAGACGTTTGAGCCCAAGATGATGAACAGCATGAAGCTTGTTATTTACCATAGGATGTAATTTGATGTCTATCAGATACTTCCAATGTCCGTATATTGCTATACATCAACTGGGAACCAAGATACTATTCTGAAAGTATGAGTTTCTGAAAGATGTCAGAGGATCATTTTCAAAATAAATGCAGCAATCCCCTGATTTTATGTGAGAAGAAACGAAATATGATTTGAAAGTTACAATTTGATAAACTGGTCCAAATGTGTATCAACCAGGGAGCTGTCAGGGTGGCGCAGCGGTAGAGTTGCTGCCTTATAGCGCGTGCAGCGCCGGGGACCCGGGTTCGATCCCGACTACGGGTGCCGTCTGTACGGAGTTTGTACGTTCTCCCCGTGACGGCGTGGGTTTTCTCCGAGATATTTGGTTGCCTCCCACACTCCAAAGACGGACAGGTTTGTAGGTTAATTGGCTTGTTGTAGGTGTAAATTGTCCCTAGTGTGTGTAGGATAGTGTTAACGTGCGGGGATCGCTGGTCGCTGTAGACACGGTGGGCCGAAAGGCCTGTTTCCACGGAGTATCTCTGAACTAAACTAAACTAGACTAAATATGTGCTGGTATCCAAAAATAAGACACAAAGTGCTGGAGTAATTCAGCGGGTCAGGCAGCATCTCTGAAGGACATGGATAGGTGATCTATCGGCTCGGGACATTCTTCAGACATGACCCTATCTGTGTTCTGCACAGATGCTGCCTGACCCACTGAGTTACTCCAGCACTTTGTGTCTTGTTCAAGATTCTAGCATCTGCAGTTCCTTTTGTCTCCAAATGTGACCAATGAAGGGTATTGTGCATTTGTCCTAGCATCGTTGACACTTAATCTTTTTTAAAACATTGAATACATCATAGTGCTACCTACGACAAGTTATATTTCAAATATTTATCTTTTAATATATTTCTTGTTAAGCTGACTTTCATAACTGATATTTCGTATCAGTCTGAAGAAGGGTCCCAACTCGAAAAGTCACCTATCCACTTACATCCTTCCTGTAATGAGGCGACCAAAACTGCACGCAACACTTCCACGCACGCACAGCCTGTTTCCTTTTTTTAGTTTAGAGGTGCACCACGGAAACAGGCCCTACAGCCCACTGGGTCCGCGCCGACCAGCGATCCCCGCACATTAAAGGGTCTGTCCCACGAGCATGCGCCTCCATGCGGCAAGCGCGACCTAAAGGGCCGGTCCCACCAGCATGCGCCTCCATGCGGCAAGCGCGACCTGACGTGGTCGCTTGAGCCGTACAGTCTCGCGGGGCCGGTACCACTTCGATGGCCGGAGCCGTATGGAGTTGCGCGGAGCTGGTCCCGAAAAACTGACCGTGTTCAAAAATTCTGCACGGCAACGACCTGCCGGCCCGCAGCCACCTCGACGCCGTACGTCACGCGCGAACTTCCCGCAGACTTCGCTCGAACTTCATGTCACTCACTCGACCTCCGCGCGGCCCCCGCTTCTGGTTTGGTCGCGCTTGCCGCATGGAGTCGCATGCTCGTGGGACAGGCCCTTAACACTATCCCACACCCACTAGGGACAATGTTTTACATTTACCAAGCCAATGAAACTACAAACCTGCTCGTCTTTTGGAGTGTGGGAGGAAATCGAAGATCTCGGAGAAAACCCACGCGGGTCACGGGGAGAACGTGCAAACTCCGTACAGACAGCACCCGTAGTCAGGATCGAACCCGGGTCTCCGGAGCTGCGTTCGCTGTAAGGCAGCAACTCTACCGCTGTGCCACCGTGACGTGTATTTTTCATTCATTTAAGATACGATAGAATTTTATTTATCCCAGGAGGGAAATTGTTCTTTATCTCTCCATATCACCGCCTATATCTCTGGATTTCCTTTCCCCTGACTCTCAGTCTGAAGAAGGGTCTTGACCCGAAACGTCACCTATTCCTTTTTTCCGGAGATGCTGCCTGACCCGCTGAGTTACTCCAGCTCATTGTGTCCATTTTGGCAATAATTCAAATGCAGCTTAACCATAGCCCTGTAAAACTACATTGTAATTCAGATTCAGATTCCGATTCAGATTCAACTTTAATTGCCATTGTCCGTGTACAGTACAGAGACAACGAAATGCAGTTAGCATCTCCCTGGAAGAGCGACATAGAATATGAGCAATAAATAAATATTTTTACATGTATACAAACATAGTGTTTTTCCTGTGGGAGGAGTGTCCGGGGGGGGGGGGGGGGTGATTGGCAGTACATTGTTGAGTAGAGTGACAGCCGCAGGGAAGAAGCTGTTCCTGGACCTGCTGGTCCGGCAACGGAGAGACCTGTAGCGCCTCCCGGATGGTAGGAGGGTAAACAGTCCATGGTTGGGGTGAGAGCAGTCCTTGGCGATGCTGAGCGCCCTCCGCAGACAACGCTTGCTTTGGACAGACTCAATGGAGGGGAGCGAGGAACCGGTGATGCGTTGGGCAATTTTCACCACCCTCTGCAGTGCCTTCCGGTCGGAGACAGAGCAGTTGCCATACCATACTGTGATACAGTTGGTAAGGATGCTCTCGATGGTGCAGCGGTAGAAGTTCACCAGGATCTGAGGAGACAGATCCTGGTGAACTTCCTGCAGGGTATTTTCAAAACACTAACTCATTGCAGAACACACCATTTTTATTTAGCGTTACAGAGTTTCTTGACCCAGCCAATGTAACATTAGATATTCACATCAACTGAATAGGGAATCATCCACTTGATATTTGTGGATGATCTTCCTTGGTGATAGTGAAAATATAGACATTATATACTGCAAACATTCAAGGGGTTAAGCCAAATTTTAGGGAAAATGTGAAAAATTATTTTTACTATTGCACAGGCAATGTTTTAAGCCATTGGTATTCTTTAGAGCTATTTTAGGGAGTAGAAACACTGAGCCCACTCCGACCAGCAATCACCCCGTACGGATACTAACACTATACACCACAAACTAGTGACGATTTATATTTTTTCACAGAAGTCAATTAACCTATAAACCCTGGAGCGTGGGAGGAACCGGCAGCCCTTGGTTTAGAATTCCTGCTAGAATTCCTTTCCCTTAACTGACTGTCTCACATGCAGTGTTAGTTCATGGTGTACATGGTACCTGCCCGTTTCACAGCTAATTAGGCTATCAGCTGGAACCGATTCCAAGAAATTGCTGTCATTTGACTCCTAATTAAGGATTCCAGTGTTATAAATATGTGTAAGACTCTCCTCATCTTGCGGCTTTTCACAAGTATATATTTTTCACCAAGCATTAAGAACAGGACTTGGCCAGAAAGACAGGGAGCTGTCGCTTGGTATTTAAGGGGAAGAGATTAGCAAGTTAATTACAATTATATTTAGTCGCCAATGTAAACTTTAATAGCCCTGTCCCACTGTACGAGTTCATTCCAAGAGCTCTCCCGAGTTTAAAAAAAAAATCAAACTCGTGGTAAGCACGGAGAATGAACGTAGTGGGTATGTCGGAGCTCGGGGACTTCTCTTAGCGGCTCGTAACGCTAACGGCAGGTACTCGGGAAGACTCGCTAACGGCAGGTAAGCACATGTTGAAAAATGTCCACGAGAGCCCCGAGTACAGGCGAGCGGCCATTACCGTAAATCCCCGAGTTCAAATCAGGGCAAACTCGGGAGAACTCTTGGAATGAACTCGTACCGTGGGACAGGGCTTTAACTCTGAAACTATTGGGCCTGTCCAACTTACGCGACTTTTTCGGCGACTGCCGGCACCCGTCATAGGTCGTTGCAGGTCGCCGAAAATTTCCAACATGTTGAAAATCCAGCGGCGACCAGAACAAGGTACGACTCTTTGGGCGACTACTCACGACCGTGTAGGCTTCACCCCCGCGACACGTCGCCTGTACGGTCGTGAGTCATCGTCCTCAGTCGCCCAAAGAGTCGTAGCTTCTTTCTGGTCGACGCTGGATTTTCAACATGTGGAAACGGGCCCTTCGGCCCAACTCGCCCACACCGGCCAACAGTGTCCCAGCTGCACTAGTCCCACATGCCTGCGCTTGGTCCATATCCCTCCAAACCTGTCCTATCCATGTACCTGTCCAACTGTTTCTTAAATGATGGGATAGTCCCAGCCTCAACTACCTTCTCTGGCAGCTTGTTCCATACACCCACCAGCCTCTGTGTGGAAAAGTTACCCCTCAGATTCCTATTAAATTCTTTCCCCTTCACCTTGAACTTATGTCCTCTGGTCCTCGATTCCCCTACTCTGGGCAAGAGAGTTTAGTTTAGCGATACAGCACTGGAACAGATCACCCACTCACGGCTACCCTGTGTTATCTCAATAGACAATAGACAATAGACAATAGGTGCAGGAGGAGGCCATTCGCCCTTCGAGCCAGCACCGCCATTCAATGTGATCATGCCTGATCATCCCCAATCAGTACCCCGTTCCTGCCTTCTCCCCATATCCCCTGACTCCGCTATTTTTAAGAGCCCTATCTAGCTCTCTCTTGAAGGCATCCAGAGAACCGGCCTCCACCACCCTCTGAGGCAGAGAATTCCACAGACTCACCACTCTCTGTGAGTCTGTGGAATCCGTGCATGAGGAATCTCATTTCCTCATCCACTCCCTACACACGAGGGACGATTTTCCGGGGGCCGATTAACCTACAAACCTGCAACTCTCTGTGGCATGTGGGAGGAAACTGGGAAGAAACATACGTGGTCTCAGGGAGAAAGTACAAACTCCACATAGACAGCAGCCGAGGCCAGGATCGAAGCCAGCTCTCAGGCGTTGTGAGGCAGTGGCTCTACCAGCTGCACCACCGTGCCACCCAAGAGTTACCTGCGACCAGGTGTGTATGTGTGTGCAAGCATGCATAATTCCATAGATTCCTGCTGAGCAGTCCTGAACTACCATCTACCTCATTGGAGACCCTCAGACTATCTTTAAAGAAGGGTCTCGACCCGAAACATCACCTATTCCTTCGCTCCATAGATGCTGCCTCACCCCGTGAGTTTCCCCAGCATTTTTGTCTACCTTCGATTTTTCCAGCATCTGCAGTTCCTTCTTAAACACTCAGACTATCTTTGATCGGACTTTACTGGCTATATCTTGCACTAAATATCATTCCCTTACCATGTACACAGTGGATGGCACAATCCTGTAGTGTCTTTCCGCTGACTGCTTAGCACAAAAGCTTTCCACTGTACCTCGGTACACGCGGCAATAAGCTAAACAGGGCACCTGTGAATCCGATCTGGAACTGTATCTCCAAGAACTAAAACTGACAAAAATGTTTTCTGCCAAACTTTGATCCTTTATAAAACAGGTATGTTTTTGAGAATGAAACTACACAACATTTTTTTTAATTTGGCGACACTTTGACATGAAAATGGAACTGTAAAAACAGGCAGTTTTATCAAAGCTTTGTTCATTGTGTGTACAGATTGAATTTCCCCCTCAGTTGTGGACTAGTAAAATCCTGTATCAAGCACAGATATGAATTAGCATGTAAAGTGCTTCCATTATACAGAGGCCTATGGCCACCAAGTTTTGAATGGGGGAATGAAAACTCATTACTTATCTTGTAAAAAGGGGTTATTTTTAAATTCCATTTTCCCATCTCGGTTCTGTATGATTGGAATATAAATGACGGAAATGCAGGCAGTTCTCTTCAGAAAAAAATCCGTCGGATTGACAACGTTTTTCTGATTTCATTCTTTTCAGGATTACTGATTTGGGAAATATCAAGAGACGACTGTATTTATCCACCATCCACAAGGAGTTTTCTACAACTCCACTCCATGCAAAGATCCCACTCAGTATCATCAAACGCAAAATTGTAAGTCATTGTTAAAAATAGTGATTGCTGCAAAATTGTACTGGTTGTGTCTTAATGGTTGCATATATTTCAAGGATAGCACTGAGGGGCACAGTCTCCATACCTTTTTGGAAAAGCTATCTCTCAGATGAATGTTTAAAAAGGAATCCACCTTGGCGATTTACACTTAACCATCGAAAGTTGGGCTATTCACAGTAGTTATATTTTCCTGCAGCTTCCTGCCAGCATTGAATCCTTATATACTCTCAATTTTGGAGTTGGACTAGGTTTTTGCTGCATGGACAATAGACAATAGACAATAGGTGCATGAGTAGACCATTCGGCCCTTCGAGCCAGCATCGCCATTCAATATTTAAAAAAGAACTGCAGGTGCTGGAAAAATCGAAGGTAATAATAATAATAATAATAATAATAATAATAATAAATTTTATTTATGGGCGCCTTTCAAGAGTCTCAAGGACACCTTACAAACATTTAGCAGGTAGAGGAAAAACATGTAAGGGGAATGAAATAAATAGTAGAGACATGACTAGTACACAAATTAAAGACAGAATTCAATTCAAAATACAAT
Source organism: Amblyraja radiata (assembly GCF_010909765.2). Lineage (NCBI taxonomy): Eukaryota > Metazoa > Chordata > Chondrichthyes > Rajiformes > Rajidae > Amblyraja > Amblyraja radiata. The sequence continues at coordinate 3,803,332 of NC_045973.1, read as the reverse complement.
ATGAGGCAATTCATGCACAGATGAAAAGGGAGGGGGACGTGGGGCTAAGGATAGGCAGAGGTGAAGAGATGGGTCTTGAGGTGGGACTGGAAGATGGTGAGGGACACGGAATTGCGGATCAGTTGGGGGAGGGAGTTCCAGAGCCTGGGAGCTGCCCTGGAGAAGGCTCTGTCCCCAAAACTGCGGAGATTGGACTTGTGGATGGAGAGGAGACCGGCTGATGTGGATCTGAGGGACCGTGAGGGTTGGTAGGGGGAGAGGAGGTCAGTGAGATATTGGGGGGCCAAATGGTGGAGGGCTTTGTAGGTGAGGACCAGGATTTTGTAGGTGATCCGGTGGGAGATGGGAAGCCAGTGAAGTTGTTTGAGGACTGGAGTGATGTGATGCCAGGATTTGGTGTGGGTGATGAGTCGGGCGGCTGCGTTCTGGACCAGTTGGAGTCGGTTGATGTAGGTGGAGCTGATGCCAAGGAGAAGTGAGTTGCAATAGTCCAGTCGGGAGGAGATGAAGGCATGGATGAGTCTTTCAGCAGCGGGGGGTGTGAGAGAGGGTCTGAGTTTGGCGATGTTGCGGTAGACAGTGTCGGACAGAGGGAGGAGTGAAATGTAAAGCCAGAGGGAGGGACATTGGTGGAAGGGGATGGTGAGGAGAGGGGTGGGGGGTGCGAAGAAAAACATTGGTGGAATAGTCAGCGGAATGGGTGGGAAATCGGGAGATTGGGATTCACTGTTTATCGTTGGAAAATTCAGGGTTTGGACTTTAAACTTCATTTTAGAGATATAGAATGGACAAGAGTGGAAACAGGCCCTTTGTCCCACAGAGTCCATGCTACCCATCGATCGCCCATACACTAGTTCTATCTTATCCCACTTTTGTAATCTACACACTAGGGGCAACTTACAGAGGGCCAATTAACCTACACACCTGCACGTCTTTGGGATGTGGGAGGCAACCGGAAAATCCGGAGAAAACCCGTGCAGTGGCATGGAGAACGTGCAAACTCAGCACAGACAGCACCCATAGACATGATCAAACCTGGGTCTCCGGTGCGGTGAGGCAGTGGCTCGACCCGCTGTGCCACTGTGCCGCACTCATTGTCGTTCACAGACTCGACAGCCGCCTGCCACTGTTGCGGGCTGGCAGAGTCTGCGTTCCACGTGTACATGGAGTGTGCGAAGCTGCAGCCCATGTTCCATTATCTAAAGGGGGTTGCTCCTTGCCTCCTGGCTGCACTTCACACCCAACACCTTCATCTCTGGACACCCTGTACGTAGGGGAGAGGGCAGGGTCGAAGATGTCCTTGTCGGGTTGCTGCTCCTGGGCCTGGCCAAGCTGGCCATTGATTTGATTTGATTGATTTAATTTATTGTCATTGTCTTCAATGAAGAGACAACAAAATTATTTTCCCTTACAGTCGTACAAAATTTTTTTAAAATAAAATTTAAAAAAAGACACAAAACACAGAACATCCACGAGTCACGGCGCCAGGCGGTGGAGGTCTCTACCCGAGCCGGCTGCCTGCCCCTTTTCCGGGGTTACGTCCGCGCCCGGGTGGTGTTAGAGAGGGACTACGCACTGTCCACGGGCAACCTGGGGGATTTCCGGGACCACTCGCTGGGCACCGCGGGGGTTGAATGTATCCTTGACATAGTTGTATAATAGTTTATCGTTTGTTGTGTATGGTGGTGGGTTTACATTTTTCAAATATAAAAATAACCCCTTTTTACAAGATTAAAATAATCTAATGTATATATTATTTTAATATTTTAATAAATATTTTTGATGAAAACATTTTTTTTAAACTGTGCCACCCTGATTGTAGTTCATTATCTGGGCGTTTTACCGTGTTAGCTGCAGCCCGCGTTATCATGTGCGAGATGCGAAGGGCTGAGCTACAGACGGGCCAATTCCAATGAAACCAAAGTATCTTCTCTTTTCAGTGGAGCAACGTTTGTATTGACATGGTCTCGTTCGCCAGCGCCGCTTTCAAAGGCACGGGCTTCCAGTTCCTGGACAGGATCGTTGTCTCAGCTAATTGCAAACTTCGGAAGATATTCACAATGAAGTTCCAGCCACTGGATACTACCTTTGAGGATGGTACGTATAATGGGGAAAAATATATCGACATGCACAATGCTAAATTAAGGATGATACGCGCAAGTGTTGCCCAAGATGGTGCCCAACCCTGGCGACTCTCTGCGTGCTCGCCACCGAAGTGGATCCGCAATCACACATAGAAACATAGAAACATGGAAAATATGTGCAGGAGGAGGCCATTCGGCCCATCGAGCCAGCACCGCCATTCATTGCGTCCCCCATCAATAACCCGTGCCTGCCTTCTCCCCATATCCCTTGACTCCACTAGACCCTAGAGCTCTATCTAACTCTCTCTTAAATCCATCCAGTGACTTGGCCTCCACTGCCCTCTGTGGCAGGGAATTCCATATATTCACAACTCTCTGGGTGAAAAGGTTTTTTCTCACCTCAGTCTTAAATGACCTCCCCTTTATTCTAAGACTGTGGCCCCTGGTTCTGGACTCACCCATCATTGGGGGAAAATTTCCTGCATCTAGCTTGTCCAGTCCTTTTATAATATTATATGTTTCTATAAGATTCCCCCTCATCCTTCTAAACTCCAGTGAATACAAGCCTAGTCTTTTCAATCTTTCCTCATATGACAGTCCCGCCATCCCAGGGATCAATCTCGTGAACCTACGCTGCACTGCCTCAATCACAAGGATGTCCTTCCTCAAATTAGGAATCTCTATTCACTTTACCATGTATCTGTGCACTAATGGCCCGATTGTAATCATGTATTATCTTTATGCTGGCTGGACAGCACGCAACAAGAGCTTTGTACTGTACATCGATACATGTGATAATAAGCTAAACTCAACAAAGGACATAGCAAATAGAACAGTACTGCGCAAGAACAGGCCCACAATGTTGGTGCCGAACATAATGCCAAGACCATCTCTTACCTACCTGCACATAATCGTAGGATCATAAGTGATAGGAGCAGAATTAGGCCACTCGGCCCATCAAGTCTACTCCGCCATTCAATCGTGGCTGATCTATCTCTCCCTCCTAACCCCAATCTCCTGCCTTCTCCCCATAACCCCTGAGTCTGAAGAAGGGTTTCGGCCCGAAACGTTGCCTATTTCCTTCGCTCCATAGATGCTGCTGCACCCGCTGAGTTTCTCCAGCACTTTTGTCTACAAGTGTGTACAGTATCTCCCTGTAGCTAATACCCCCTAAACCTGGCATCATTCAGATAAAACTCCTCTGCACCTCTCTCCAAAGCCTCCACATCCATCCTATAATGGGGCGATCAGAACTGCACACAGTACTCCAAATGCGGCCTAACCCAAGTCCTGTAAAGGCGGCCACATTACTTCACGACTCGTATAATGGCCCAATGTATAAAAGCAAGTCCTCAAGTCTTCTTAACCATTCCATCTACTCATGTTGCCACTTCCAGGGAGTTATGGATGTAGACCCCGAATCCTTCTGTACATCAATACTGTTAAGTATCATGCCGTTAATTGTATATTTTTCCCTTGCATTTGACCTCCCAAAGAGCAACACCTCATACTCACTCGGGTTAAACTTCTCCTGCCATTTCTCCGACCATTTCCGTACATCGTAACCTAAAAGTAACTGTATCTGGAAGAAAGGAACTGCAGGTGCTGGATTACAAAAGAAAACGACACAGAGTGCTGGAGTAACTCAGCGGGTCAGGCAGCATCTGTGGAGAACATGGATAGGTGACGTTCTAGGTCAAACTGAAGAAGGGTCCCGACTGGAAATGTCAACTATCTGTGTTCTCCAGGGATGGCGAGTGTGCTTGCACTGCTGGAGAGGTTAGTTTGTTAATGCTTCATTGACTATTTCAACAATTGCATGAAGCTGGGTACATGTCGATTCACTGCTTGGGATGTTATTGCAACCTGGGGCCCTGTACATTAAGGACATCTTTCCCTTCCCCAGACATGTACTCCCTGCATTGTATCTCCGATGGACCCACAGACATGATCCCCAAATGCTGCCAGCTGGCCATTGACATTGATCAGGTCACACAGCTTCTGAACGTGGTGAAGCTCAAACGAGGAGAACTTCGCATCGGGAGCCAACAGCTCGCTTCAGCAGACTTGGGTATGATTGCAGAATTCAGTTCAAAAGCTTTGCTATCGCTTATCATCTTAAGTCAATTTGAATTGATGTAATTTGGCTTGTAGCATTTATGATTCGTATAGTTTTCGATCCATTCATTATTTGTTTCAGAAGGAACAGCCGATGCTGGGAAAATCGAAGGTAGACAAAAATGCTGGAGAAACTCAGCGGGTGAGGCAGCATCTATGGAGCGAAGGAAATAGGCGACGTTTCGGGTTGAGACCCTTCTTCAGACTGATGTGGTGGTGGGGGGGGGGGGGGGGGGGGGGGGGGGGCGGCGAGAAGAAGAAAGGAAGAGGCGGAGACAGTGGGCTGTGGGAGAGCTGGGAAGGGGAGGGGAAGGAGGGAGAAAGCAGGGACTACCTGAAATCGGGGAAGTCAATGTTCAAGGTAGTCCCTGCTTTCTCCCTCCTTCCCCTCCCCTTCCCAGCTCTCCCACAGCCCACTGTCTCCGCCTCTTCCTTTCTTCATCCCGCGTCCCCCGTCCCACATCAGTCTGAAGAAGGGTCTCGACCCGAAACGTCACCTATTCCTTCGCTCCATAGATGCTGCCTCACCCGCTGAGTTCATTCATTATTTGTGGTGGATGGTCTGAATCAATCTGAGCAGCATGAGGGTTCCAAAATTATTAATTACTCCAGATCCAGAAGGGTGGCTGGTAGTGCTGCTGCCTCACTGCGCCAGAGGCCCATGTTCGATCCTGCCCTCGGGTGCTGTCCATTTGGAGTTTGCACGTTCTCCCTGTTTTCCCGCATGGGTTTCCTCCGGGCGCTCCGGTTTCCTCCCACATCCCAAAGACGCACAGGTTTGTAGGTTAATTGGCTTCTGTAAATTACCCCTCATGTGCAGTGAGTGGATGAGAAAGTGGCTTCATGTAGAATTCGTGCCGACGGGTGATCGACGGTCGGTGGGCTGAATGGCCTGTTTCTATGCTGTATCTTTCAATAAATTAACCAATCTCTGACAGATTAAAATTGTTTAGTTGGTGTTCTTATTCTTAGTCGTGTAGGTGTTCATCATTTTACAAAATATACGGAAAATTCAGGAGATTTCACTTGTTTAATTTTGAGGCGAACATTTGCCATAATATCCTGTACAATCTGTGCAACTTAAATTTCACAACATGTGTGTTAGAAATAACGCAATATGCAGATCCTAATCTGCTAGTCGGTATTTGAGACATGCTTGAAATTCAATTGGAGGTGGACAAAAGTGCTGGAGAAACTCAGCGGGTGCAGCAGCATCTGTGGAGCGAAGGAAATAGGCAACGTTTCGGGCCGAGAGGTGTCGCCTGTAGGGTCGTGAGTCGTCTCCTCAGTCGCCCAGAGAGTCGTAGCGTCTCTTTCTGGTCGCCGCTGGATTTTCAACATGTTGAACATTTTCGGCGACCTGCAACAGGCCCTTTAGTCGGAGAAAACGATCCTCGGATGGAAATCCACTTCAGAGCGGAGCCCATATTTAATCATTGCCAGAACAACATGGCAGATCTGTAACCAGTCAAATTAATTTGCAGGTACACAAAATTGCTGGAGAAACTCAGCGGGTGCAGCAGCATCTATGGAGCGAAGGAAATAGGCGACGTTTCGGGCCGAAACTCTTCTTCAGACTGATGGGGGGTGGGAGAAAGAAGGAAAAGGAGAGGAGGGGGAGGAGCCCGAGGGCGGGCGGATGGGAGGGTGGGAGGAGACAGCTAGAGGGTTAAGGAAGGGGAGGAGACAGCAAGGGCTAGCAAAATTGGGAGAATTCAATGTTAATGCCATCCGGACGTAAGGTCCCCAGACGGAATATGAGGTGCTGTTCCTCCAATTTCCGCTGTTGCTCACTCTGGCAATGGAGGAGAACTGGAGCTGGAAGCCATGGGGTGTGAGATGGAGGCGCAGGCAGGCCCCGAGGAAGGAAATGTGGCTGTGGTATCGAGTCTGGGTAAGGGTATGGTCGTACAGTTGGAGGGCACGGGGGATCACAGAGGGTGTGCAGTTAGAGAGGAGGTTGTGAAACTGTCTCCGGAGAGAGGAGGAGAACTTCTTCAAAGTAGGCATACCTTGAGGAGATATCGCAGTGGAGTAGACAAAGTGTTCAAGAAGGAACTGCAGATGCTGGAAGATCGAAGGTACACAAAATTGCTGGAGAAACTCAGCGGGTGCAGCAGCATCTATGGAGCGAAGGAAATATGGGAGAAACTCAGCTCCATAGATGCTGCTGCACCCGCTGAGTTTCTCCAGCAGTTTTGTATCCCTTCGATCTTCCAGCATCTGCAGTTCCTTCTTGAACAAATTAATTTGCAATCGTGTGTGCTGCTGCAGTCAGGCAATTATTTAAAAATGGAAAAGCATCCATCACTGTCTGGCAACAATCACAGCCTGTTTTTGAGCATGTGGAAAGGAAACGCATGACACAAACGTCTTTCCTAATCAACATGGAGGGGGGCTCGCTTATCATTCATTATCAAATATAAAGTTTCATTCATCAGAGGGCGGTGAATCTGTGGAACTCATTGCCGCAGACGGCTGTGGGGGCCAAGTCAATGGATATTTTTAAGGCAGAGATAGATTACTGATTAGTGCGGGTGTCAGGGGTTTCGGGGAGAAGGCAGGAGAATGGGGTTAGGAGGGAGAGATAGATCAGCCATGGTTGAATGGCGTAGACTCGATGGGCCGAGTGGCCTAATTCTGCTCCTATTACTTATGACCTTATGAAAGGCTCTCAACCCAGAGAATCAACGGAGTGAAAGAAAAAAGATGTAGTTTGAGCATTGGTGAAGATTACATTGTAGTGCCCGCTCTGTGGCTGGAGTTGGTTTGGTTTAAGGGCCTGTCCCACTTGGCCATTCTTTCGGCGACTGTCGGCATCATTGATTGATGTATCAGGTCACCGATATAGTCGCGGTGTGATGCGGTGTGATGATGTATTAACATATTCCTCAAGTGTCGCAGCATTTGAGGAATATCCGTCGCTGGATTTTGAAAACCCTTTAGGGTTTATGATTGTCACGTGTGCCGAGGTAAAGTGAAAGGCTTTGTTACGCATGGCTATCCAAACAGACCAGATATACCATACATAGATATAATCAGTTCAAACGCAAGTCCAACAGGTAGAGCAAAGGGGAAGATACAGAGTGCAGGATATAGTTCTCAGCATTGTAGCGCATCAGTTCCACAGACAAAGTCCAATGTCCGCAATGGGGTAGAGGTGAATCGGACAGTATCCTAGCTTATGGAAGGGCCGTTCAGAAGCCTGATAACAGAGGGGAAGAAGCTGTTCCTGAATCTGGTGGTGCGCGCTTTCAAGCTTCTGTACCTTCTGCCGGACGGGAGCGGGGAGGAGGAGGAATGACCAGGGTGGGACAGGGACACGTCTCTGATTATGTTGGCTGCTTTTCTGAAGCAGCATGTAGTGTAGACGGAGTCAACGGTGGGATGACTGGACTGTGTGATCATGGGAGTGTGTCCACGCGTTCATGGGCTTGGAGCTGCCTGTGTCATTTTGTAGTCAGTCTTCTTAAAATGCTTAAATGCGGAAACAAAGAACAGCAGATGCTGGCTTCTCTCAAAGATGGACACAAAGTGCTGGAGTAACTCGTTGGGTCATGCGGCATCTCTGGAGGAAGAGGATAGGTGATGTCTCAGATCGGGACTATTCTTCAGACTGAAGTACATCTGAAGAAGGGTCCTGACCTGAAATGTCACCCATCCTTTTCCTCCAGAGATGCTGCCTGACCCGCTGAATTACACCAGTGTCCATCTTTGATATATTGCTTGTACCTTTATCCTGTTTCTGTGAGGCACCTGTACTCCTGAAATATTTGCCATGTCTTAATTCCAATCTGTATTGCCTCATCATTCAAAGCCTGACTCTCAAAACCTCTATACAAGTTCTGACTTTTAGTTTTTAAGTTTAGTTTAGAAACAAAGAAACATAGAAAATAGGTGCAGGAGTAGAGGCCATTCGGCCCTTCGAGCCTGCACCGCCATTCAATATGATCATGGCTGATCACCCAACTCAGTATCCCAAACCTGCCTTCTCTCCATGCCCCCTGATCCCTTTAGCCACAAGGGCCACATCTAACTCCCTCTTAAATATAGCCAATGAACTGGACTCAACTACCTTCTGTGGCAGAGAATTCCAGAGATACCTTCTGATACAGCGGGGAAACAGGCCTTTTCGGCCCACCGTGTCTGCACCGACCAGCGATCCCCGCACATGTCCCACACACACTAGGGACAATTTGACACCTACACCAAGCCAATTAACCTACAAACCTGTACGTCTTTGGAGTGTGGGAGGAAACGAAAGATCTCGGAGAAAACCCACGCAGGTCACGGGGAGAACGTACGAACTCCGTACAGACAGCGCCCGTAGTCGGGATCGAACCCGTGTCTCCGGCGCTGCAAGCGCTGTGAGGCAGCAACTCTACCGCTGCACCACCATGGCCGCCCCGACTGCTCAAGATATCTGTGGGGTTTAATTTGTTTTGAGCTTAATGTTTCTACTTCAATGATATCAGAACAATTAATTCTAGTTCAGTTATGTGTGTCCCAGGTGGGTACATTGCTCATGTCCGCACTTATGTTTATTTGACAGCAGTAATTTTTCAGACATTGCCTGTGCTCAGTGTCTGATTTGATCTGCTATTCTTCCTCATTTTGGACACCTGTTTATATTTGGTTCTGTCATTTAGAACAGTGGCATGAATTGAATTAAGATTGGCTTGTTGATATAGTCGCCCGCTTTTAATTAACCTGCGGAGGTGCTAAGCGGTTAAGTTTGTGGGCTGCAGGAGGCGGCAGAGTTATCGTGAGTTCAGCGGAGCATGTTTCTGTTTTACTGCAGACCAGCCGTCCAGCCGGGGCATAGTCAGTGCACGCAGTGTCAGGAACCAAGATATTTCACACATTGCCTTTGGATCAAAAGTACCTGGGCCACCACCTGCCATCAGCAAAAAGGTTGGGACAACAGCACCTAAAGATGTAAGTAACCAGAAACTCCTAATAGTTCAAATAGTAGGCATACAGCATGGAAACAGGCCCATCAGCCCAACTTGCCCACACCGACCAACATCTTATTGAAGCATATAAGATTATTAAGTGTTTGGACATGCTAGAGGCAGGACACCCTTGTCCACCCTTGTAAGGGTGGGAGTATTGTGTGCAGTTTTGGTCCCCTAATTTGGGGAAGGACATTCTTGCTATTGAGGGAGTGCAGCGTAGGTTTACAAGGTTAATTCCCGGGATGGAGGGACTGTCATATGCTGAGAGAATGGAGCAGCTGGGCGTGTATACTCTGGAGTTTAGAAGGATGAGAGGGCATCTTATTGAAACATATAAGATTATTAAGGGTTTGGACACGCTAGGGGAAGGAAACATGTTCCCGATGTTGGGGGAGTCCAGAACCAGGGGCCGCAGTTTAAGAATAAGGGGTAAGCCATTTAGAACGGAGATGAGGAAACACTTTTTCACACAGAGAGTTGTGAGTCTGTGGAATTCTCTGCCTCAGACAGCAGTGGAGGCCGCTTCTCTGGATGCTTTCAAGAGAGAGCTAGATAGAGCTCTTAAAGATAGCGGAGTCAGGGGATATGGGGAGAAGGCAGGAACGGGGTACTGATTGGGGATGATCAGCCATGATCACATTGAATGGAGGGCCAAATGGCCTAATCCTGCACCTATTGTCTATTGTCTACATTAGTCCCATCTGCCTGTATTTTATATATATTATCTATATTACTAAAACTCTGTTCTTGACCGGTTTTGGCTTTCTGTGCTGCGGTTTCCGAGAGTACGCCGCCACCTACGGCCGTCATTTTTGGCCACCTCGCTCAGAGCTCCCCTCCGCCGCATGTGTGCCGAGGATTTTTCCTGTCGATGAAAATTGTCAGAGATATTAATGTTTTTACAACATACCCCATTCTCTCTGCTGCCCATGCTGGAGGGATGGGGAGGGACTATAAAACCAGGAAGTGGTGTGCCTCAATCAGTTTCTGCAAGTGGTGTGCCTCAATCAGAGCTTTGAATGACACTGACAAATGTCTACAGCACTGTGAGTACCCTTAATTTGGTTTGAAAATGAAAATATGGTTAGAGGTAAAAAAGCACTGCCTGCAAATGGTTGTTTGGGTTTGGGTTGAAGTAAAAAGGCACTCTCTCTCCCCCCCCCCCCCCCCCTCCCTCTCCTCTCCCCCCTCTCCCACTCCTCTCCCCCCTCTCCCCTCTCCTCTCCCCCCCTCCTCCCCCCTCCCCCCCTCCCCCTCTCCTCTCCCCCCTCTCCTCTCCCCCCCCTCCTCTCCCCCCTCCTCTCCCCCTCCTCTCTCCTCCTCTCCCCCTCTCCTCTCCCCCCTCTCCTCTCCCCCCCTCCCCTCTCCTCTCCCCCTCCTCCCCCACCCCCCTTCCCCCCTCTCCTCTCCCCCCCTCTCCTCTCCCCCCCCTCCTCTCCCCCCTCTCCTCTCCCCCCCCTCTCCTCTCCCCCCCCCTCTCCCCTCTCCCTCCCCCCCTCTCCTCCCCCCCTCCCCCCCTCCTCCCCCCCTCACTCCCCTCCCCCTCTCCTCTCCCCCCTCTTCCTCCTCCTCCGCCCCGCCTCTCCCTCCTCTCCCCCTATCCTCCCCCCCTCCTCTCTCCCCCCCTCTCCTCTCCCCCCCCCCTCCTCTCCCCCCCTCCTCCTCCCCGCCCTCCCCCCCTCTCCTCTCCACCCTCTCTCCTCTCCCCCTCCCATCCTCTCCCCCCTTCTCCTCCCCCCCCTCTCCCCCTCTCCTCCCCCCCCCTCTCCTCCTCCCTCACCCCCCTCTCCTCTCCTCTCCCCCCTCTCTCTCACCCCCTCCTCCTCCCCCCGCTCTCCCTCTCCCCTCCCCCCCCTCCTCACCCCCCCTCCTCCCCCCACCCTCCTCTCCCCCCCCTCCTCATCCCCCCCTCCCACCTCCCCCCCTATTCCTCCGTCCTCCTCCTGCCTCCCCCCTCTCCTCTCCCCCTCATCCTCCCTCGCCCCTCTCCCCTCTCTCCTCCCCCCCCTCTCCCCTCCCGCTCCCCCCCTCGTCCCCTCTCCTCCCCCCCCTCGCCTCCCCCCCCTCTCCTACCCCCCCTCTCCTCTCCCCCCTCTCCCCTCTCCTCTCCCTCCCCCCTCTCCTCCCCCCCTCTCCCCTCTCCTCCCCCCCCTCTCCTCCCCCCTCTCTCCTCCCCCCTCCCCTCCCCCTCCTCCCTCCCCTCCCCTCTCCTCCCTCCCCCCCTCCCTCCCCCGCCCCCCCTCCCCCTCCCCCCCCCCCCTCCTCCCCCTCCCCCTCTCTCCCCCTCTCCCCCCCTCTCTCCTCCTCTCCCCCCTCCTCTCCCCCCCTCTCCTCCCCTCCTCTCCTCTCCCCCCTCTCCTCTCCCCCCTCTCCTCTCCCCCCTCGTCCTCTCCCCCCCTCTCCATCTCTCCCTCTCCTCTCCCTCTCCTCTCCCCCCCTCTCCTCCTCTCCCCTCTCCTCTCCCCCCCCTCTCCTCTCCCCCCCTCCCCCTCCGTTCCGTGCACCCATCACCACCCTTTATGCAAAATGGGTTACCCTTCATGTTCCTATTAAATCTTTCCCCCCTCACCTTAAACCTATGTCCTCTTGTTCTCCATTCCCCTACTCTGGGCAAGAGACGCTGTGCGTCTACCCTATCTATTCCTCTCACGATTTTGTATGCTTCTACAAGATCACCCCTCATCTTCCTGTGCTCCAAGGAATAGGACAAGAGGCCTTCGTGATCAAGATAAGACTAACATTTTTAACAACTCTGAACTTGAAGGGTACAAGCTAGTGCTGGAAGCATGGTCAAAGCCCTGTCCCACGGTACGAGTTCATTCCAAGAGCTCTCCCGAGTTTAAAAAAAATCAAACTCGTGGTAAGCACGGAGAATGAACGTAGTGGGTACGTCGGAGCTTGGGGACGTCTCTTAGCGACTCGTAACGCTAACGGCATGTACTCGGGAAGACCCGTTGATGGCAGGTAAGCTCGGGAAGACTGGTGAAGATTTTTCAACATGTTGAAAAATGTCCACGAGAGCCCCGAGTACCGACGAGTGGCCATTACCGTAAATCTCCGAGTTCGAATCGGGGCAAACTCGGGAGAGCTCTTGGAATGAACTCGTACCGTGGGACAGGGGTTTAACTCCTGTGTGCTGCCTCAGTGTAATCTACCATCTTACATTCTTGTTCTTAAGTATGATTGTGCCTGTGTATATGCAAGATCTTTACTGAACTGAATGCAGAAAAACAATGTCACTGTTTGGAGGTGTACGTGAGAATAGAGGACCATTGAAACATTTATTCTGATAAAGAACTATACAAAGAAATAAAAGCAGCCCTTGAGTTTGGTTTTGTGATACTGCGCGGAAAAGGGCGCTGTGGGCGCGCTGACCAACGATCACCCACACACTAGACGGCAACCTCTCCCGCAATGCCAGCAAGAGGAAGGAGATAGTGGTCGACTTCAGCAAGCGACGTCTCAGCCAGTATATATCGATGGCGCCAAAGTAGAGATTGGTTGAAAGCTTTTGAGTTCCGCAGAATAGATATCACCAGCAACTTGTCCCGGACTCGTGAAATCAAAGCAACGATCAAGAAAGCTCGCCAACCAGCGCCTCTACTTCCTCACACGGCTAAGGAAGTTCGGCATGTCCCCACCAACTCTCACCGACTTCTACAGATGCGACGTAGAAAGCATTTTACCGCGATGCATCACAGCACGGGTTTGGGAACAGCTCCATCCATGAGCGCAAGAAACTGCGGAGCTTCACGCAAGCCTCCCTTCCACTGACTCCATCTACACACCACGCTGTCTCGGCAAGGCCACCAGCATAATCAAAGACCGGTCCCACCCCTGTCACGCCCTCTTCTCCCCCACTTCCCCTCAGGCAAGACGTACAGAGGTGTAAAAACCCCCAACCTCCAGATTCAGGGACAATTTCAGCCCAGCTGTCACCAAGCAATTGAACCATCCTATCAACAACTAGAGAGCGGTCCTGAGCTACCATCTACCTCATTGGAGACCCTCGGGACTATCTTTAATCAGACTTTACTGGACTATCATCTAGCGCTTAACGTTATTCCCTTTAGCCTGAATCTGTACACTGTGGACGGCTCGATTGTAATCATGGATAGTCTTTCTGCTGACTGGATAGTACGCAACAAAATAGCTTCTCGGTACACGTGACAATAAACTGAACGATATTATCACAATTTCACATCCTGCACACTAGGGGCCATTTACTGAAACCAATTAAAACTACAAACCTACACATCTTTGGGATTTTGGAGGAAAAACCCAGGCGGTCACAAGGAGAACGTGCAAACTCCACACCGACAGCACTCGTAGTCAGGATCCAACCCAGGTCTCTGGTGCTACCATTGTGCCACCATGCAGCTTGCATTGTGAATGTCAGGAGTATCTTTACATAAAACATGTCAATGTTATTAAAGACCTTATTTTCTGTGAAGTAATATGTTTGATGCAGTGCGTAAAGTGCCCTCATCTGAGACTGAAGGTTGTGAATTGAAACAGTGCTCCATGGATTTCAAAGCATATTCTGCGCCATTAAATCAGTGTTGTATTGAGAAACGCTGCTCGTTCTAATATGCTGGCTTTCACATGAGGTGCTAAAGTGCTTGTTGCCTTGCTGAGTGCGAGCAATCTCCGGACACCATTTGGGAAAGAGATGGATTGTTCTTCCAGCGTACTTGGCATTTTATCCTGACACCCAACATGACGAGAACAAATTATCTTGTAATTTATCTAATCTCTGTTTGTGACGCAATGCTGTGCTGTGCAAGCATCTATAGTCACGCTTTGCTAGATGCATGCTTCAAAAATACTTAATTATCTTGGGAGATCTCCGAAGAAATAATCTCCGAAGGACATTCTTGCTATTGAGGGAGTGCAGCGTAGGTTCACCACCTTAATTCCCGTGATGGCGGGACTGACATATGATGAGTGAAAGGGTTGTCTGGGCTTTTATTCATTGGAATTTAGATGGATGAGAGGGGATCTTATGGAAACATATTAAATTCTTGGAGGATTGGGCTGGGTAGATGCAGGAAAAATGTTCCCCATGTTGGGGGAGTCCAGAACCAGGGGTCACAGTTTAAGAATAAGGGGGAGGCCATTCAGGACCGAGATGAGGAAAAACTTTTTCACCCAGAGAGTTGTGAATCTGTGGGATTCTCTGCCTCAAAGGCAGTGGAGGCCAATTCACTGGATGTTTTCAAGAGAGAGTTAGATTTAGCTCTTAGGGCTAACGGAATCAACGGATATGGGGACAAAGCAGGAATGAGGTACTGATTTTTGATGATGTCCTCCACTGCCACTGCGGGCCACGTCCGAACCGCTCTCTCGTCCCCGGCCTCTGTGAGGATCTCCAGCGGAGCCCGACCCACGCGATCCCCCGGCTGGATGCAGGGCCTCCAGCAGCCACCCACCCCCCCCCCACCACCACACCTCGACCCACGGACACACCCTCCCCTCCCCTCCCCTCCCACAGCCCCGACTCTGCAGATGTTGGAATCTTGAGCCAAATAAACAAAGTGCTGGAGGAACTCGGTGGATCAGGCAGCATCTGTGGAGGGAATGGACGGGCAACGTTTCAGGTCGAGACCCTTCTTCAGACTGTTCACATGAGTTGTGGGGGAGGGGGTGAGAGATCTGGAAAATGAAAGCTTTGACCATTTTTGCATAACTCAAGGTACCGTCGCTACAGGAGAGAATATTTGCTCTGTATTTTGGAAAGGTTGTGAGGAAACGCTTAAGGAAACAAATGCATCTTTTGACTGTGCAACTCTTCACATGGTCCGCCCTGTTTCAACGGATGCAATCAACCCGGCGTGCACAATCAAATAAGATCAAATAGAACAAGTTGTCCTACAACTTTAGGCTGTTCATGCCATATGCAAGAAGAAGAAGAAGAAGAAGAAGATGAAGAAGATGCAACTCTATAGAATCAGAATCAGATTTATTCGCCAAGTATGTTTTGCAACATACGAGGAATTTCACTGGCCAGGTCAGTCATACCATTAAAAGCAACAGATCACTCAAAAATACATGAACATCCACCACAGTACTCCTACACATTGCTCACTGTGATGGAAGGTGAAATAAAGTTCAAGTCTCTTCCTAGAAACATAGAAAATAGGTGCAGGAGTAGATGCTTCGAGCCAGCACCGCCATTCAATATGATCATGGCTGATCATCTAAAATCAGTTCCCCATTCCTGCCTTTTTTTCCCCATATCCCTTGATTCCATTAGCCCTAAAAGCTAAATCTAACTCTCTCTTGAAAACTCTATCATTTGTGAACTAGGAGACGTCCCCTGGGTAATGCAAACACACGCCACTTTTAACAACGCATCTAGCTGTAATGTTTCATATTATTACAATCCATCTTTGAATGCTGGCTTTGTGAGCCAGATCCGAATGTAACTCAGTTCACTGGACATTCTCTTTAAATTTACTGATGAATAATGAATACCCTTGAAAGCGTTCGTTCTCAAGTTGTGTGGCATTTCTCGTGCCATTTACCTTATCATGAGCAGTTCAGCAAGGCTGCGTTTCATCAAGTTTCAGTGAGCATCTTCCTGACTTTGTCAAAACTCCGGCGTGCAATTTCATTTTTTTTGCTATTTCGTTTTGGAATGTTTCTACTTCGTGTTTGGTTTCTCAGGCTCTGCTTTGAGGCACAGTGGCGCCCGTCCACACAAACAGCCCCAGAGGAAAGGGTTTAAGAAGGAACTGCTAGATGCTGGGAAATCGAAGGTAGACAAAAATGCTGGAGAAACTCAGCGGGTGCGGCAGCATCTATGGAGCGAAGGAAATAGGCGACCTTTCGGGCCGAATCGTTGCCTATTTCCTTGCAAGGCCAGCAGCATAATCAAGGACCAGTCGCACCCCGGCCACTCCCTCTTCTCCCCTATCAAATCAGGCAAAAGGTACAGAAGTGTGGAGTCAGTAGAAGGGAGGTCGGTTTGTGTGACGGTCTGGACATTGTGGGCCAAAGGGCCTGTTCCTGTGCTGTACTATTCTATTTAAGTATCTCAGACCACATTTCGCGGAAATCCACACCAACGGTTCTGTTTATCGTGCGTGGTTAAGGAAATCGCTCTGTCACGAGTCCTAATGAATAGCAAGATGATTTTCACTTTGGGCTGATCATTTGAACCCTGTGGCTGAGTGATTACAGTGTGACATCTCTCCTTGTTTTTGTCTACGACACAATTTATTTTCATCGATGACCGCTGGTCGGCGCGGACTCGGTGGGCCGAAGGTCCTGTTTCTGCGCTGTATCTCCGATCTAAACGGATTACGCAATATTCAGAAATGTTACTTGCAATTTGCTGGATGTATACGTTTTGACACTGAAACTTGGAATGGATGAAAATGCCTTTAATTTTTCAGTTACCAATCCTGTCGGACAGTAAGACGCCCAAGTCTTCCGGCCAGCCGTGCTGCAATAAAGAAGAACTCTCAGACAAACTGATCCACAGGGCAGAAACGCAAGGTTCAAGTCAACCGGAACCAACTAAACAAACAAGGCAGGAGAATATGTGCTTTACAAAGCAAACAACGGAGGCTATAACTTCAGGTAAGAAGCAAAGATAAACTCATTGAACCCAACACAAAGCAAGTGGCTTAAAGGGCCTGTCCCACTATCACGACCTAATTCACGACCATTTTTTACTCGTGGATATTTTTCATCATGTTGAAAAAACGCCCCGACCTACTTGATGCCACAAGTACCTACGACTAGCATCACGACTTCCTACGACCTCGTGACGACCATGCTGCGAGTATGAGTCAAGGGCAAACTCGGCAGAGGTCGTGAATTAGGTCGTGAAAGCGGGACAGGCTCCTAATGTTGCTGAGTTATTTTTTTTATTAACAAGATATCATCTTCCTCCATTGCTATCATCGCTATGGTGACTATTTCTGCTCGCAATAACTACCTCTTCTGTAACCGAATTAAATTGAAAAAATTGATTAATTCAGACCGAAGAATTATTGCTCATTTTCAGGATTTTCTTTTTTTAGCATTGATTCCGTTAGTTCATCTTCATTTAGTTTAGAGATACAGCCTGGAATAAGGGCCCTCGACATGCCTTGTCCACACTGGCCATCGACTACCCCTAGTATCCCACTTTTTCATCCACTCCCAACACGCTAAATAAACATTTCCGGAGGATAATTAACCTACAATCCCTCGCGTCTTTGGAATTTGGGAGGAAACCGGAGCCCCCCTGAGGAAACCCACTCGGTCACAGAGAACTTGCAAACTCCACACAGACTCAGCACCTGATGGTCGGCTCCGAACCCTGGTCTCCTGCGCTGTGAGGCTGCACAACTGTGCTGCCCCTTTTTGCCATTCCTGTTTTTGAAGGCTACAGTGTCTTTTCCACAATGGTTTTTTTTTTAAATATTTTTTTTATTCAAAGCAATTGTACAAGGAGGAAGTAATCGGCATAACACTTATACAATTTTCGTACGGCTTCAGTTTTAACATTTTGTAAACTAATAAGTCAATCAGAAAAAAGTAAAAAAGGAAGAATGAAAAGGAAGAAGAAAACACCCCTGAACTAACAAAGAAGTGGAGAAAAAAAGCGGAGAGATATCCCACTACCCTTCCCCACGCCCGCTCACCCGACCCTAGCGTCGGTTTTGAATTTGTGTTCAACCATTCTGTTGTTGAAGAAATTCAATGAAAGGAGACCATATTTTGGAAAATTGGTCTGATTTGTCAGACAAAACAAGCCTTATTGTTTCTAAATGTAGTGTCTCGGTCATTTCTGTGATCCACATCTTCACTGTGGGGACTGTTATCTTTTTCCAGAATTTAAGTATAAGTTTTCCATAATGTTAGAAACATAGAAAATAGGTGCAGGAATAGGCCATTCGGCCCTTCGAGCCTGCACCGCCATTCAATATGATCATGGCTGTTGACTTGTTCTGAGCACCTGCCTTATGTCTACTGCTGAGAATAGTCTTGACACTTGCTCCCTAATTCATCAAATCCCACATCATTCATTATAAACCTTCCAGCTCTGGTGGCTGTACTTCTTTATCTGCTCCAGGTCCCCTCCTTAAATGCCTCTGCCTATCCACCGACATCTCCTCTAAAGATGACCAACATTGTGGAGGAAGGAACTGCAGGTAATGGTTTCAACCGAAGATAGACACAAGGTGCTGGAGTAACACTGCAGGACAGGCAGCATCTGTGGAGAGAAGGAATGGGTGACGTTTCTGGTCGAATACTTTGAAATGACTCATTGTTTAAGAAGGAACTGCAGATGCTGGAAAATCGAAGGGAGACAAAAATGCTGGAGAAACTCAGCGGGTGAGGCAGCATCTATGGAGCGAAGGAAATAGGCGACATTTTATTTCCTTCGAGACCCTTGGTCACCTATTTCCTTCGCTCCATAGATGCTGCCTCACCCGCTGAGTTTCTCCAGCATTTTTGTCGACCTTTGAAATGGCTCAAATGGGTTTGAAAATGGTTGGAATAATTTTCTGCATTAATGCAGAAGTCACAAGTTAATTATGCAGGCTGTTTTTGGTCCTGTTTATGCAGGCTTAGTGGCTCCAAGACACTGCATTTAAAAAATATTTTCCGTGCTTTCAAATGCCCCACTCTGTTGACCTTAAAAAATGTCATTGAAATTCTCCAGTCATTTAACGTCCAAAACAGTTGTAGACATAAACAAAATGGTGACCAACAGTAAGAATCATCCATGATACAAGGTCATGTTTGATGAAGGTTCAATGTTGTTGTGCCAAATGTGCAGGGAAGACAGATTCACTCCAAACTCCGTCTGCAATTGAGCCTAGATCCACATGTTTGGGATATTTTTGGCCTGAAATACAATAGACAATGGACAATAGGTGCAGGAGTAGGCCATTCGCCCCTTTCGAGCCAGCACCGCCATTCACTGTGATCATGGCTGATCAACCACAATCAGTACCCCGTTCCTGCCTTCTCCCCATATCCCCTGACTCCGCCATCTATAAGAGCCCTATCTAGCTCTCTCTTGAAAGTATATAGAGAACCGCCCTCCACCACCCACTGAGGCAGAGAATTCCCCAGACTCACAACTCTCTGTGTGGGAAAAAGTGTTTCCTCGTCTCCGTTCTAAATGGCTTACCCCTTATTCTTAAACTGTGGCCCCTGGTTCTGGACTCCCCCAACATGAAGAAGGGTCTCGACCCGAATCATCACCCGTCCATGTTCTCCAGAGATGCTGCCTGACCCGCTGAGTTACTCCAGCACTTTGTGTATTCTTTGCTAAGCCAGCATCCGCAGTTCCTTGCTTCTAGTAATCACACTTGTTGAGAAAGCAGAAATCAATGTTCTCCTGTCACGGCTAATCAGAGAAACTAGTCCAAGGCACTGGTCCTCATCTTCTATGTGAATGCCTTGAGAAACTTAATGATCTCGAGCACATGCTCCGTGTGGAACGGTGCAGCAGGAAGATCAGTGAGAATTGTCCAGGAAGCTCTAACGAGGCAGCACATCGGAGAGATGCTGCACTTTCACAATAAGCATTGATTAGGAAACTTCTTACTCAACTCCCGAACAATGGAGCAATCCACGACCCATTACCTGCCCGCTGAGTTACTAATGTGCAGAAGGGCTCGATTGATAATTGAGCTCCGTGCAGGCAATTCTTGAGAGGTATAATACTTACGAGACAATCACCTGCTGAAGCTCCTGCATGTATGAATAAGTCGAGCAGCAAACACGATAAGTCTCAATGAAACTTCACTATGATTCTCAGTTGCAATCAGACAGAGTCCAGATAAAACCACCACTCTTTAATTTACGGTGGACAAAAATGCTGGAGAATCTTAAATGTCACCCATTCCATCACTCCATAGATGCTGCTGCACCCGCTGAGTTTCTCCAGCACTTTTGTCCACCTTCGATTTTTCCAGCATCTGCAGTTCTTCCTTAAACATTGTTTAATTTAGTTTAGTTTAGAGATACAGCGCGGAAACAGGCACTTCGGCCCCACCGGGCCCGCACCGACCAGCGATCACCCGCTCATTAACACTGTCCTACACACGCACACAAGGGACAATTTTACATTTATACCAAGCCAAATTAACTTACAAACCTGTACGTTTGTGGAGTGTGGGAGGAAACCGAAGATCTCGGAGAAAACCCACGCAGGTCACGGGGAGAACGTACAAACTCCGTGCAGACAGCGCCCGTAGTCGGGATGGAACCCGGGTCTCTGGCGCTGTGAGGCAGTAACTCTTCCGCTGCGCCACCATGCCGCCCAGTAGTTTGTTCTCATCTGTATTTACGATAAAGGGGTTTTGCAAAATTTCACTTCATTTATTTTGTTGCGATTCACTGCACATTAATTTTGAAGGTGAGATATATGAATCGTAGATGATTTGAACATGAATTCATCAACTATAACCTTCTGTGGTTTTGTTAGCCAAGAGCCACTGAACTCCTGCGACACTGAGCAAATTGAGTCTGAAGAAGAAGGGTCCTGATTCAAAACATCACCCATCCTTTTTCTCCAAAGATGCTGTCTGACCCACTGAGTTACTCCAGCACTTTGTGTCTCATCTCCTTTGAAACGTTGTCCCTATCACCTCAACACTGTGCCCTCTAGATGTATCATGTCACCTCAATGCTGTGCCCTCTAAATGTATCATGTCACTTTGACAAGATACCCTGTAATACTGGAATTTTAAGTATTGTGTAAACTTGCCAGCGAATCCAGTCTAAGAAATGTGTAAAAAATTATCAATAACTGAATCACTTTACTCTCAACAATTGGTTCTCTGCTGTGTTATTTTCTCAATAAGTAACAGGAAGAAAGAGAGAAACAGAAGAGTTCAGTTTAGTTTAGAGATACTGCGCGGAGGCAGGTCCTTCAGCCCACCGGGTCCGCACCGACCAGCGATCCCCGTACATTAACCCTATCCTATACCCACTACGTGTAATGTCTTCCAAACACGCGTGGTCTTCACAACATGTTTTATTATAGACACCGGTATAAAACACACACCGTGCCCTAGCTGTCCGTGGTCTGTCACTGGAGCTAGAGAGCGAGAGAGACGTGGGGAGGCTACAGTTATACTGAAGATAATAGGGAGTGGTTAGTAGTGGTGAGGTCACTATGTTAAAGGAGCATGCACTGATCTACACTACGGACATTTTTTACATTTACCAAGCCAATTAACCTACATACCGGTACGTCTTTGGAGTGTGGGAGGAAAGTGAAGATCTCGGAGAAAACCCACACAGGTCACGGGGAGAACGTACAAACTCCGTACAGACAGCACCCGTAGTCGGGATCGAACCCGGGTCTCCGGCGCTGCATTCGCTGTAAGGCAGCAACTCTGTGCCACCGTGACTGCACTAATATTAACCACATTGCTTAATTTACTCTTTGTGCAACATAGATGAGCATGGCATTTTCTTAAAAGAAACTCAACTTGGCCAGTCTCGTCTTCCTCATAAGTTGTCTTGCAATAATTATAGGAAATTGAGTGTTGGCATCGGTAGTAAATCGAGGCACGGCTCAATCAGTGGTAATGGTTTTCATTCTTCGAGTTTTGGTTTCACCCTTGCAATTTATATTTATAAATGTTACCTGCTGTCTGAAGTAGGGTCTCGACCCGAAACGTTACCTATTCCTTTTCTCTAGAGATGCTGCCTGACCAGTTGAGTTACTCCAGCATTTTGTGTCTATCTTTGGTGTAAACCATCATCTGCAGTTCCTTCCTACACAACCGCTGTGTAAAAACAGTCATGCCCTACACATCTCCCTCTCACCTTCAAGCTATGTCCTCTAGTCTTGGATATTTACTTGATAATCTAATCATTTATTCAATTATACTTGCAAACATTAAGAAAGATGCTTTTCTAAGATTTATATTTCTGACATGATACTGCTGTGCGTAGGAAACTACATTTTGCATGCCATCTGTACCTTGATGGCTCTGGGAGTAGTAGATTTATGACAGGGAAAGTAAAAATATAGTTAACTATTTAACTGCTCAGCATGAGTTTATTTATTGAACATGGAAGTAGCATGTTTGCACCTTCTTGTTCCTTTAATTTTAACCGCAGAGCAATGATTCTTCCAGCGACCCCAGTCCCCATTAACACCGTGAGTGGATACATACCACGACACCAAGGCCACAGGGAAAACGTGCGCACTCCACACAGACAGTACCCGAGGTCAGGGTTGAACCAGCATTTTGTGTATGCTTCTCTTTCCTGCTTTTGAATCTAGCAAGTCAATCCAACTTTATTTGTCACATACACATAGAAGATGTGCAGTGAAATGAAAGTGGCGATGCCTGCGGGATTGTGCAAAAACTACAGAACAGAAACAGTATTTACATTTTAGGGAAAAAAAGGACAACACAACAGTAAATTATTCCCCGGTGAGATCAGAGTTTACAGTCCTGACGGCCTGTGGGAAGAAACTCCGTCTCATCCTCACCTTTTCGCAGCGTGACAGCGGAGGCGCTTGCCTGACCGTAGCAGCTGGAACAGTCCGTTGCTGGGGGGGTAGGGGTCCCTCATTATGTTGCTGGCTCTGGATCTGCACCTCCTGGTGTATAGGTCCTGCAGAGGGGGCGAGTGTAGTTCCCATGGTACGTTTGGCCGAACGCACTACTCTCTGCAGAGCCTTCCTGTCCTGGGCAGAGCAGTTCCCAAACCAGATTGTGATGTTACCGGACAAGATGCTTTCTACAGCAGCAGAGTAGAAGCACTGAAGGATCCTCAGAGACACTCTGAATTTCCTCAGCTGCCTGAGGTGGTAAAGGCACTGCCTTGCCTTACTCACCAATGCGGCAGTGTGTGTTGTCCATGTCAGACCCTCTGTGATACACTTTCTTTGCGATAAGGAACTGCAGATGCTGAAATCTTCAGGAAAACACAAGGTGCTGGAGTAACTCAGCGGGTCAAGCAGCATCTGCACACATGGCGCCCAAGGTCAGGATCGAACATGGGTCCCTGGCGCTGTAATATTAGACCATTTGGCCCATCAGGTCTACTCCGCCATTCAATCATTGCTGATCTATCTCTCCCCCTCAACCATTCAACCCCATTGTCCCACCTTCCCCCCATAACCCCTGACACCCGTACTATTAAGAACCTATCTATCTCTGCCTTACAAATACCCATTGACTTGGCCTCCACAGCCGTGTGTGGCAATGAATCCCACAGATTCACCACCCTCTGAAATTCCTCCTCATCTTCTTCCTAAAGGCATGTCCTATTCTGAGGTTATGATCTCTGGTCTTAGACTCTCCCACGAGTGGAAGCATCCTCCCCACATCCCGCTGCGCCACTGTGCCGATCCTGGATGTTGTGCTGGATGGCACTATTTTAATGCATGATGAGGAACATTTTGTCTCAGCAGCTGTAACTTCTGATCAATGTTGCAAATGCAGGAAATGAAAACGTCAGGGTGGTGGAATAAGGAATGTGATAAAAATGAAATTAATGATGTGATCACTTTACCGGTCGTGAGTTGTTCATCATTTTTCTCAGATAATGAGGCGACCTCACGTTGAATATGTATTGGGTTCAGTGAGATCTGGCTGAATAATCTATCTAAGATGAACATATCTCCTGGCGTTCACGGTGGCGCAGAGGTAGAATTGCTGCCTTACAGCGCTTGAAGCGTTGGAGACCCAGGTTCAATCCCGACTACGGGCGCTGTCGGTATGGAGTTTGCACGTTCTCCCCGTGACCTGAGTGGGTTTTCTCTGAGATCTTTGGGTTTCCTCCCACACTCCAAAGACGTACGGGTTTGCAGGTAAATTGGCTTGGTATAAATGTAAATTGTCCCTAGTGTGTGTAGGATAGTGTTAGTGTGCGGGGGTCACTGGTCAGTGTGGACCCGGTGGGCCGAAGGGCCCGTTTCCCTTTTTATAATCTCTAAACTAAAACTAAAAAGCTGGAGTAACTCAGCGGGACAGACAGCATCTCTAAAAAAGTCTGAAGAAGGGTCTCGACCCGAAACCTCACCCATTCCTTCCCTCCAGAGATGCTGCCTGTCCCGCTGAGTTACTCCAGCATTTTGTGTCTATCTTCGGTGTAAACCACCATCTGCAGTTCCTCCCTGAATATTCTATCTGACAGGAATAGCTACTACTAAACCGTTGGGTCCCATGTTCACACAGGAGGGCTGGTCCCCCAACGCAATGTTCCACCTCTCCACCAATTCCAATATTGGTGGCCAGTGGGGGGAGGGGGGGCTTTCTGGAGCGCTAGCGTGGGTGTTGTGGGCAGAAGGGACTGGTTTCCAGAGGGCTAGTATGGGCATTGTGGACCGAATGGATTCTTGGGCTGGCAGCTCAGTCACTGAGGCCTGGTGAACTGGCAGCTCAGTCACTCAGGCCTGGTGGGCTGACAGCTCAGTCACAGAAAATTCAATTTCATAGCATTTCAAACAGAGTGCAGGCCAGCAAATTCAATTTCATAGCATTTCAAGCAGAGTGCAGGCCAGCAAATTGCCAAACAACTCATTGCATTGTTAATAAGGGCTAACAAATAATTTATTGCAAGTACATTGCAGACTCACAGTTCAGTTGATTCACAGCTTAGAATCACAGTTGTGGTCTCTCCCTCGCGATCTTCCAGAGTGACTGACGCCAATGAGGTAGATAGTAGTTCAGGACTGCTCTCTGGTTGTGGTAGGATGGTTCAGTCGCCTGATAACAGCTGGGAAGAAACTGTTCCTGAATCTGGAGGTGTGCGTTTTCACACTTCTGTACCTCTTGCATGATGGGAGAGGGGAGAATAGGGAGTGGCCAGGGTGCGACTGGCCCTTGATGATGCTGCTGGCCTTGCCGAGGCAGCGTGAGGTGTAGATGGAGTTAGTGGAAGGGAGGTTGGGCTGTGTGATGGTCTGGGCTGTGTCCACAACTCCCTGTACTTTACTGCGCCCTTGGATGAAGCCATTTCCAATCTATGCTGTGATGCATTTACAAAGGGAACCATTTTCTCGTGTTGGGTTTAAAAGCACATTTGAGGGTATCCAATAACACAGAGCATTTGCCAGTCAAATAAAATATATAGTTGATAAAATAGACTCTACAGCAAAAATGTAAATATTCTGTCAAAGCTGTAGTGTGGCATAAACAGCAGGTGATTACTTTCAAGTTTAGATTTTGGCAATTATATACACTAACTCTGAGTCTCCTTTCCCAAGGCAGTGCCCTAAAGTATGGATAAAACTTCCCCTTTGAATAAGATCTTAACAATTCAGCAGTTTTTTTAGAATTTGTTCATCATTTAATTCCTAAGGAGTCTAATGATTACAAGGTACTTTAATGATCAAAGATGTCCTCTACATAACCCATTACAGTCATTCCTCGACGCTGTGTGGAAACAAGGAACTGCAGATGCTGCTTTACAAATAAAAAGGAGACAAAGTGCTGGAGTAACTCAGCGAGTCAGGCAGCATCTCTGGAGAACATGGATAGGTGACGTTTCACAGAGTGCTGGAGTAACTCAGCGGGGCAGGCAGCATCTCTGGAGAACATGGATAGGTGACGTTTTGGGTCGAGTCCCTTCTTCGGACTGGAGAACTTCTCGCAACCTGAAACGTCACCTATCCACGTTCTCCAGGGATACTGCCTGACCCGCTGAGTTACTCCAACTCCTTGTGTCGTTACTTAAACACTGTCCTTTGAACATGTTTCTTTCCAAATACATTCATTGAGTTAGATTGCAGATTGTTAATCAAAGTGTTTTTGGTGGAGACACAAGATGTAAATGCTGCAATATAGAACACAAAACAAACTGCTGGAGGATCACAACTGGCCAGGCACCATTCACATTTAGTTTACTTTAGAGATACAGTGTGGAAACAGGCCCTTCAGCCCACCAAGTGTGTGCTGACCAATGGTCACCCGTGCACTAGTTCTATGTTATCCCAGTTTCGCACCCTACGCACTAGGGGACATTTACAGAAGCCAATTAACCTACAAACCTGCACGTCTTTAGAGTGGTTGGATGTGGCATCCAGAGGAAACCAAGGCAGTCACGGGAAGAACGTGCAAACTCCGTACAGACGGCACCCGTAATCAGGATGGAAGGTAGACAAAAATGCTGGAAATAGGCAATGTTTCGGGCCGAAACCCTTCTTCAGACTGATGTAGGAATGGGGGGTGGGGAGAAGCAATGTCAGGATGTAGTCAGGATGGAACCCGGGTCTCTGGCGCTGCGCGGCAGCAACTCTACCGCTGCGCCACCGTGCCGCACGCATGAGAATTCCATCAGTATTTGTTTCACCCTGGTGCTGAATGTGGTGTTTTCTCTTTGAAATGCAGATACCTCGTCACCAGATCACCTCGGCAGCCGAGCGACGCAGGGACAGATGCCCAATGTCCCACCACATCATCAGATGAAGAGTGAATGTGAACTCAACAGAAGCTCCATGCTGCTTCAGAGTAGGAGGGACCCTGGGCTTCAGGCTGGAGGTAAACACATGGAACTGCAGATGCTGATTTACAAAATAAAGTGCTGGAGTAATGCAGTGTGTCAAGGAGCATTTCTGGAGAACATGGATAGGCAATATTCTGGGTGGGGACAATTCTTCAGACTATGAAGAACTGTGATCTATGAAGAAGAGTATCGATCCAAAACATCGCCTTTCCATGTTCTCCAGAGTTGCTGCCTGATCCAAAGAGTAAGAAAGAGGCAAGAGTGGACATTGGGCCGCTGGAGAATGATGAAGGAGAAGTCTTCTTCTTGTCGAGCCCACACACAAGATTAGACGTCGTTCAGCCAGAGGTGGACACACTCCTCACCATCTGCACACAATGGTGTCTGTCTTGTCACTTCTTGCGTTTCTTGTGCGTGGTGGCGGAGAGATTGGTGGAAACAGGGCCGCGACGTGAACGCTCTTTTCTTCACCCCATGAAGGAGGTGATAACGGGAAATCAAGAAATGACAGAGGAATTGAATAACTTTTTTTGCATCAGTCCTCACAGAGATGCTGCCTGTCCCGCTGAGTTACTCCAGCATTTTGTGGCTATCTGTAGCATCTTTTCCACAGGAGATCCCTTTTAGAGTGGACTTCACTTGATCAGAAATATCACAAACAATTGATGTAACTTCGTTTAGTTTAGAGATACAGCGTGAAAAAACAGTCCCTTCGGCCCACCGGGTCCATGCTGACCAGCGACCCCCGCACATTAACACTATCCTACACACACTAGGGACAATTTTTACATTTTTCCAAGCCAATTTACCTACATACCAGGTCTTCTTTTCATGTCCATCTTGTTACAAATGTTGACCTCTCTGTCATCGTCTGTCCTGAAAAGGATGCAAGCCTCCGGCAACAATCGGCGGAAGCCATCCCTTGTGGCAGTAGATGATGGTGGGAGCAGAATGAGCTCAGGATACTTCCAGTTCCCAGCCCTGCGACGTGGACACTTCTGCTATGAAGCCTACGTACCAGTACGTCTTTGGAGTGCTCTCATTAGTAATTCAGGACTGTGCCACAGGAGATGTAATGGTAGAAACATAGAAACATAGAAAAATAGGTGCAGGAGTAGGCCATTCGGCCCTTCGAGCCTGCACCGCCATTCAATATGATCATGGCTGATCATCCAACTCAGTATCCTGTACCTGCCTTCTCTCCATGCCCCCTGATCCCTTTAGCCACAAGGGCCACATCTGACTCCCTCTTAAATGTAGCTAATGAACTGGCCTCAACTACCTTATGTGGCAGAGAATTCCACAGATTCACCACTCTCTGTGTGAAAAATGTTTTTCTCATCTCGGTCCTAAAAAACTTCCCCCTTATCCTTAAACTGTGACCCCTTGTTCTGGACTTCCCCAACATCGGGAACAATCTTCCTGCATCTATCTAGCCTGTCCAACCCCTTAAGAATTTTGTAAGTTTGAAGTTTGAAGTAAGAAGTTGTAACGCAGCTTGAGTATTTTGTTGGTTCACATGCTTGATCAATGGTGTTTTATCATTAATGTCTTATTATTATTAATGTTTAGTGTTTTCTGAGTCATTCGTTACTGTCATGTTGTTACGTGGGCGGAGCACCAAGCCAAATTCCTTGTATGTGAATACTTGGCCAATAAACATACTTACTTATATTTTTCAGACAAATGGCTCTTCTCCGACCTCTCGGAGGAAGGTTTCCAGTCCCGTTCCTCTCATCACTCCACACCCAAACAACGGCACTCCAGAAACAATGCGCGTTCAGACGTAAGAGGCCGCAGCGCGGAGAACGGACGCGTCTCAGCATGTTTCAGTGAAGATGATGAAAGGGAGGATGAATTAAAACTGAAGGACGTGTACACATATTCATCGCAGCCAAGATCAGCTCCCCGCGGCAGGTTGCACAACGCTTCATCGCAAGGCATCATGTGGACTGTGGAAATGAAGGGTGATGAAGAGCAGGACATCGCAGATGAGAGAGAAGCTCCAATGGAGGAAGATTTCCATGGAACTTACAGCAGTGAGGAGGTATGTTCTATTTGAATCTTCCTCACATTTATTTCGAGAAGGATGAAATGCTGAGAGAGACACAAAATGCTGGAGTAACTCAGCATCTGGGGACAGGCAGCATCACTGGATAGAGGTATGAACATTGACTTTAACTTGAAGTTACCCTTTGCTTTCCCTCTTTCTCCATCCCTCCCCCTTCCCAGTTCACTGACCAGTCTGACTGTCTCCGACTACATTTTATCTCTTGTTTGCTTTGTGTGTGGAATTCTCTGACTCAGAGGGCGGTGGAGGCCGGTTCTCTGGATAATTTCAAGAGAGAGCTAGATAGGGCTCTTAAAGATAGCGGAGTCAGGGGACATGGGGAGAAGGCAGGAACGGGGTACTGATTGGGGATGATCAGCCATGATCATATTGAATGGTGGTGCTGGCTCGAAGGGCCGAATGGCCTCCTCCTGCACCTATTGTCTACCTGTTTTTACCTTCTCCCAACTAACAGCGATCTATTCTACATGTTCCTTGAACTCCATCCCATTTGTCCCGTTTTCACACCTTACACATCCTTATCTATGTATCTCCCTCTTCCCTGACTTCAGTCCCAACCCAAAACGTCACCCATTCCTTCTGTCCAGAGATGCTGCCTGACCCGCTGAGTGACTGCAGCATTTTGTATCTATCTTCAGTTTAAATTAGCATCTGCAGTTCCTTCCTACACATGTAATGCTAAGGCTATGCAAGGCGCTGGTCAGACTGCATTTAGAATATTGTGAGCAATTTTGTGCCCCATGTCTGAGAAAGGATGTGTTGGCCCTGGAGAGGGTCCTGAGGAGGTTGATGTGAATGATCCCAGGAATGAGTGGGTTAACATATGATGAGCGTTTGTCGGCACTGGGCCTGTACTCGCTGGAGTTTAGAAGGATGAGGGGGGGGGGGGGGGACTTCAGTGAAACTTACAGAATAGTGAAAGGCCTCGATAGAGTGGATGTGGAGAGGATGTTTCCACTAGTGGGAGAGTCTGGGACCAGAGGGCACAGAATTAAAGGATGTTCCTTTAGGAACAAGAGGAGGAGGAATTTCTTTAGTCAGAGGGTGGTGAATCTGTGGGATTCATTGCCACAGACGGCTGTGGAGGCAAAGTCAGTGGATATTTTTAAAGCAGAGATAGATAGATTCTTGATTGGTACAGGCGTCAGGGGTTATGGGGAGAAGGCAGGAGAATGGGGTTAAGAGGGAATGTTAGATCAGCCATGATTGAATGGCAGAGTAGACTTGATAGGCCGAATGGCCTAATTCTGCTCCTATCACTTGTGAACACAAACTTATAAGCCCCAGCAAAACACTTCCAATAGACATCAGAATGTATTGGAGAAACATCATTCTTCAGAAAGGGAAGAGATTTGCATTGACAAACCTTACATAACATTTCCATATCATCTCCTTAAATATGATCCTGAAGATATCCTTAGTTATCATAATTATTGTAAAGAGTGAGTGAAATTCAAAGCAGCAGAATTCATTTTTCATGTTGCAATTTATATACACCAAGAGCAATTGAAACTAGATTGGAAAAAAGTTCAATATCTTATTTAATTTTGAAAGGAATTACTTTGGTGAATCGCATGCATTGCGCTGAGTAGTAATTGCTTTAACATGCCATGGTGATGGTTGCAGATAAAATGATTTTTAGTTGTATGAAAACATTGCTATTCTTTCTGGCATTCATTTTATCACAAAGATTATTTTTGCTTCCACGAATTAGCAGCATTCCCTGAATAACAAGTGAATATAGCTTCAAAGATTAAATGTAGCAACAATGAACTGCAGATGCTGGTTTATGCAGAGATAAACACAAAGGGACCCTACTTCAGACCCACCTCACATCACGTGGGAAACGTCACCTATCCTTGTTCTCCACAGATGCTGCCTGACCCGCTGAGTTACTCCAGCACTCTGTGAAACGTCACCTATCCATGTTCTCCATAGATGCTGCCTGACCCGCTGAGTTACTCCAGCACTCTGTGAAACGTCACCTATCCATGTTCTCCACAGATGCTGCCTGACCCGCTGAGTTACTCCAGCACTCTGTGAAACGTCACCTATCCATGTTCTCCACAGATGCTGCCTGACCCGCTGAGTTACTCCAGCACTCTGTGAAACGTCACCTATCCATGTTCTCCACAGATGCTGCCTGACCCGCTGAGTTACTCCAGCACTCTGTGAAACGTCACCTATCCATGTTCTCCACAGATGCTGCCTGACCCGCTGAGTTACTCCAGCATTTTGTATCTGTCATTAGCTTCAAAAATTATCTTATTCGGAATATAATTTCAGACCACGACAAGAAGATTTGCACTTTCTAATTATA
Source organism: Amblyraja radiata (assembly GCF_010909765.2). Taxonomy (NCBI): domain Eukaryota; kingdom Metazoa; phylum Chordata; class Chondrichthyes; order Rajiformes; family Rajidae; genus Amblyraja; species Amblyraja radiata. The sequence continues at coordinate 3,772,351 of NC_045973.1, read as the reverse complement.
ATGGTTACTGCCAGCTTTGGAAATCTCAACTGAATGCTTGGCCATTTTCCTTAGTTCAGATTTCATTAAAGCATTTTGACTTTTTGACAACATAATTCACAGGGCTTGCATAGTTTTAAACTCATGACTTGATATCAGCATACTGATGCGTGTGCATTGAGAAATTTTGGGAAGTTTGAGGCATATATATAACACCACATTATACATATACAAGTTCATAATTGTGTGGCACGGTGGCACAGAGTTGCTGCCTTACAGCGCCAGGAACCAGGGTTCGATCCTGACTGTGGTTGTTTGTCTACGGAGTTTGTACATTCTCCCCGTGACCCACGTGAGCTTTCTCCGAGATCTCCGGTTTCCTCCTACACTACAAAGAGGTTTGTAGGTTAGCTTGGTCTCATTGTAAATTGTCCCCAGTGTGTGTAGAATAGTGTTAATGTAGGATAGTGTTAATGAAATTCTTAAGGGGTTGGACAGGCTAGATGCAGGAAGATTGTTCCCGATGTTGGGGAAGTCCAGTACAAGCGGTCACAGTTTAAGGATAAGAGGGAAATCTTTTAGGACTGAGATGAGAAAAACATTTTTCACACAGAGAGTGGTGAATCTCTGGAATTCTCTGCCACAGAAGGTAGTTGAGGCCAGTTCATTGGCTATATTTAAGAGGGAGTTAGATGTGGCCCTTGTGGCTAAAGGGATCAGGGGGTATGGAGAGAAAGCAGGTACAGGATACTGAGTTGGTTGATCAGCCATGATCATATTGAATGGCGGTGCAGGCTCGAAGGGCCGAATGGCCTACTCCTGCACCTATTTTCTATGTTTCTAATGTGCGGGGATCGCTGGTCGGCACAGACTCAGTGGGCCGAATGGCCTGTTTCTATGCTGTATCTCTAAACTAAACTGATCTGAACTCTGGGAGCAGAACCAGGTCATTCGGCCCATCAAGTCTACTCAATCATGACTGATCTATCTTTCCCCTACAACCCCTTTCTCCTGCCTTTTCCCCATATCCCCCGACACCCGTACTGATGATGAATCTATCAATCTCCGCCTTAAGATTATCCAAGCTTGGCTTCCACAGCCGTCTATGGCATAGATGGTGAAAGGAAGAAAATAATTAAAATAACTGTGTAACAAATAGAAAATAGAGGGATGAATTAGCTAAAGTAGATTTAGCTAGTTTATAGATAGACGTCAACAAAGCTAGCAATGAAAAGTGAAAAGAATAACAAATATTGTAAATTAATGAGGGAATTACAGCATAAAGAATAACGCAAATAAAAAGGCAGTGAATTTATGGGTGTTTGTCTGAGTAATGAGGTTGTAATTTAATCTTGAGCTTCGTATTCATTCTCATGGGTTTTTGCATACCGACTGAATCTTGAAATTAGATTGCAGCCTTTAATTCAGGATTTATCATTTGCTATTTTTGTTGCAAGTCCTGTGCTGTCAGTCGAGTGGAAGGGGTATTAATGAAGGTGAAAAGTAGTGCAGAAATGCCATTGATTGAGGAGAGGGCCAGACAATGGTGACAATTGTGACGTTAGTTTCAAATAATATTGCCACGTGTTTCACAGGAACCTTTAGCAAGGTTTCATTTTACCATCGTGTACACTTATAGCCGTCGCATTTTGTTCGACAGATGAAATTAAAAGCTAATGATTTTTGATAATTATATATTTTAAGTTTTAAAAGGCTTAAACCCCTGTCCCACCGTACGAGTTCATTCCAAGAGCTCTCCCGAGTTTGCCCTGATTCGAACTCGGAGATTTACGGTAATGGCCGCTCGTCGGTACTCGGGGCTCTCGTGGACATTTTTCAACGCGTTGAAAAATCTTCACGAGTCTCCCCGTGCTTACCTGCTGTCAGCGAGTCTTCCCGAGTACCTGCCGTTAGCGCTAAGAGACGTCCCCGAGCTCCGACGTACCCGCTACGTTCATTCTCCGTGCTTACCACGAGTTTGATTTTTTTTTAAACTCGGGAGAGCTCTTGGAATGAACTCGTACCGTGGGACAGGGCTTTTACGAACATTTTTTTTAATATGGACCAAATTACAACTGTTTTATATACACCTTCGTCGATGCATAATTCTTTTCCTGACATTTTTAATAATTCTCATAAAGTGGATTAATATGAAGGCAATTTGATTCGGTGCCGAATTAGTGCATCGAGTCAAAATTCTATTCCCCTCTCTGATTAAAGCTGTCGTATAATTCAAAGGCAAGTATGCTGGGCACGTCATTTCCCAGTCAAGCAAGCTTTTGAGAAGATTAAAGGAAAATAGTCTGAAGTATCAAAGATTTTTTTTTGTCATTTGTTAGGCCCTTTCAGCAGTATTCAGAAGCAAGAGTAATTAGTATCAGTTCCTAAGGTGACAGCTTCGTTAGATGTTCCTTCAAAAATGTTTGGGTTGTTCTTGGTACAGTGGCTCCTTGGGTGAACAGATGGTTTTTGATCAGCAGGAAAGGATTAAGTCCATGCAGCTCCATTAATTATAGTCATACAGCGTGGAAACAGGCCCTTCGGCCCAACTTGCCCACACCGACCAACATGTGGAGGAAGGAACTGCAGATGCTGGTTTAAACTGAAGATAGACAGAAAAATGCTGGGGTAACTCAGCAGGTCAGACAACATCTCTGGAGAAAGGGAATAGGTGACATTTCTGGTCAAGACCCTTCTTCAGACCAATATGTCCCATTTACACTAGTCCCACCTGCCTGCGTTTGGCCCATATCCCTCCAAACCTGTCCTATCTATAGAAACATAGATACATAGAAAATAGGTGCAGGAGGAGGCCATTCGGCCCTTCGAGCCAGCACCACCATTCATTGTGATCATGGCTGATCGTCCCCTATCAATAACCCGTGCCTGCCTTCTCCCCATATCCCTTGATTCCACTATCCCCTAGAACTCTATCTAACTCTCTCTTAAATCCATCCAGTGATTTGGCCTCCACTACCCTCTGTGGCAGGGAATTCCACAAATTCACAACTCTCTGGGTGAAAAAGTTTTTTCTCACCTCAGTCTTAAATGACCTCTCATTTATTCTAAGACTGTGGCCCCTGGTTCTGGACTTGCCCAACATTGGGAACATTTTTCCTGCATCTAGCTTGTCCAGTCCTTTTATAATTTTATATGTTTCTATAAGATCCCCCTCATCCTTCTAAACTCCAGTGAATACAAGCCTAGCCTTTTCAAATTTTCCTCATATGACAGTCCCGCCATCCCAGGGATCAATCTCGTGAACCTACGCTGCACTGCCTCAACCACAAGGATGTCCTTCCTCAAATCGTTTCTTAAATGTTACTTTAGTTTCTGCCTCAACTACCTCCTCCAGCAGTTCATTCCAGACAGCCACCCTTTGTGTGAAAACGTAACCCTTCAGATCCCTATAAAAACTTTCCCCCTTCATCTTCAACCGATGTCCACTGGGTCTCGATTCTTTCTCGATTAATTATTTTAACTCTATTCGGTCAAACTGCAATTATACTTGGATTATGTCTCTATAGTTGACCATCGAATCATACAGCACAGAAACAGGCCCTTCGGCCCTACTTGCCCCACCTACCTACACTAGTCCCATCAACCAAGATGCCCCATCTACACTCGTCCCACCTGCCCGTGTTTGGCTCATGGCCCTCGAAACCTTTCCTATCCATGTACCTGTCCAAATGTCTTTCAAATGGTGTTATAGTACCTGCCTCAACTACCTCCTCTGGCAGCTCATTCCATACCCTCTTTGTTTAGACCAAGTTTAGAGTGTGTGTACAAATCTAGTCACCCCTTTACGGGGAAGATGTTGAGCCATAGCAGTGGATGCAAAATAAGTTTCCCACAGTGCTGCCTGGATTAGAGGACATTAGCTCTAGGGAGGGGTTGGACAGACTTGCATTATTTTCTCTGTAGAGTCAGAGGGTGAGGGGGCGATCTGATAAGGCACAGACAGGGTAGATGGTCAGTCTTTCGTCCCAAGGTGGAAATGACAACTACAGGAGGGCATAAATTTGAGGTGGGAGGGGAAAAGTTTAAAGAAGATTTGTGACCCAAAACGTCACCCATTCCTTCTCTCCAGAGATGTTGCCTGTCCCACTGAGTTACTACCTTTTCTGAGGAAAGTCATTTTAGTGGGATGTGCCTGAAACTCACTGCCAGGGGATTGGGGAAGAGTGGGGGGGGGGGGGGAAGAGTGGGATGGGGGGAAGAGTGGGGGGAGGGGGGGGGAGAGTGGGGGGGTGGAGAAAGAGTGGGGTAAGAGTGGGGGAGAGTGGAGGGGGGTGGGGGGTGGGAAGGAGATACAACAGCAACATTTAAGAGGCATGGGATGGAGGGATATGGGCAACATGCAGACAGTTTCAATGGGCATCACGGCTTGCACAGAACGTGGGCTGAAGGGCCTGCTCCAATGCTCTACTCTTGTGTGTCCTTAGACAGGGTGAAACTATATCCTTGGCAAAAAAGGGCTGATAACCAATTGTCATCAATGTAATAAAACGGGGAAAATGACAATAAGGAGTTTTGGACATGATCCCTAACCTCTGCTGCAGCATTTTCAGATCCAATTTCAGATTTCCAACATGAGCGGAATTATGCTTCTGATTATTTCTTTTTGTTGCAATAGTATTGGACACAAAATTAAAAAATAGCAGAGTCACTTTTTTTCCTCTCAATGGATTTGCAAGAAAGCAGCAATTCATTTATCTACACAGCTCAGCTCTTTGAATGCCAGCAGTCAGCTGCTACAGCTGTTACCTATTCTTGTTAACGATCTTGGTTCATCCTTTGTGCGAGTCTAACCACTTTTACAGATGAGTAGAGTTAACCTCCCTGTCTGTATCCCACAGATACACTGGTCAGTGCAGCAGGCAGTGAAGAAAGCGAATGGTATGTTAGCTTTCATAGCAAAAGGATTTGAGTATAGGAGCAGGGAGGTTCTACTGCAGTTGTACAGGGTCTTGGTGAGACCACACCTGGAGTATTGCGTACAGTTTTGGTCTCCAAATCTGAGGAAGGACATTATTGCCATAGAGGGAGTGCAGAGAAGGTTCACCGGACTGATTCCTGGGATGTCAGGACTGTCTTATGAAGAAAGACTGGATAGACTTGGTTTATACTCTCTAGAATTTAGGAGATTAAGAGGGGATCTTATAGAAACTTACAAAATTCTTAAGGGGTTGGACAGGCTAGATACAGGAAGATTGCTCCCGATGTTGGGGAAGTCCAGGACAAGGGGTCACAGCTTAAGGATAAGGGGGAAATCCTTTAAAACCGAGATGAGAAGAACTTTTTTCACACAGAGAGTGGTGAATCTCTGGAACTCTCTGCCACAGAGGGTAGTCGAGGCCAGTTCATTGGCTATATTTAAGAGGGAGTTAGATGTGGCCCTTGTGGCTAAGGGGATCAGAGGGTATGGAGAGAAGGCAGGTACGGGATACTGATTTGGATGATCAGCCATGATCATATTGAATGGCGGTGCAGGCTCGAAGGGCCGAATGGCCTACTCCTGCACGTAATTTCTATGTTTCTATGTTTCTATGTTTACCTTGTCCAGGGGTAATCGTGCCTGTAGAAGGGTCTCGACCCGAAACGTCACCCATTCCTTCTCTCCAGAGATGCTGTCTGTCAGGCTGAGTTACTCCAGCTTTTTGTGTCTATCTTTGATCTCAATTCATTTTAATTTATTGCCCTGAGGGGGGATCTTATAGAAACATATAAAATTATAAAAGGACTGGACTAGATGCAGGAAAAATGTTCACAATGTTGGGCGAGTCCAGAACCAGGGGACAAAGTCTTAGAATAAAGAGGAAGCCATTTAAGACTGAGGTGAGAAAAAAAAGTTTTCACCCGGAGAATTGTGAATTTGTGGAATTCCCTGCCACAGAGGGCAGTGGAGGCCATCACTGGATGGATTTAAGAGAGAGTTAGATAGACTTCTAGGGGCTAGTGGAGTCAAGGGATATGGGGAGAAGGCAGGCACGGGTTATTGATAGGGGACGATCAGCCATGATCACAATGAATGGCGGTGCTGGCTTGAAAGGCCGAATGACCTCCTCCTGCACCTGTTTTCTATTTTTCTATGTGTACCGAGATACAGCGAGAAGCTTTTTGTTGCGTGCGAACCATTCAGCGTAAAGACAATACATGATTATAATCCAGCCATTTACAGTGTAAAGATACATGATAAGGGAATAACGTTTAGTGCAAGCTAAAGCCAGCAAAGTCCGATCAAGTGTAGTCCGAGGGTCACCAGTGAGGTAGATAGTAGTTCAGGACCGCTCTCTGGTTGTGGTAGGATGGTTCAGTTGCCTGATAACAGCTGGGAAGAAACTGTCTCATGGTTCAAAGGGAGGTTGGACAGACTTGAATAGATGCAAAATGCTGGAGTAACTCAGCGGGACAAGCAGTATCTCCCTGCATAGCCATTATTGTCTGAAAAGCCATTATTATATCTACCTCCACCACCACCCCCGGCAGTTCATTCCAGGCACCCACCACTCTCCACGTAAATAAAAACTAGCCCCGCACATCTCCCTTAAACCTTTCCCCTCTTAAGCTGCCCTCTCGTCTGGAGTAAAAGGTTCTGACTGTTTCCCCTATCTACGCCTCTCATAATTTTATGGGGCTGTCCCACTGTACGAGCTAATTCAAGAGTTCCCCTGATTCGAGCTCGGAGAATTACGGTAATGGCCGCTCGCAGGTACTCGGGGCTCTCGTGGACATTTTTCAACATGAGTCTTCACAAGCTTACCGCGTTTCCCGAGTACCTGCCGTTAGCGTTACGAGCTGCTAAGAAACGTCCCCGAGCTCCGACGTAGCCGCTACGTACATTCTACGTGCTTACCACGAGTTTGATTTTTTTTAAACTCGGGAGAGCTCTCGTACAGTGGGACAGGCCCTCTACTGCCTCACAGCGCCAGAGACCCGGGTTCGACCCTGACTACAGGCGCTTGCCTGTACAGAGTTTGCACGTTCTCCCCGTGACCTGCGAGGGATTTCTCCAAGATCTCCGGTTTCCTCCCACACTCCAAAGACGTGCAGGTTTGTAGGTTAGTTGGCTTAGTATAAATGTAAATTGTCCCTAGTGTGTGTAGGATAGTATTAGTGTGCGGGGATCGCTGGTCGGCGCGGACTCAGTGGACCGAAGGGCCTGTTTCTGCACTGTACCTCTGTACCAAACTAAACTAAACTAGTAAAATATAACCCAACTCCCTACTACCTAGTCGCCTGGACGTCTAGGAATGTGCAGTCAGAATCATTCAATAGACCTCGTTATACCATGAGGCCCAGGCTGGTGGCAATGAGATCAAGCCCAGAGCTTGAAATTAGAAAGTCCAACCCATATTCCTACTCTTGCAACTTCACAAGGCCCCGTCCATATTCAATAACTTACTACCTCTGAATAATCGTTCGGGGAGAGCAATCACTTTTCAAGTTATGCTCCAAGAATTTATTTGCATCAGCCGTTGTAAAGTTTCCTTCAGTCTTAGCACTCTAAGCTCCAGAGGGAAATCATTCTCATTGTCACAATAAGTACATGACAGAACAATTATTCTTACAAAATTGATCAATATTCTTGGCAGAAATCAGCATCTTAATTTATCCATGGTTGATATAGATTTTTTTCCTGCTTGTATTTGTTGGACACAGAATGGTGGAGTAACACAGCAGGGCAGACAGGCAGCATCTCTGGAGAGTAGGAAGAGGTAACGTTTCGGGTCGGCACCCTTTTCCTGACCCCTGGCATGAACCAGCATCTGCAGTTCCTTCCTACACAATAGACAATAGACAATAGGTGCAGGAGTAGGTCGTTCGGCCCTTCGAGCCAGCACCGCCATTCAATGTGATCATGGCTGATCATCTCCAATCAGTACCCCGTTCCTGCCTTCTCCCCATATCCCCTGACTCCGCTATCTTTAAGAGCCCTATCTAGCTCTCTCTTGAAAGTATCCAGAGAACCGGCCTCCACCGCCCTCTGAGGCAGAGAATTTCACACACAAAGCAAACAAGAGATAAAATGTAGTCGGAGACAGTCAGACTGGTCAGAGAACTGGTCAGTTTCCTCGTCTCCGTTCTAAATGGCTTATCCCTTATTCTTAAACTGTGGCCCCTGGTTCTGGACTCCCCCAACATCGGGAACATGTTTCCTGCCTCTAGCGTGTCCAAGCCCTTAATCACTTTTCAAGTTATCCATTTGTTGTTGCTGGCCCAAAGACTATTTAAAAAATAAATTTTAAGTCAAAGAATGTGCATTAAAAACATGAGATAAAACCTATGAACCTGGATCAGCATTTAATATAAAATACATTTAAATAGTTCAGTTTATTACCTTCACATGTACCAAGATACAGTGAGGAGCTTTTGATGGTGTCCGATCCAATCAAAGTGATCAAATGATCAAATGACCCCCATTGCTAACAATGTTTAAGAAAGAACTGCAGATGCGGGAAAAATCGAAGGTAGACAAAAATGCTGGAGAAACTCAGTGGGTGAGGCAGCATCTATGGAGCGAAGGAACTCCTTCATTCCGTCCATAGATGCTGCCTCACCCACTGAGTTTCTCTAGCATTTTTGCCTACCCTTGCTAACAATGATCTATTCTACATTTTCCTCTCATTTTCACACCTTACTCTTCCATATCTCTGTGCCTCCCTCTCCCCTGACTCAGTCTGAAGGAGGGTCTCGACCCGAAACGTCACCCATTCCTTCTCTCCAGAGATGCTGCCTGTCCCGCTGAGTTACTCTTTCCCACTTAATTCCCACTTAATTCCCACTTCCAATTTGTACAGGAAAAAAACAGGTAGCTTGTTGCCACGAGGTTGAAATTGGTTGATAACAAACTTGTAATCAGGCTTAGAACATGGAAGTGGACAGCTGAGGAAACGCTTTTTCACACAGAGAGTTGTGAGTCTGTGGAATTCTCTGCCTCAGAGGGCGGTGGAGGCCGGTTCTCTGGATGCTTTCAAGAAAGAGCTAGATAGGGCTCTTAAAGATAACGGAGTCAGGAGATATGGGGAGAAGGCAGAAACGGGGTACTGATTGGTGATGATCAGCCATGATCACATGAATGGCTGTTCTGGCTCGGAAGGGCAGAATGGCCTACTCCTGCACCTATTGTCTATTGTCTATTAATTAATGTGTACATTTTCTACGAGAAATGTGTTGATGTAGACTTGTCAGGGAGGAGAGGAAAGATTGATAAAATTGACTTGAATGGAGAGGCAAAAATAGATAATACTAGTTATTATATTAATTACACGTTCATGTCATAAGTAATTCATTCTGCCTCTAATTGATTTTCAATTTTAATCAAAATTTGCAATAAGCAACAAGATTTTATTTTTAAAAATAAAGGAGGATTCACTGAATGGAATGACCAAACTACCTTTGGAAACTCTGACGAGTACAGAAGTCTCGGCGGTCGAACACACGTTGGGACCTTTGGAAGCAAGATCTGCTTCAGTGGAGCGACCCTCGAGGGCAACTCCTGCTCTTCCCAAAATGGACTCGCAACAGTTTCCGAACAGTTTCACTCCAGTCCAGAGCAGGTCTCCCACCATGCTGGATGTTCCAGACGCTGAAATCAACTTGACAAAGGGGAAAGATGCCCAACCCAGGACTATGGTCAAAACATCTCTGAAAGAAATTCCCAAGGAAGACCCAAGACTAACTACAGAGACATTTGTAAGTTTTTATTTCTGATTTCATTAGACTAAGGGCACTGATATAAAGTTTGGCTCCATTGATAACTTTTTATTAATAAGTATTTTCATATGTTTTTTTTAAAAAAGCATTAGATTAGCAAGTTGAAATGTCTTAGGAAGGAACAGCAGATGCCGGTTTACACCGAAGATAGCACACAAAATGCTGGAGTAACTCAACGGGACAGGAAGCATCTCTGGAGAGAAGGAATGGGTGACGTTTTGGGTCGAGTCTGAAGAAGGGTCTTGACCCAAAACGTCACCCATTCCTTCTCTCCAGAGATGCTGCCTGTCCCGCTGAGTTACTCCAGCATTTTGTGTCCAGCTTCTTTATTGTGGAAAATAAGTATATATATTTTTTATCAGCTGCAAACAGATTGATATCTGCAGGAATAATAGTTCTGTGCCCATTTGTTCTCATCTCTTTTGTTTTCTTCGTTAAAAAAAAAATAATTAAATTCTGAAAGAATAAAAACAAGCTCCAATAAGATGGAAATATTTTAATGATCAATTTATCTCGATAATTTGTTGGCAATTTTGCATTCATAATATCTTTCCAGACCAATTTGAAACTTTTATGGCTCTAGTTAATTGCATATTGCTGCTTCACCAACCTTCTGATGCATATAATTTTCAATCGTGTACAGTTATGAGGCCCAGATCTCGTGTAAACTAATACTACTTGTAATCAAGATTAGTGAAACTATGATTTTATTTACTTTCTTATGGAAAGGAATAGCAAAGTAATTACAAAATAAAATGTGACTCAACTAAAACAGCTGGAAAATAGGAGTAATAACAACTGAGGGAACCGTCTGAATTATATGTGGACCCAAGGATTGAGATGTGTAGTTTAGAGAAGCAGGCCCTTCGGCCCACCGAATCCATGCTGACCAGCGATCCCCATACACTAATGGCCCTGTCCCACTGTACGAGTTCATTCAAGAGCACTCCCGAGTGTTAAAAAAAAATCAAGCTCGTGGTAAACACATAGAATGTACGTAGCGGGTGCGTCGGAGCTCGGGGACGTCTCTTAGCGGCTCGTAACGCTAACGGCAGGTACTCGGGAAACGCGGTAAGCTCGGGAAGACTCGTGAAGATTTTTCAACACGCCCTGCTGCCCCAGCACATGGCAGCGAAGAAGTTGGCACTGGCCACCACCGACTGGTAGAACATCTGCAGCATCTCACTGCAGACATTGAAGGAGCGGAGACTTCTCAAAAAGTACAGGCGGCTCCGTCCCTTCTTGTACAGGGCCTCAGTGTTCCTGGACCGGTCCAGTTTACTGTCCAGGTACACTCCAAGGTATTTGTTCTCCCTGCTAAACTACACATCCACACCATTGATGGAGATGGAGATGGATTCCCTTCCTAAAGTCCACCACTAGCTCCTTACTATTGTCGGTGTTGAGCTGCAGGTGATTCAGCCCACACCATTCGACAACGTTGTTGAACGCACCTCTGTATTCAGCTTCCACTGCTGCAGCCCACAATTGCAGAGTCGTGCAGAGTTACAGAATTGGCCCTGTGTAAATTGCCCTTAAGGGCCTGTCTCACTTGGCGATATTTTTGGCGACTGCCGGCATCATTGACTGACGTTTCAGCTCACCGATAATAGACAATAGACAATAGACAATAGGTGCAGGAGTAGGCCATTCGGCCCTTCGAGCCAGCATCGCCATTCAATGTGATCATGGCTGATCATCCCCAATCAGTATCCTGTTCCTGCCTTCTCCCCATATCCCCTGACTCCGCTATTTTTAAGAACCCTATCTAGCTCTCTCTTGAAAGCATCCAGAGAACCGGCCTCCGCCGCCCTCTGAGGCAGAGAATTCCACAGACTCACAACTCTCTGTGAGAAAAAGTGTTTCCTCGTCTCCGTTCTAAATGGCTTACTCCTTACTCTTAAACTGTGGCCCCTGGTTCCCCCAACATTGGGGACGTGTTTTCTGTGTCTAGTGTGTCCAAGCCCTTAACAATCTTCTATGTTTCAATGAGATACCCTCTCATCCTTCTAAACTCCAGCGTGCCGCGGTGTGATGACGTTTTGACGTGCGGTGTTTTTTCGTGTCGCAACATTTTTTTTGTCGCCGCTGGATTTTGAAATGTTCAAAATCTTTTGGCGCCCCTGATATGACGCCGGCAGTCGCCGAAAAAAATCACCAAGCGGGACAAACCCTTAAGTGTGTGTCGAGTGGGTGAGAAGGTGGTGATACCGTGGAACCGGTGCGATCGGGAGATCGTGACGTTTTTTTCTTTCATTAACTCGTTAGGAATATGACTGGCTGAAATACCAGCCCAAGGATATGAGTGAATCTGACGAAGCAAGGATGCTGGCCAGCTTACGGAGACAGCAGCTGGAGGAGATGGAGGACGACGGGAAGACAAACCACCTGAATGCGGTTCAGCTGGGAGACTGCGCCTATGGCGACGACAGCATCAGCACGAGCAGTGATGACACCAGCATCTGGATCGCCCAACACACTGGGCTGGTGAGTCCCACAGCACAGCCACAACTGCTTCCACTGTCCACCCACAGACATTGTTTGTTCGGAGACTGTGCCCAGGCGCAGTGGTGCGCGGCACGTGCAGGCACGACGCAGAAAAATGGAAGGAAAGGCATGCATTTCCTTTCCAAAGAGCTAGATAGGGCTCTTAAAGATAGCGGAGTCGGGATATGGGGAGAAGGCAGGAACGGGGTACAGATCGGGGATGATCCGCCATGATCATATTGAATGGCGGTGCTGGCTCGAGGGGCCGAATGGCCTCTTCCTGCACCTATTTGCTATGTTTCTAATTGTATTCTAATTGAACACTTTAACCATTTTGATATTGGTAAAACTAGTAAATAACTTCTGTCCAAACACAAAGTGCTGGAGGAACTCAGCACGTCAGGCAGCATCTGTGGAGGGAATAGTTCAGGGCGGGACCCTACCTCAGTCTGGACATTGAAATAATGTTGGATATTTTATAATTTTCAGATATTTAACCACATTATTCATAGCTGCAGATTGAGCCACTCTAATGAAAAGTTTTTTTTCTTCTGATCAGCAGATTCTCACCCATATTAACAAAATCTTCCAAGTTGAATGTGTCACAGAATATGGTTTAATGCAAGTGAGAATGTATCAATTACATTTTAAACTGTCCACTTGCTGGTTTGTGGAAGATTTTATGAGTCATTATTGTAATGAGTTGAGCAAGTGCTTCAATTCATAAAAACAGTCCCGTTTTCACCTGGAATATGGAGTGTACTCAATGTCGAAACTTGAACAGCAAAAGGATGATTAAACTATTTACAATTTAAAACATAGAAACATAGAAAATAGGTGCAGGAGGAGGCCATTCGGCCCTTCGAGCCAGCACCGCCATTCATTGTGATCATGGCTGATCGTCCCCAATCAATATCCCGTGTCTGCCTTCTCCCCATATCCCTTGACTCCACCAGCCCCTAGAGCTCTATCTAACTCTCTCTTAAATCCATCCAGTGACTTGGCCTCCACTGCCCTCTGTGGCAGGGAATTCCACAAATTCACAACTCTCTGGGTGACAACGTTTTTTTTCTCACCTCAGCCTTAAATGACCTCCCCTTTATTCTAAGACTGTGGCCCCTGGTTCTGGACTCGCCCAACATTGGGGACGTTTTTCCTGCATAGGTTTTCTGCAAAAGTTTAAGAAAGAACTGCAGATGCTGAGTCCGAATCAGAATGAAATTGCAGAATAGATAATAGCACAACAAGTGACTGTCTAGTCAAAGAGTAACTGGGTTTCAGTTAAGACCAATTCAGAAGAATAATCTAGACAACATTACACATTCTGCCTCTTTCTGTTCAAGTTATCCACCTTTTTTACTATGTTTCAGAAAGAACTGCAGATGCTGGAAAAATCGAAGGTAGACAAAAAATGCTGGAGGAACTCAGCGGGTGAGGCAGCATCTATGGAGAGAAGGACTAGGTGACGTTTTGGGTCAAGACCCTTCTTCAGATTTATGTCGGGGGCCATCGACATGAATCTGAAGAAGGGTCTCGACCCAAAATGTCATCTATTTCTTCTCGCCATAGATGCTGCCTCACCCGCTGAGTTCCTCCAGCAGTTTTTGTCTACTTACAATTTAAAAATACATAGAAAGATATTTTTGATATATATGAAGAACTGCATAGGCAATAGGTGCAGGAGTAGGCCATTCGGGCCTTCGAGCCAGCACCGCCATTCAATGTGATCATGGCTGATCATCCACAATCAGTACCCCGTTCCTGCCTTCTCCCCATATACCCTACACCCCGTTCCTGCCTTCTCCCCATATACCCTAACTCCGCTATTTTTAAGAGCCCTATCTAGCTCTCTCTTGAAAGCATCCAGAGAACCTGCCTGAGGCAGAGAATTCCACAGACTCACCACTCTCTGTGAGAAAAAGTGTTTCCTCGTCTCCGTTCTAAATGGCTTACTCCTTATTCTTAAACTGTGGCCCCTGGTTCTGGACTCCCCCAACATCTGGAACATGTTTCCTGCCTCTAGCGTGTCCAAACCCTTAACAATCTTATATTTTTCAATGAGATACCCTCTCATCCTTCTAAACTCCAGAGTGTACAAGCCAGACTTGACGGGCCGAATGTGGCCTAATTCTGCTCCTATCACTTATGAACTGGTGACCGATGGTTGGTGTGGACGTGGTGGGGGTGGGGGAAGGGCCTGGTCCCATGCTGTATCTCTAAAACTGAAAGTGAAAGTCGGTAGATGTCAACTTCAGTGAGTACCAGGTTGGTGAAGACTTGCGTGAGTGAGGTGGGCAAGCTGAACGGTGCCTCAAGCCACGGTTCTGTACAAGCTCAGCCCCGTCAGTGATGGTTAACGTCACCTGACTCTTCCACCTGAAGCAGATTTTCCACACCACCGCTTGCTGCTGCAGGACCTGCCCATTGTCACTGGCCCCTTAAGCAGGTGACACACAGGGTGACAGCTGACAACTGCATGGATCCTGCCTCAGGTTTGATTCAACATTGACGGCATTCGTACTTTAGAAAGTGTTTGTCAGGCTTTTCAGACAAGTGAAGGGTGGGCTCCAGTGGACCGAGATGGGAGACCATCTCCGTGGATGTTGGCCAGAGGCATCATTGAACTTGCTCACCCAGAGATGCCAGTCCTCAACAGCATTGTTCCTCACAGCCCTTGTAACCAGGGCTCTCTTCCCCAATCACAACTCTCTCGAACACAATTCTTCTCCAATTTGGCAGACCTGTAATGAGTCTATTCCAGTAGTTTTGTTACATGGATAGGAATGGTTTTGGAGGATATGAGCCACATATGGATGAGTGGGTCTAGGTTAGATGGGGCATCTTGTTCGGCATGGACGAGTTGGGCTGAAGGGCTTGTGGTGTGCTGTATGACTCAATGACTCTATTTTTGCTGGTCTCTGATGGCTGCCTAGAGTTGACCTTAGTACATCTCTGTCTACACTGTTTCAAGGTGTGAGGGATGGTTGATGGAATGTACTGGAAGGTTGATGGAATATAATGGATGGTTGATGGAATGCAATGAATGCTTGATGGAATGTAATGAATGCTTGATGGAATATAATGGATGGTTGATGGAATGTAATGAATGCCTGATGGAATTTAATACAGAAAAATGTGAGGTGTTGCATTTTGAGAAGTCCATCAAGGGCAGGACCATTATGGGAGCAAGAACCAATAAAGTTTCTGTTGCAGAGGATGTAAGATGAGGTTTGAATTCCCTCATCGCTATCTACAGTGAAATGGCCAGCAAGCCCACACACAGCACAGTGACGTAGCTGGTAGAGGCCTGGGTGAAGCAGTGGACCCAATGAGCACACATCTCTTGCCTCTCCGAGCAGGGCCATTACATTTAACCCACCACTAACACCACTAATAGCCTTGCTTTCCCTCTCTCCATCCCTCCCCTTCTCAGTTCTCCGACCTGTTTTACTGTCAGGGTACTGATTGTGGATGATCAGCCATGATCACAGTGCATGGTGGTGCTGGCTCGAAGGGCTGAATGGCCTACTCCTGCATCTATTGTCTATTGTCCCCGACTACATTTTATCTCTGTTTGCTTTGTTGTTAACTTCTCCCAGCTAACAATGATCTCTTCTACATTTTCTCCTTGGTCTCCATTCCCTTTGTCCTATTTTTCACACCTTACGCTTCCTTACCTACAGTATGTACTGTATCGCCCTCTCCCTTGACATCAGTCGGAAGAAGGGTCTGGACCCGAAACGTCACCCATTCCTTCTCCCCAGAGATGCTGCCCGTCCCGCTGAGTTACTCCAGCGTTTTGTGTCTATCTTTGGTTCAAACCAGCATCTGCAGTTCTTTCCTACACATTGAATATCGGCAGCCTGCCACCAACCTTGCTGCAGACACTGGGGTCATCTCACTGAGGATTAGCAGGACAGGCAGAACCATCCAAAGACACAAAATGGTCGCCAGGTTGGTTGGTCATTGTTCCTACACGATGTAACTCGTTGGAGCTAGTGAATGCTGTTCACAGCACTTTGCTTTGATTTGACATATTTTTCTGTTGTGACCAATTGATGGTTAATAACAGAGAAATGGTAGTGTTTAGAATTGTAAGTGAATTGTAGAGTCACAGGCCCGTACAGCATAGAAACTGGCCATTCAGCCCATCATGTCCAAACTGACGAGTGGGCACCTATGTGTTCGAATCCCATCCAGCTCTTGGTCCCTGGCCTTTCTTCTTCTTAGACTCCCCTTCGGTCATGGCTGATCACGGGTGTCTCCGGTGTTGGAGGACGCCTGTGCGTGACTTTGTTTAACGTGGGGAGACTGGTGCACAGACAGCCACCCCACGGTCCTTGACAGATCTGGGTCAGGATCCAGTGGCGTGGAGCCCAAGACGACCGGAGACCCTTTTCTGCCGCAGCCTTCATCCGCCTTCCCAGCCGTAGTGACGCTCCACTAAGGTCAGCCATCGTCCTCCGCCTGTTCCACCGTTGAGGTCTTGGTTGGATTGCTCTTTGTCAGAGACCTCCCCCTCGACCTTACCGCCATGGGTGGCCCTACCAGGAGCATAGCTCCAGACGGCATCGCTCTCAGGATCTCAGGACCACACAAGCTTCTCCACCACGACAAGGTGACAATCCACGGAGTGAGTCCCTGGCCTTTAATGCCAAGGCTTTAACATAAACCTCCATGTTCAGGAGGTTTATGTTCTTCCCAACAACCGTCAGGCTATTGAACACTACAGACACCAACTAAACTGCGAACCGAGACACAAACTGCTGTAGTAACTCAGCGGGTCAGGCAGCATCCCTGAAGAACATGGTGACGTTTCTGGTCGGGACCCTTCTTCAGACTGAAACAATGAATCTGAAGCAGTGTCCTGACCCAAAACTTCACCTATCCACATAAAATTATGAGAGGGATAGATCGGGTAGATGCCCAGAGTAGGGCGATCGAGGACCAGAGGACGTAGGTTTAAGGTGAAGAGGAGAAGATTTAATAGGAATCTGAGCGGTAATTTTTTCACACAAAGGGTGGTGGGTGTATGGAACAAGCTGCCAGAGGAGGTAGTTGAGGCTGGGACTATCCCAACGCTTAAGAAACAGTTAGACAGGTACATGGATAGGACAGGTTTGGAGGGATATGGACCAAGCGCAGGCAGGTTGGGACTAGTGTAGCTGGGACATGTTGTCCAGTGTAGGCAAGTTGGGCCGAAGGGCCTGTTTCCACACTGCATCACTCTATGACTCTATGACTCTGACCTATCCATGTTCTCCAAGGATGCTATCTCACTCTAAATAGTTACTCCAGCACTTTGTGTCTTTTTCCTTGTAAACCAGCATCTGCAGTTCCTTGTTCTACTTCTGAACTACGAACTGTCTTGGTTGTCTTTATGTGTTTGTTTTGTCTTGCACTAATATTGTTTTTTCTTTAATTTATTGACCTTTTTTTTGTTTTGTTATATTATGGTATTATTATGGTGAGTATTGTGGTTACAGCCCCGTAATGCTGCTGCAAGTATGAATTTCATAGTGCCATTTCGGTACATACGACAATGAAACATCTTGACTCTTGAGTAGGTAGAACAGTGCGGCACCAGATCAGGCCCTTCCACCCACAATGTCTGTGCCAAACACCATGTCAAGATAAACTGATCTCCTGTGACTACACCTCATCCGTATCCCTCCGTTCCTGAAAAGCCTCTCAATGCCACTGTCGTATCTGCCTCCACCACCACCCCTGGCAGCGCGTTCCAGGCACCCACCACCCTCTGTGTAAAATAGTCTTACTCCGCACATCTCCTTTAAATGTTGCCCCTTCTTACCTTAAAGCTACGCCCTCTAGTCTTTCACATTTCCACCCTGGGGGGAAAAGGGTCTGACTGTCTATCCTATCTATCCCTCCCATCATTTAATGCACTTGCATTAAAGTCACACAGAGAGTTGTGAGTCTGTGGAATTCTCTGCCTCAGAGGGCGGTGAAGGCCGGTTCTCTGGATGCTTACAAGAGAGAGTTAGATAGGGCTCTTAAAGATAGCGGAGTCAGGGGATATGGGGAGAAGGCAGGAACGAGGTACTGAATGGGGATGATCAGCCATGATCACATTGAATGGCGGTGCTGGCTGGAAGGGCCGAATGGCCTACTCCTCCACCTATTGTCTATTGTCTACTGATATGGGGAGAAGGCAGGAGAATTGTCTGTTGTCTCCTCTCTAATCCAGGCAGCATAAATCCTGGTAAAATGTAATATTGTAAGGTTTGCAAGAGCCATGTTATCTGTTGCCATTGAGTCAGAGGGTGGTGAATCTGTGGAACTCATTGCCACAGAGGGCCGTGGAGGCCAAGTCAGTGGATATTTTCAAGGCAGAGAAAAACAAATTCTCAATTAGAACGGGGGTGTCAAGGGTTATGGGGAGAAGGCAGGAAAATGGGATGAGGAGGCAGAGATCAGCCACGATTGAATGGCGGAGTGGACTCGATGGGCCGAATGGCCTAATTCTATTGTGAAATTGTGAAAAGATTGAAATATTTTCCATCTCTCGTAAGATAAGCACAATTTATTCAGTGGTTTGTTTAAATATTTGCAGCACAGAGTAGACACCCATTGTGGAAACTCTGGAAGAATTGCATAAAGTTACATTCCAAAGTGCCGGTGACATCAATCACACATCCATTATCCTTGCCTTGAGTCAATTTGTACTCTCTGAAGTATTCTGCCTGGTCAACAGAAGTTTTATCTGTGCAAAGCTATTTGAAGCTCACTCTGTCTTGCAGTTGTTTCCTTTCCTGTTTTGTTAATAATAGATGACAGAATAGTAAGATTAAACGAGAACTTACCAGTTTGAAGTTTGATCGTTATTTTATGAGGAGTAACGTTGAGGGATTACGTGAAGAACCACGCCAGGACGCATGCGTGACATTCTTCAAAGCAGCGGTGTGAAATCACAGATAACGGTAATGACTAAACATAGTAAGATTAGAGAAGAGATACCAGTTGAGTATATGATCAAGGGTGGGAGCGGAGGTCACGTAATCCCTCAACGTTACTCCTCATAAAATAACGATCAAACTTCAAACTGGTAAATTCTCGTTTAATCTTACTATTTTACTTCGGAGTCACGTGAGTGACTACGTGAAGATTTTAAAGCTCTGTGATTTCATGCCGTGGAAACGAGTCCATGCATCACATCTGCCTTGATTATGGGGAGAATAGTGTTAACATCATTAGACATCAATACGATATTGAAAACCCAATGATAAATATATTAACACCAATTATTGCCCCTATTTATGGGGTAAATTATATTACAGAACTTAAATTTGTTTCTGCAAATGTTCCAGGTTCAATGACTGGTTTGTTATAAAGTCGTTGGAAAGTTACCTCCGTTGACCATCCTGCTGTCTTGAGGATTTGGTCCATAGGAACGTCCAAATTCATAGCTGCCGATGTAGCTGCAGCCCTGGTGGAGTGAGAATTAAAACTGCTAGTGTCTACTCCAGCCTTTATTAGGACCTTTTTTAGCCATCTAGAGATGGTCTGGACTGTCACAGTTTTGAGTGGCTGTTTGTAGCTGATTAAAGTGACATTAGATTAGATAGCCTTTATTGTCATTCAGACCGAAGTCTGAACGAAATTGCAGCAGTCATACATACAATACAATACAATACAATAAAAAACAACAATAAACACATATTAACATCCACCACAGTGAGTCCACCCAGCATCTCCTCACTGTGATGGAGGCAAAAGTCTTTAGGTCTGCAGTCTCTTCCCTCCTCTTCTCCCTGTGCGCTGAGGCGATCCCCCACCGGGCGATGTTAAAACTGTCCCGCGGCTCAATCACCGCGCCCCGGGGTGGTGGAAGCTGCCGCCCACCAGTCCTGCTGACGCAGCCGCTGGCCCGCGGCCGAACCCCGGACTCAGGCCACCACCGCCAGAACACCGTCCCAGCCACCCCCACGTGAGTATCGTGCCGTCTTCAGCCTCGGGCTGGGCCGCCCCCGACATGGGCGCCGTACCTCCCTCGGGCTGGGCCGCCCCGACATGGGCGCCGTACCTCCCTCGGGCTGGGCCGCCCCGACATGGGCGCTGCTCCTCCCTTGGGCTGGGAACGCCATACCTCCCCGAGCTCGGCCACTCCGACAGGAGCACCGTTCCTTCCTCGGGCCAGGCCGCCCTCACGGGAGCGTCACAGCCCCTCACGGAAGCACTGTTCCAGCCCCGAGCCGGGCCGCCCTCACGGGAGCGAGCTCAGGGCGAGTCCTGGCGGGCTCTGCCTCCTGAGCCTCGAGGTCGCCTCAGGCTTAGGCCTCAGCGCAGACGGAGGCAGAGAAGGGGAATACGACAAAAAAGTCGCATTCGCCCGCAGGGAGAGACAGCAAGCCCCGTTTCAACCCCCCCCCCCCCTCCCCCAAACACAAACTAAAAACCAAAACTAGACTAACCAAAAACGAAATAAACAACACAAAAAACACAAAACAAACAGGACTGCCGGTGAGCCGCTGCAGCCAGAGCCGCGCCGCCACTACGATCATCCCTCTGATGATAGTATACTCCATATATAATAGTAAGTGTGTTACAATACAGAGACGACCATCTGTCGGGTAGGCCCTGAATTCTGTTTTTTAGGCCTGCTGACCCCTGTCTGTTCTGTTTGACTAATTCATTGATGTGAAAAGTTAAATTTCCAGATGAAATAATCATGTTGTCCAGCCTTAGTTTCTGTAGTGACTGGACCCTTTGTGCCGTGACCAAGGCCATCAGCATGACTGTTTTCATAGTCAGTTTCTGTAGGGACAGAGCTGTAGCTGGAGACCAGTTTCTTAACATGGTCAGTACAATGCTCACATCCCATATTTGGAAGTACCTGGTTCTTGGGGATTAACATTAAAATGCCCCTCATGAGTTTGGTTACCAGGGTGTGTCCCAACAGAATGCCACTCTGTTCCTTGCCACAGGTATGTTGACAGAGCACTTCTGGCGCAGTTGATGGCACTATGACTGAGCCTCTCATCGTAATGGAGGCTTGCCAGGAATTGCAGAACAGACGGGATGTTCATAGATCTGTGGGTGATGTTTATTGTTGTGACAGTACTTCCCATTTCTTGATGACACCAAGTACTGTTTTTTGGTGGACTGTCTGTGGGCCGCTGAAATAATATCCCCTGTTCGGTCCGTCAGTCCCAGGTGTAGTAGAGGTGCTTTCAACTCTATAAATTAATAGGTTTATATAATTATGACATGGGTAACTACCCCTTGTTGCGGGAAGAACCAGTAAATTAGGTCTATGATGGATGGTGATGCATGGTTCTAAAACCATGTCGTGTATCACCGGGACCCATGGTTGAGTAGGCCAATCGGGTACTATCAAAATACCAGACGCGAAATCTACTGTTTATTCCTAAATACCCGACTGATGAGGCAGAAGGAGGGAATGCATAAATAAATAATCCCCCAATGCAGCGAAAATGCATCTGTAGCCACTGCCCCAGGTTCTGGTTCCCATGAACATAATTCGATAACTGGTGAGAGCATGGATGCGAATAGGTCGATATCTGGTGTTCCATACCGTGCTGTAATTTCAGCAATACATTTTTTATCCAACATCCATTCAGTGTTTTCATAGAATTAGCGTGACCTGTTGTCTGCCACTAAATTCAGTTTACCTGGTAAGTAGGTAGCTGATATCCAAATATCTCTCTGGATACACTTGCCAAATTGTGTTGGCCAGATTGTCACATGATGTCGATATGTTTCCACCCATATGGTTGATATATGCTACCACGGTGGTGTTGTCAATTTGTAGTCTAACATGCTGGTGATATAACCCAGAACAATATGACTTAAAGCCATGGAATGCACTCAACATTCCCAGGTAGTTTATGCCCAGTGTTTGTAATAATGATGCCTCCTGTGCATTCCATCTCCCCCACAGCTGGAGATGGAATTGGTAGCATCCCATCCAAGTGCACTGGCATCAGTATGTAGTTCCATAGACGGGTAGCTGATAATGTTTGGATCGGAACAATGCCTAATGTTATGTTTCCACCATTTTAGTTCCATTGTGGCCTCTGTTGGTAGCTTCATTGGTCTGTCAGAATGACCCCATAATTTTTGAGTGCACGAATGTTTTCCCTCTGTAATTTTTGATAATGTAAAGGTCCGATTTGTGTGGCTGGAAACGCAGCCACTATAATGCCAATTATTCTTGCTACCAGTCTGATGGATGGTTTTGTTTTGCTGCAAGCCTCCATTAAGGCTGTAACCTTTTCTTTCGGCAAAGTCACTGACATGTGAACTGTGTTAAGGGTGTACCGCAGATGATCAATTGTGTTAAATAACATCTGTGGTCACCTGTAATGGGTACTGTATAGTAAGCATCTTTTAATACAATGCTTGCCATGTAGTAACCTAGGAATCAATAGCTTAGCAGTAACAAAGGTTCCCATCTAGAAATGAATATATAGTACGAAGCATTCAAATTAGTCAAATCTATGATGATGTGGCAACCACCATCTAGTTTATGATAAAGATTTTGGACACGAATTCCTGTGATTCGTGTTGGATATCCTCCATTACTCCTTTTTTATATGGGCACTGTAGTTCAGCATGCGCTATTGATTTTTTCTTTGCCTGTAAGCACGAACATTCGGTTCGGTACATGCTGAACTGGAGGATTATGTTTTGTATAAATTCTATGGTATAACCCTATACTTCTGAAAATATAAGTGTTGGTAGTTAATTTATTCCATGCATCCAGATAGAATTGTAATCTCCCACCAACCTCGTAAGGAACCAGACCCACCTACCTCCATGGTTACTATTGGTAGGTTTGTTACTTTTTCGGCATCCTCCGTGGACGTTGAGGTGCCGGTGTCTGGATCTGTAGTTGGGTCGGTGTTGAGGGTTAGCGCATTCCCCAGGAAGTAGTTTTTAGACGTTGCTTTAATGAGCCCCAGGGTTTTACCCTCTTTGTCAAGTTCTTTTACCTGTTTTGATAAGTTGCCTCCAAATAGTAATATTGGTGGTTTGGAGGTGCCAGGTTTGCATAGGCCTACAAATTAGGGTCTAAAGCCGGTTGGATGGCACTTCTTCTAATGCTGTGTACTCGTATTGGTAGTTGCAAAATAAAGCCAGTGCATCCTGGTGATCTTGTGTCATGTCTTTTTTGTTTATTGTGCGGGCGAAACCCGTAATTCCCGCTGTTAGGACTTTCAGAACTTTCTGTTGTTTCAAGTCCCTGGCTCTGCCATGTTTTCAAATACACTGGTTGACACTGGGAACATTCAGTGTTTTGCAGTTCCCTGATGGTAAGTGTCTTCCAATAGGTTTTCTTGCACCCCATGTGCACTAGGGGTATGTTCTGCACCCCTCTTCAGGTTCAGCCCAGAATTGAGCCCCTATACTCCCCTCTGATGAGGGAGAAACACTGTGCAGCCCTACAAGAGGTACTGCTGTAGGACTTACTAGCTGCCCCCTGTGACTAGTCTCCATCTCCCGGAGCCTGCCACTTACCTGCTCCAACAGCCGCTCCAGCTGGCCCCGATGCTCTCGGGCACTGGCCACTCGCTGCTGCTTTAGTTCCTGCAGCCGCTCCAACCGGCTCCAATGCTCATGGTCACTGGCCATCGTGGCTGCTCCTGAAGCCGCTACTCCTGAAGCCACTCCTGCTCCAGTTCCTGCAGCCGCTTCACTCGGCTCCAATGCTCACGGGCACTGGCCGTCGCGGCTGCTCCTGAAGCCGCTCCTGCTCCTGCTCCTGCAGTCAGCCCAGGATTGACCCTCCGTGCTCCCCTCTGATGAGGGAGAAACACTGTGCAGCCCCACAAAAGGTACTGCTGTGGGGCTTACTAACTGCCCACTGTGGCTAGCCTCCATCTCCCGGAGCCTGCCACTTTGGAGTATTTCCTCCAGCAGCCGCTCCAACCGGCTCCAATGCTCACGGGCACTGGCCGCTCGCGGCTGCTGGTCATCCTGCAGCTGCTCCAACCGGCCCCGGTGCTCACGGGCACTGGCCGCTCGTGGCTGCTCAAAGTCAGACTCATCGGAGTCTGGCATTCGGTCCGTTTTTTGCTTCGCTTTCCCGCCCAGCTTCGCCGGTGCGGGAGCGAAGTCGGGCACAGCTGTTCCCATTTCGGGAGATTGGCGTGCCGTTGGCTGCTGCTGCCGGCTGCCCGCAACTCCGCGGTTCTCCCCCGCCAGCTTTTCCACAGCCTTCGTGGATCTGGTCCATGTCTCCACTTGTAAGGTAAGTGGAAGGAACGCAGAGTCTCCTTACCTGCTGTTCCCGGCTTTCAAATTCTGCCGCTAAGGGAACGTCGTTCCCCCTGCTGTGACTCGTTGCAATGCGTGTAGCGATATATGGCACGCATGCGTCCTGGCGGGGTTCTTCACGTAGTCACTCACGTGACTCCGAAGTAAAATTGAAAATACATGGTGCCAACCCAACGCTGTTTGCTCTGGAGGAACTCTTCATGTTTTAATAACTCGCTCGTTGCCAATGGCATTGGAGACGACAAAAACACAAGCCTAATTTTTTTCTTTTTAAATCAAATAAAAGGTATATCTTAAGGGAAATCAATTTTGCATGTCGAGAGAAAGCATGATCTCAAAGTAAATTGTAATCTCAGTAATGAATGCACAAAACCCAGACGGCTGAGCTCATGAATCTGGAGGTATTCCTTAGCTGGCATCATCTGAATGGCTTCACTTGTACTTCTACATTTGCAGAATATACTGACAGTTATCAATAATCACGAAGAAACTTTTTTTAATATGATGGGTTGCACGGTGGCACAGCGGTAGAGCTACTGCCCGAGACCCAGGTTCAATCCCGACTACGGGTGCTGTCTGTGCGGAGTTTGCACGTTCTCCCCGTCACCGCGTGGATTCTCTCCGGGTGCTCCGGTTTCCTCCCACACTCCAACGGCATACAGGGTTGTAGGTTCATTGGCTTTGGTAAAATTGTAAAATGTGTGTAGGATAGTGTTAGTTTCTGAGGATCGCTGGTCGGCACGGACTCAGTGGGTCGAAGGGCCTGTTTTCGCACTGTGTATCTAAACTTTAATGTAACTCTAGACTACCATCTACCTCATTGGTGACCCTTGAACTCATTGATCGGACTTTACTGGCTTTACCTTCCATTAAGCATTATTCCCTTATCATGTATCTATACGCTGTAAATGGCTCGATTGTAATCATGTATTGTCTTTCTGCTGACTGGTTAGCATGCAACAACAGCTTTCCACTGTACCTCGGTACACGTGACAATAAACTAAACTGAAAGTGTCATGAACAAGACAAAATAAGCCCTAGTGAGAGTATTGTGTGCAGTTTTGACCTCCTTAGCTGAAGAGGGTGGACTGCTTTGGAATAAGAGCAGCCAAGGTTCATCAGGCTGGTACCTGGGAAGGCATGTGTGTAAGACAAGGTAGCCTTGTGTTTTTGCCCACCGCAGGGCAAAGTGGCAACATTTCTGTCTCTGATCTCTAGCGGGAAACAGCAACATTCTTGAAGAGAAAAAAATATTTACCTGAGAGAAGTGGCAGGACAAAGCCTGGCAGATAGCACAGGTATAAACCAGAATCTGCAATCCTTTGATAGTCACAAAATGCTGGAGTAACTAAAGGGCCTGTCCCACTTACGCAATTTTTTTCAGCGACTTGCCAGCTCCCGTCATAGTCGCAGCAGGTGGGCGAAAATTTTCAACATGTTCAAGTTCAAGTTCAAGTGAGTTTATTGTCATGTGTCCCTGTATAGGACAATGAAATTCTTGCTTTGCTTAAGCACACAGAATACGTGTTTTCATGTATTCAAATTTTCAACATGTACCTTTTTCTGATCGCCGCTGGATTTTCAACATGTTGCGTCCATGATGTGTGCCGGCAAGTTGCTGAAAAAAATCCAGTCAATGGGACTGGCCCTCGGGTGGGCCAGTCAGCATCACTGGAGAGAAGGAATGGGTGACATTTTGGGTCGAGACCCTTCTTCAGACTGGGATGTCTTGACCCGAAACATCACCCATTCCTTCTATCCAGAGATGCTGCCTGTCCCGCTGAGCTACTAACCCAGCATTTTGTGTCTTATCTTCAGTGTAAACCAGCATCTGCAGTTCCTTCCTACACATTTCATCTGCAGTCCCATATTTTCCACAGCCTAATATATGATATTATTTCCAAAGAAATAAACAAATTGGACGGACTCATCTCTGACTGAGAACTATATCAGTATTTCTGGAGACATCCTTAGGCTGCAAAACCTCCTCTGGAGAAGAGAAAGCTCGCTAACCTGAAATGAAAATACAATATTAAAGATTGCCGGCAACAGGCTGGCAATATTGGACCCACTTTCCCTCGCTGACACCTCGGTCAACCTGCTGTAATAGCTGAAGGCTTGTAATGTTATTTCCCCGTTTTGTGCTGGCCTTGAGCTCGGATGAAAGATCGGTTTACGTTGTGAAAATGAAGTAATCTTGAGAGGTGAATGGAAAATTGGTGCCCGTGGTCGGGGTCGCGTCGTGGCAGCTGGGTTGTTTCCTGGGACATCTTCCCTCGGTTTGTCAGGAGGTTGTGTTCCCAGCTCCACCCTGCAGGTCCCAGACTTGTGATGTGGCGGCGTTTCACTGTGTGCGACACGGAGGCCCAGCGGTAGAGTTGCTGCCTCACAGCGCCGGAGACCCGGGTTCGATCCCCAACTACGGGTGCTGTCTGCACGGAGTTTGCACGTTCTCACAGTGACCTGCATGGGTTTTCGCCGAGATATTCACACTCCAAAGACGTACAGGTTTGCAGGTTAATTGGCTTGGTAAATGTAAAAATTGTCCCTAGTGTGTTAATAGACAATAGACAATAGGTGCAGGAGTAGGCCATTCGGCCCTTCGAGCCAGCACCACCATTCAATGTGATCATGGCTGATCATCCCCAATCAGTACCCCGTTCCTGCCTTCTCCCCATATCCCCTGACTCCGCTATCTTTAAGAGCCCTATCTAGATCTCTCTTGAAAGCATTCAGAGAACCTGCCTCCACCGCCCTCTAAGGCAGAGAATTCCACAGACTCACAACTCTCTGTGAGAAAAAATGTTTCCTCGTCTCCGTTCTAAATGGCGGGGGTCACTGGTCGGCGCGGACCCGGTGGGCTTAAGGGCCTGCTTCCGCGCTCTATCTCTAAACTAAACTTAACTAAACCACACTGAGGAAGTGTAGCTCGGTTAAAGCATCATCAAAACAGGGTGGCGCAGTGCGCTCCAAGGAATAAGGTCCCAGCCTGACCAACCTCTCCCTATAGCGAAGACATGAAAATGCTGGAGTGGACAGGCAGCATCTCTGGAGAGAAGGAATGGATGACGTTTTGGGTCGAGACTCTCTCTCCGACGAGAGTTCAGCACTTCATTCTCCCTATCGCTCCTGGCAACACCCTCATAAATCTTTTCTGCACCCTGTCCAGCTTGATATTTTTTAGACACAGCTTGGAAGCAGGCCCTTCGGCCCACCGAGTCCGTGCCGACCATCAATCTCCCATTCACTCTAGTTCTACCTTATCCCTCTTTCACACCCCACGCCCTACACCCTAGGGTCCGTCCCACTTACCCGATTTTTTTCGGCGACTTGCCGGGCACCCGTCATAGTCGCAGCAGGTTGTCGAAAATGTTCAACGTGTTGAAAATCCAGCGGTGACCTGCTGCGATTATGAAGCCTGTAGGGGCGTGAGTAGTCGCCCAAAGAGTCGCACCTTCCTCTGGGCGCCGCTGGATTTTCAACATGTTGAACATTTTCGGCCACCTGCTGCGACTATGACGGGTGCGGCAAGTCACTGAAAAAAAATCACGTAAGTGGGACGGGCCCTTTACAGAGATCCAGATAAACTACAAACCCGCACGTCATTGGGACGTGGGAGGAAACCGGAGCACCCGGAGGAAACCCACGCGGTCACCGGGAAAAGTTGCAAACTCCGTACAGGCATCATCCGAGGTCAGGGTATAACCCGGGACTCTAACTTTGTGAGACAGCAGCTCTACCCGCTGCACCACCGTATGAGTGAATCTATATTCGGTTTAGTTTAGAGATACAGCGCAGAAACTGGCCCTTCGGCCCACCGAGTCCGCACCGACCAGCGATCCCCGCACGTTAACACTACCCTACACACACTGGGGACAATTTACACTTACACCAAGTATACTAACCCAAGCCAATTAACCTACAAACCTGCACGTCTTTGGAGTGTGGGAGGAAACCGAAGATCTCGGAGAAAACCCACGCAGGTCACGGGGAGAACGTACAAACTCCGTACAGACAGCGCCCGTAGTCGGGATCGAACCCGGGTGTCCGGCGCTGCATTCGCTGTACGGCAGGAACTCTACCGCTGCGCCACCGTGACTGCCCCAAGTTCTGTTTTCTACATAATAATGGCATTTCCTGGCATCGGAGAACAAAACAGCATCAATTAGTTTAGATGCAGGCATTTGCTAATATTTTGAGGAACTCGGCTGTTAATGACAATGCGAACATTCTAAAATTCAACAAGGAGACTTCACGTTCTGTTCCTTTGAGCTGTTTTTGTAAAGGTGAATTACAGAATAAATGTCACTTACTGAGACTTGTACACACAATAGAGCCTTTTGTAATGGCCACTCATGTAATCTGTGGTTTATCTGACCACAGTCATTTCATGCATGATCAGAAATGTAAGATTTCAGAAAGATTCAGTAATGTCACCGTAACCACACACAGAATGAAGCATAAACATGGGCTTGCAGCCCCACCTAGAGGTGCCAGACGTACGCAAGTGAACCGCATTGATGTATTGTGAAGGAGGGAACTGCAAATGCTGGTTTACACCAAGGATAGACTGGAGTAACTCAGCGGGTCAGGCAGCATCTCCGGAGAAAAGAAGCGGGTGACGTTTCGGGTCGAGACCCTTCTTCAGACTGAGAGTCAGGGAAAAGGAAACGAGGGATTATAGAAGGTAAATAGAACAAAGGAACGAAAGATGTGCAACGAGCAAAGATGAGGCCCGGGTTCGATCCTGACTACGGGTGCTGTCTGTACGGAGTCTGTACGTTCTCCCCGTGGGTTTTCTCTGAGATCTTCGGTTTCCTCCCACACTCCAAAGATGTACAGGTTTGTAGGTTAATTGGCTTGGTATAAGTGTAAATTATTCCTAGTGCGTTAGTGTGCGGGGATCGCTGGTCGGCGCGGACTCGGTGCACCGAAGGGCCTGTTTCCGCGGTGTATCACTAAACTAGTCTAAGCTAAACTAAACTAAATATATATGGTGGAGAACATAGTGCTCTCGAGAAACTGCAGATGGAATATATAGTAATTCTGTCAGTGGGCCGGTGATGTTTTGGCTTGGGATCTGACCTGAAACGTCCACCTATCCATGTTCTCCACAGATGCTGCCTGACCCGCTGAGTTACTCCAGCACTCTGTGGAACGTCACCTATCCATGTTCTCCACAGATGCTGCCTGACCCGCTGAATTACTCCAGAACTCTGTGAAACGTCACCTATCCATGTTCTCCACAGATGCTGCCTGACCCGCTGAGTTATGGTCCCGTCCCACATAGACGATTTTTTAGGCAACTACAGGCGACTAGTTTGTCGCCACGTGTTCACCGGCGGTCTCCGTGAGTCGTCTCCTCAGTCGCGCAAAAGGTCGTAGCGTCTTTCTGGCCTCCGCTAACTTTTCAACATGTTGAAAATTTTCGTAGACAGTGGGTTTGACGCCAATGTGCGTAGCTTAACTTCTCCTGACGTAGATGCTGTCGTAGGTTGTCGCCAGGATGACGTACGTTGTCACCGGTTTTTCGGCGACCTGCTATGACTATGACAGCCGCCGGCAGTTGCCCTAAAAACCGCCAAGTGGGACAGGCCCTTTAGTCCAGCACTTTGTGTCCATTTTTAATCCCGCTTATACAGTTCCTTGTTTCTACTGCTATAATTCTGACAGTCTTAAGCCCCTGTCCCACTTTCACGACCTAATTGGTGGCCTCTGCCGAGTTTGCCCTTGACTCATACTCGCAGCATGGTCGCCACGAGGTCTTCGTAACTCTTCCTCATGCTCGTGAGTGGTCTCCACGTACCACGTGGCCTCAAGTAGGTCGCGGTGTTTTTATTCCAGCCTGATAAAAAATGTCCACAAGTTAAAAAAAAGGTCGGCATGGAAAAAATTGATACTTTTTACTCGTAGGTATCTCGTTGTAGGTCGTGATGGTCGTAGATAGTCGTAGGTCGGTAACTGGCCCGAGAGAAAAAATTGCAAACATGACATAATTTTATCATGTGAGCATTTCCACTCGTAGCTAGTCGTAGTTGGTCTTAGGTGTGGAAGACTGAGGTCGAGGGGGGTCGTAGGTGGTCGTAGACATAGTCGTAGGAGGTCGTCGACATGTTCGTAGGAGGTCTTTTACTTCGGCAAGTCAACACGACCTTGACATTTTTTTCAACTCGTCTAGGGTCTTCTAAACTCGTGGATTAGGTCGTCCAAGTGGGACAGCCCCTTTAAAATTGAGATTTAAAAGAGTAGTATAATTATAAAGAGTAGAAAGAACTATCAGAGACTGCAGCATTTATTAATGAAATATTAATTTAACCATGCAATAATGAACTGTCCACAAGACACTAATGTAATAAATTGTAATGATGAATGAAACAGTTCTGGCTGTCTACCAAAAATAACTGATTATAAATATGTATTAAAACAATAATTGACTTGAAATATTAAACATTAATACTGATAAGATTAAGAATATCATGTTGCAGATAACATAATGTTATATTATGTTCCAGGTAACATAGTTATTGAAGGAACTGCAGATGCTGGTTTACACCGAAGATAGACACAAAATGCTGGAGTAACTCAGCGGGACAGGCAGCATCTCTGGAGAAAAGGAATGGGTGATGTTTCGGGTCGAGACCCTTAAGGGTCTGTCTCACTTAAGGTGTCGCCACATGGTCACGGCGTGACGCCTGTATTGTCGTGAGCCGTTGCCTCGAGTGTCGTGGCCTTTTTTCTTGTCGCCGCTTGGTTTTGAAATTTTGAAAACCTCTGGGCGATAGTTAGCTTGACGCTGCGTGACTTCTCCTGGCGTAGGTGCTGTCGTAGGCTGTCACCAGGTTGACGCCCTCTGGCGTTGGCTGTTGCCGGCTGCTGACTTCGGTGAATTCAAGTGGCAGCAGCCGGCGACAGTATTGGCGTGACGAGAAGTCACGTTGCGTCATTTGGAAAAAAGTGCAGCGCTCCGCCTGTCTTCAATCGACGCCGTCAGGGTCGTAGCTTGCCGTAGCGTGTCGCGGGCTGACGTCGGTTGTCGTCTATATTGTCGTAGGCTGTTGTGGGTGTTGTCGTGGGTTGATGTCGCGTGGCGTGAAGGATTGGGACGCTGGTTGGCGCAGCTTGTCGTAGCTTGACGTCCACTAGGTGGCAGCCGGTCGTGGACATTGACGTAGGGAGCCGGTTTCTCACGCCACGACAGTGACTGTCTCCGGAAAAGTCGCCTAAGTGGGACAGGCCCTTTAGTCTTCAGACTAAACATTGAAGCTTTTGGTAAACAATCTTCCTGAATTCCTCCGTTTCTATGAAGGAATGGCCACGTATGCCTTATGCTTGTTAAATACAATTTAGTTTAGTTAATTGTCACATGTGCCGAGGTACAATGAAAAGCTGTTGTTGCGGCCTCTCCAGTCAGCGGAAAGACTACATACGTGATTAGAGTCGAGGCGACCACAGTGTGCAGATACAGGATGACGAACAGTATAGGCGGCCACGGTAGAGTTGCTACCTTACAGCGCTTGAAGCGCCGGAGACCCGGGTCCGATCCCGACTACAGGTGCTGTCTGTACGGAGTTTGTACGTTCTCCCCATGGGGTTTTCTCTGAGATCTTCGGTTTCCTCCCACACTCCAAAGACGTGCAGAATTGTCGGTTAATTGGCTTGGTGTATGTGTAAAACTGTCCCTAGTGTGTGCAGGATAGTGTTAATGTGTGGGGATCGCTGGTCGGTGCGGACTCGGTGGGCCGAAGGGTCTGTTTCCATGCTGTATCTCTAAACTAAAGTAAAGTAAGAAAGAATTGAATTGTTCTGTTTCGAGACTTGTGACAATAAAACACTCGTGACTTGACTCCTGATAAAAGCTGGCATCTCACAGAGTATCGCAACTTACTGATGAGTGTTCTTTAATTCCCTTTTGCACTGTGGGTTGCATTGGCACGGCAATCATTTACCTGCATTTCCATTCACTATCTTGCTACATCACCACTGTCCGTGTGAAGATGGTTCTCTTGCCTTGGTGTCGGGCAGGTAATTCCAGTATCCTCACTCACTCACTGCGAGGAATGCTCAAGGGACTTTATTGTTGTGTGAATCTGAGGTAAACGTCGAGGTGATTGCTTTCCACTGTCCTCTCTCCTCTTCTCCAGTGTGCCGAGAATCGTACACTTTGTGGCAGAAGCATTTTTGTGATTTTCTTCATCACAATCAGAATAATACGTGCAACATACAAGGAGTTTCATTTGCCAAGTCAGTCATACCAATACAAAACAACGGAGGCCACCAAATACATGTTAACATAAACATCGACCACAGTGACTCCTCCACATTCCTCACTGTGATGGAAGGCGAGAAAAAAGTTCAAATCTCTTCCCTTGTTTGCTCTCCCGGGGTACTGATTGGGGATGATCAGCCATGATCACATTGAATGGCGGTGCTGGCTCGAAGGGCCGAATGGCCTACTCCTGCACCTATTGCCTATTGTCTATTGCCTTCAGCTAAGAATTGTGTTTAAACTGCAGCAGATCGAGCTGTGAGCCGGCTCATTGTGAGAAGTTTGTACCTTCCTATTTGCTTATTTGTTTCTATTCTAATTGCTAAATGTGCTTTTCCTCCCCTTTTTAATAACCCAGGATGTTGTAGCTTGAAGTACTTGCCCGGTAACTAATTCCATTTGAAAGATAATGAGTTTCCCACATCCCGTCACCAGAGAGAGAGTGCAATTAGATATTAAATAAACTCATCTCACCAGAACTCTGCCCAGGACAAAGGCGAGGATTTTATATTCATCTTCTTCATAAGTCCTTTAGGAAGACTCCAGTCTCCAGACTTGACTTACATGATTAAAATACAGTATCAATTTATATGAAATGTCATTACCTTACGAATGTCCCTCCCTCCCACAGCCCGCCAACCAAGGCCATCACTACCAGGATGAGATGCTTTTGACCCTGTCTCAGAAAAAAATGAACCCGCTCTTTCTTTCCAACCCACGGTAAGACCAGATAATCACCGTATGCTTCAGTGTTTCAACTGTGTTATCAAAGCGTCATCTTAATGTGTTGCTAATTCTTGCTGATGTGTCAATTGTTCCTGAGCTACCACCGACCCGACGTGTACTTCTGCGTTCTTCTATTGGTGTTCTCCACCCGCAGGTGGCACGGCGGGTAGGGCTGCTGCCTCGCAGCGCCGGAGACCCGGGTTCGATCCTGACCTCGGCTGCTGTCCATGTGGAGTTTGTACGTTCTCCGGGTGCTCCGGTTTCCTCCCACATCTCAAGGACGTGCGGGTCTGCAGGTTAATCGGCCCTCCGTAAATTGCCCCCCCCCCCCTAGTGTGTAGGGAGCGGATGGGAAAGTGGGATAATATGGAACTAGTGTGAACGCACGATGGATGGTCGGCGTGGACACGGTGGGCCGCGCGCGGCGGGGCTTGTATCTCTGCCGCTGCTCCAATACTAAAACTACAACACTTCACTATCGGGCAGTTTGTCCCTGAGAAAACTACAAGCATCAGGTTTGTTACGTGAGCTGACATAGAACACGTGTGAACAGGTAGACACAAAATGCTGGAGTAACTCTGCGGGACAGGCAGCATCTCTGGAGAGAAGGAATGGGCGACGTATCGTGTCAAGACCCTTCTTCAGACTGATGTCAGGGAAGGGGGCTGGGCAAAGATAGAATGTAGTCGGAGACAGTAAGACTGGTGGGAGAACTGGGAAGGGGAAGGGATGGAGAGCGGAAGCAAGGGCTATCTGAAGTGTGAACTGGTGATCTGTGGGGAATTGGGGGTGGGGTGAAGGGCCTGTTGCCATGCTGTTTCATATCAATTCAAATCAATGTTGCAATTTTGAACTTATTTCTGTTTCAGCTTGCTCCCTTGAAATTCCTCGTTCATTCTCAACCGAGGAATGCAGAATGTTTAAATATTTGGCATGCGTGAAGAGTTGGTCTTTATAGGCCGGGGTGGCGGCAATCATAATATTGCTATGCCTGGGGAAAAGAGACCTTTCTCTCCGCAAATGTTTGTTTGATATTTAATACGCTTTTCTTCCCAACGTTATTGTGAGAAATCTCTGTAACAGTTAAAGCTGCACATTCAGCACACATCAGTAAGTGGAGAATATAGTTGGCAAGGTATAATCTGCCTGGAACTATGATGGTTGTTGCTGGCGTAGCCCCCGTTCACTAACCTCATTACATGCTTGTGGTGACGCTTATGCAAAGTTTATGGTAATTACTGCAGGTTTAAGGTTTCTACCTGCTGTTAGATACAGCTGCAGTGAGTTAGGCCACACTGGCTAAAAGACCAATTAAACTCAATATTACAGTCGACTCCCATTGGAAAATAACTGCAGGTTTCGTATTTTGTTGTTATCTAATAAGTATAACATCAAACAGGAAGTTTCCTACCTTTAAGCTCATATCATGGATTATATAATTGTATTTATATATATATATGGGTGTGTAAATACATATATGTGTGTGCGCGTATTTATATGTGTATATATATATATATATATGTATGTATATATGTATGTATGTATGTATGTATATATGTATGTATGTATCGTGTATTATATACTATACTATGTATGTATATCTATTATCTATATGTCTGTATATCTATATCGGTATGTGTGTATATATATGTATGTGTGTATATCTATACATCTATCTATATATACACACGACACACACACAACATCCTACCACACACACACACCACACACACCCCACACACACATATATAATAGATGGGTGTGTGGTGTTATATAATATATATCTATAATATATATAGATATATATATATATATATCTATATCTGATCTATATATCTCTAGACTATATATATATATATATATATATTATATATATCTATATATATATATATGTGTGTGTGTGTGTGTATATATATTTACTTTTGTGAGTATACATACATGTTTATAAATCTGTTTTTATATAATACTGGACCAAGTGCAGCTCCCCCAACGCACCCGTTCCCTAATAGCCCCCACGGGAGGCATGGTCCTCCAACTCAAGCCGATCCCAAGCGTAAGATTCCAGCACTCCCCTTGCCAACCTCGGCAGTGATTTAAAAAAAAAATTCCAATTGCACTTGCCCTGAGTGTTTCAATAGCAATTCGCCCTCCCCCTGCTAGTCTATCCATTGTGACGTCATCAGTTAAAGCCACCATTGTGACGTCATCAGTTGAAGCTGGTCAGTTAGAAATTGACGGTATTTTGATTTTTTTAAACTATAATCGGTAATGGGTTAAGAAATAAAGCGTAAAATGTTCAATCAAAGTGTTCTTTGCCTAGAGGGGAAAAATGTGAATCAGAAATATGTAAAAACTTGTGAAAGTTGGCATTTTTAAAGCTTTAATCGCGAATATCGTGTCAAATATGGGATGAAATCTTCAGTCATGCTGGCCTCTGCTTGCTGAGCCATTGTGACGTCATCATTTGAAGCTGTTGTTTTTAATTTCAAAGTCTTTTGATGTTTTTAAACATTAATCAGTAATGTCAAGAAATAAAGCATGAAACGTTCACATAAGGTGTTCCGGCCTCGACGGGAAAAATGTCAACCGGAATATATAAAAATGTTAAGTGTGTGGGGGAGGTTGGTGTGTGTGGGGGAGAGGGGTGTGTGGGCGGGGGGAGTTGTGGGGGGGAGGGGTGTGTGGGCGGGGGGAGTTGTGGGGGGAGGGGTGCGGGGTGGGGTGTGAGTGAGCTCGGAGAAAAGACGGCCATGGGGAGAGGGGGGCATCATGGGGGAGGGGGGGAGGAGCCAGCGAAGGGGACCAGAGGGGGTAGTGGCGGGAATTGGCGGTGTGATGAGGACTCACAGCGGGTGCTGGTCAGGGCCGGATTTAGATGAAGAGATCCCCTAAGCTGTTCCACTTGTGAGGCCCCCTCCGCGTTGGTTTTCAGCGCTAGCGGCGAGGCAGCAACCGGACAGCCATGGCGGCCAAATCTCCCACAATTCAAAGCGAGGGAGAAAGTGCCCAGCGCCGACCAGTTGCCGTTGCAGTGCGCATGCGCAGGGCGGCCGATGATGTACTGGCCGTGGTTGTGCGCATGTGCAGGGGGGAGGACGTGCAGGCTGCAGCAATGCGCATGTGCAAGGCGGCTTGCCGTGCCGGCGGATGAGGAGCGTGCGGAGCCCGGCGGCCCGGACACGGATAGCGGGGGGAGATGTAGAGAGAGAGAGATAGTGAGGGGGCTCGCCCAGAGTTGAACGGTAGGTGTTCTGCCTTGGCCGGAGACCACCTAGATTTCGAGGCCTTAAACTTAAGCTTGTCTAGCTTATAGGTAAATCCGGCCCTGGTGCTGGTCGCTGGTCATTCTCCTCCGCCGGGATCGGAGTCTCCGCTTTCCGTTTGGCAACAACTCCGACGCTGGGCTGGGTCTCCGACTCTGGGCTGGGCTGGGTTGCTTGGGTCAGGGTTGCTTGGGGCTGAGCTGCTTGGGGCGGGGCTGCTTGGGGCTGAGCTGCTTGGGGCTGAGCTGCTTGGGGCGGGGCTGCTTGGAGCTGGGCTGCTTTGGGTCCCCCGAAAGTCCGGTTGGAAACCTCCGCCGGCCATCCTCAGCTCCAGTAAAGATGCGATGGCGCAGGAAGGGGCGGACCGTCCCGGGGAGTGACAGGGGAAGAGACTAATCCGCGTGGCGCCGACCAGCAGGAGGAGAGATCGATCTGCGCACGCGCGGTTTTTAAGATCTTTAAACCTCGCTAACTTTTACGACATTCAACCGATCGGAACGAAACTTGGTGGAATCGCAGCACAGCAGAACGGTGAGTGAACTGGCGAAAAATCATAGCGCTGTCGCGAACTGTTTTTGCGCAAATAGCATGACCGCCAAACCGGAAGATAACAAGATCAGAGTTTTAGTTATGCATAGATAGATAGATAGATAGATAGATAGAAACAGGTTTATTAAATGCCAATAATTCCAAGCTGAACTGGCAATGTTTTTCTGCAGGGGAGAAAAGCCAGGAGAATGGGGTTAGGAGGGAGAGATAGATCAGCCATGATCGAAAGGCGGAGTAGACTTGAGGGGCCGAATGGCCTAATTCTGCTCCTATCACGTTTGATCTAATGCATAAGCAGCACCGATTTCAGGATTCGCATCCAACCAGCCGGCCTGTATTCCGCTGTTACAGGGATAGTAAGCGTATTCAATTCACTGGAGGTTAATTTACAATGATTTTAATTAATTAATGAGAAGTGAGCGGATGTTATCATTAATAAAACAAATACAGGGGGGGGGAAACTGTATAAATCCATCGGGTCTGGTGACCCTTAGATCCAGAAAGAGGTTTAAAAGAAAATATCTCCATTTGAGAATCTTCTGTGAATAGAATATACTTTTTAAAGTGAAGCTGAACACGACAAGGGCGGCAGGGTGGCGCAGTGGTAGAGCTGCTGCCTCACAGCACCAGAGACCCAGGTTTGATCCATGTACAGTCTTTGACTGGATAGCAGGCAAGCAAAAGCTTTGTACTGTACAGATAGCAACACCACTCACACAGTTCCGGCTGTTTGGTCTCTGCAGCCTCCAACCTTATCGTTCCCCGGGCCCCGCACACCCCACTTTTACCTACTTCCCAAAACCCACAGGCAGAAATGCCCTGGCAGACCCATCGTTTCTGCCTGCTCCTGCCCCACTGAAACCATTTCCCCGTACCTCGACTCCATCCCATCCCCCCCCCCCCCGATCTCTTCACACACACACAAAAAATAGGTCTGAAGAAAAATCTCGACCTGAAACGTCACCTATTCCTTCTCTCCAGAGATGCTGCCTGTCCTGCTGAGTTACTCCAGCATTTTGTGTCTATCTTGTGTCTACTTTTAGCCACACATACTTATGGGCCTGTCCCACTTATGCGACTTTTTCGGCGACTGCCGGCACCCGTCGTTACAGGTCGGCGAAAATATTCAACATGTTGAAAATCCAGCGGCGACCAGAACAAGGTACGACTCTTTGGGCGACTACTCACGACCGTACAGGTTTCACCCCGCGACATGTCGCCTGTACGGTCGTGAGTCGTCTCCTCAGTCGCCCAAAGAGTCGTAGCGTCTTTCTGGTCGGCGCTGGATTTTCAACATGTTGAATATTTTCAGCGACCTGCAACGACCTATGACGGGTGCCGGCAGTCGCCGAAAAAGTCGCGTAAGTGGGACAGACCCTTAACTTTTATCCAATGCTTTTGTTAAGACCATTTAATTTGTCCAACTGGGTTTGTCTTTTTGTCACGCAACCACAAGTTGTGAGTCACCATATATTAGTGTGTGATTTACCCGCATGTAGCACCACTGTACAGCATGTCACACTCATTAACAAAGACCGAGTGAGGCTTTTCAAGTTGTCGAGCTGTTTCATTTACAAGATTTGATTGAATATTGGCTGGAGGGATTTATCTACCAATGCTTTTAGATCATCCCAGCATAACTTGTATTTTACCGCAGTGACTGCAGTCTCCACAAGATGTGGGCTTTAAAGAACAAAGGACTCCAATGAGTCGAGGACAACAATGCAGCTGCTTAGTTTAGTTTTCAAAAGGGAACTGCAGATGCTGGAATATCGAAGGTACACAAAATTGCTGGGGAAACTCAGCGGGTGCAGCAGCATAGAAGAAGGGTTTCGGCCCGGAACGTCGCCTATTTCCTTCGCTCCATAGATGCTGCTGCACCCGCTGAGTTTCCCCAGCAATTTTGTGTACCTTGCTTAGTTTAGTTTACTTTATTGTCACGTGTACCGAGGTAGAGTGAAAAGCTTTCTTGTTGCGTGCTATCCAGTCAGCAGAAAGATGATTACAATCGAGCCGTCCACAGTGCACGGATACAGGATAAAGGGTTTAACGTTTAGTGCAAGATAAATTCCAGGAAAGGACAAGTCTAGGATTATGTTGGCTGCTTTTCCGTGGCAGCCTGGTGGGTAGATAGAGTGATACAGTGTGGAAACAGGCCCTTCGGCCCAACTTGCCCACACCGGCCAACAATGCCCCAGCTACACTAGTCACACCTGCCTGCGCTTGGTCCATATCCCTCCAAACCTGTCCTATCCATGTACCTGTCTAACTGTTTCTTATCTTTTGGACCTGATACTCCAGTAATTAGTTATTCACAAAGTACTGACAAGTGATAAATAACAGCTGCCCCCCCCCCCCCCCCCCCAAACCCACCCTGCTGTGGCCACAGAGAATGGAAACCAGTTTTACACACAAATTATTACTCGAACTCATTGCACTGGGTAGATTCTCACCCTCTTCATTTCTCTCGTCCCGTTGCGTGAACATGTCTTTCGTTTCAAGCGAAGGGTATTTTAGTTGGAGACCCTTTTTAATTATATCAGGTCTTGAATTAACAGCTGCTAAAGATGGAAGTGCCAGAATATTCAAAGCAAAAGTGTGTCCTGTGGTTTCTGCATCAAACTATTAATACTGCAAATGAAGAATCAAATGAATGAAATGCATTACTTGATACAAGAAAGCCTGAGGAATACAGCAACACCACATAGAAAAATGATTTTATTAGAAATAGGGAGAGAAAATAGTTGCTTACCATATCAGCTATGAAATATGTGAAGTCATGCATTTGTTTATACGTACCTTATCCTCATTAAACTATTTAATCTATGATTGGAAGAGGTGAAATCTCAAGAGGCCAGCACGTACATAGATACATTTTCTGGATTATACTGCATTTAAAAACAAATAACTCTGCTTGAGAACCTTCTGTGAGTAAAACATATGTTTTAATGAAAAGCTTAACAAATATAAGGCCAGCGCACGGTGGCGTAATAGGCAGAGCCGCTGCCTCACAGCCCCAGAGACCTGGGTTCGATCCTGACAATACACAATAGACAATGGGTGCAGGAGTAGGCCATTCGGCCCTTCGAGCCAGCACCGCCATTCAATGTGATCATGGCTGATCATCCCCAATCAGTACCCCGTTCCTGCCTTCTCCCCATATCCCCTGACTCCGCTATTTTTAAGAGCCCTATCTAGCTCTCTCTTGAAAGTATCCAGAGAACTGGCCTCCACCGCCCTCTGAGGCAGAGAATTCCACAGACTCACCACTCATAAAGTATTTATCTATCTATCTATCTATCTACTCTCTGTGAGAAAAAGTGTTTCCTCGTCTCCGTTCTAAATGGCTTACTCCTTATTCTTAAACTGTGGCCCCTGGTTCTGGACTCCCCCAACATAGAGAACATGTTTCCTGCCTCTAGTGTGTCCAAGCCCTTAACAATCTTCTATGTTTCAATGAGATACCCTCTCATCCTTCTAAACTCCAGAGTGTACAAGCCCAGCTGCTCCATTCTCTCAGCATATGACAGGACTGACTTCGGGTGCTGTCCGTGCAGAGTTTGCACGTTCTCCCCGTGACTGAGTGGGTTTCCTCTGGGCGCTCGGGTTTCCTCCCGCGTCACAAAAGGCGGGCGGGTTTGCAGATAAAAAAAGAGCGCAAGGAGTGGATGCAAAACCGGGATAATGTGCGGGCAGAAGAGATTAGTTTACCTCAGCGTTGTGTACAGCATGGACATTGTGGGCCGAAGGGCCTGTGCTGTTCTGTGTTCTAAGTTAGGGGAGGGGGGGGGGGGGTGAATAAAAAAAGAGAAACGGAAGAATGCTGAAAATGCAAATTCCCCAAATTTATTCCACTCAATATTAAATCTGGAAGGCAGCGCAGTGCTGAGATAAGTGCGACAAAATTAAAAAGGTTGCAGGTGTCCCATGCGGGCAAAAATAACAGGGAAATGTGAGTAGCACAGATGGCGAGAGGAAGGGCTCGCTGAATGGATCAGCGCCAGGTTCAGTTCAACAACTCTGGCTGTTCTTCTCAAGACCCAAGAGCCAAGAGGACCATCCATGAGCCAGCCAGCTGCCTGTCCTTGTCTGGCTGGGCACTTTCATTTTTGTCTTAGATTATGTTATGACTCCACAGTTAATGCATTCCAATTGTTTGATTGCTAAATTATTCCATCCTCACATTTTCACGCTGAATCTTTGGCAAGTCCCAATAAAAAAAATAAAAAAAAACTGGGCTGATTCTTTCGTTTCCTACTTAATAATCATCTCCTTGACTGAATATCAAACTCTCAAAATAAATGAGTATTTGGAGATGAAAACATGAAGGGAAACATAGACAATAGGTACAGGAGTAGGCCATTCGGCCCTTCGAGCCTGCACCGCCATTCAATATGATCATGGCTGATCATCCAACTCAGTATCCTGTACCTGCCCTCTCGCCATACCCCCTGATCCCTTTAGCCACAAGGGCCACATCTAACTCCCTCTTAAATATAGCCAATGAACCGGCCTCAACTACTTTCTGTGGCACAGAATTCCACAGATTCACCACTCTCTGTGCGAAAAAAAAAATTATCATCTCGGTCCTAAAAGACTTCCCCCTTATCCTTAAACTGTGACCCCTTGTTCTGGACTTCCCCAACATCGGGAATAATCTTCCTGCATCTAGCCTGTCCAATCCCTGAAGAATTTTGTAAGTTTCTATAAGATCCCCCCTCAATCTTCTAAATTCCAGTGAGCACAAGCCGAGTCTATCCAGTCTTTCTTCATATGAAAGTCCTGCCTTCCCAGGAATCAGTCTGGTGAACCTTCTCTGTACTCCCTCTATGGCAAGAATGTCTTTCCTCAGATTAGGAGACCAAAACCGTACGCAATACTCCAGGTGTGGCTCACCAAGGCCCTGTACAACTGCAGTAGAACCTCCCTACTCCTATACTCAAATCCTTTTGCTATGATCAGTTCGATTCCATTCAGTTTCATTTTTCTTTATTGTCACGTGTACCGAGGTACAGTGAAAAGCTTTTGGTTGCGTGCTAACCAGTCAGCAGAAAGGCAATACATGGTTACAATCGAGCCATTTGCAGTGGACAGGTACATGATAAGGAAATAACGTTTAGTGCAAGGTAAAGCCAGCAAAGTCGATCGAGGATAGTCCAAGGTTGACAAAATGCTGGAGAGCAGGTGAGGCAGCATCTATGGAGCGAAGGAATAGGTAATGTTTCGGGTCGAGACCCTTCTTCAGATAGTCCAAGGGTCACCAATGAGGTAGATAGTAGTTCAGCCCCGCTCTCTGGTTGTGGTAGAATGGTGCACATAACAGCTGGGAATCACATAGAAACATAGACAATAGGTGCAGGAGTAGGCCATTCGGCCCCTTCGAGCCTGCACCGCCATTCAATATGATCATGGCTGATCATCCAACTCAGTATCCTGTACCTGCCTTCTCTCCATACCCCCTGATCCCTTTAGCCACAAGGGCCACATCTAACTCCCTCTTAAATATAGCCAATGAACTGGCCTCAACTACCTTCGGTGGCAGAGAATCCAGAGATTCACCACTCTCTATGTGAAAAATGTTTTTCTCATCTCGGTCCTGCCATAAGTTGCCAAGAGCTGAGAATTGACACTGGGTATACTGAGTAACATGCGGTACAAGGCCGACCACTTGTTTTATCAGCTTCCAATTTATAATAATGGAGAAAAAAGCTAGAATTACTGAATCTAAGATATTAGCTTCAAAATTGTATTGACGTCTTTATTCCCCAACTCTGCCGTTTGATATATCTGCAGATGCTGGTTTACAAAGTGCTGGAGTAACTCAACGGGTTGGGCAGCGTCTGCAGATGCACAGACTCTGTAGTGACAGTCTGCGCCAGATTCCTAGCCACGGACCCGCCCCAGACTACGTATAAATCCCACCCACATAATTACTGGCAGATTAAATTAAAGGTAACTGGATATAATTATAATATACTGAGTTCAGCTAAATGGCTGCTGCAGACTCAGTTACTCCAGCACTTTGTGTCATTTTGTGCATCTGCAGTTCCTTGTATCTCCTCTGTACTGCTCCCCTGTCAAGTCAGCTCAAGGCTATATACCTACTTTGAAGAAGGTCTCCCCCTCTCTCCAATCAGTCTGACCCGATGCATCACAGCTATCCATGTTCTCCAGAGAGGTTGCCTGATCCACTGAGTTACTCCAGCACTCTGTGTCTTCTTTGGATATATCTCATTGTTTCTGTAATGTCCGAATATGTACAAATTGTTGATGGGATGTGAATTTGTATTTAAAAAATAATAATTTTAGACCAAATTCT
Organism: Amblyraja radiata; assembly: GCF_010909765.2. Classification (NCBI taxonomy): domain Eukaryota; kingdom Metazoa; phylum Chordata; class Chondrichthyes; order Rajiformes; family Rajidae; genus Amblyraja; species Amblyraja radiata. Next base: position 3,728,784 of record NC_045973.1, on the reverse strand, counting down.
CACTTGCCTGCTTTAGGATTCAACAAGTGATGTGAGATTGTGCTCACACATGGTGGCCGATGATGATAAACTGGTATCTATCGTACAACACATAACATGTCCATGTACTGTGCGTGTATCCGTGGGAATGTGCTGAAGCTCTACGGCAAAGAACTTGTGATCAATAATAATAATAATAATATCTTTTATTGTCATTGCACAGAGGTACAACAAGAGTTGGTATGCAGCTTCCATCCGATGTCATAACTTCATTAACTAAAAATGTAGACACCCAGAGAAACAAGATTAAAAAATACCAAAAACCCCAGTAAAACAGTATAAATAGGTCTGTGCCGGGTCAATGTGCGACGTGACCATCTGAGGGAGATGGGGGGGGGGGGGCACTTCAGCAGGGCTGGTTCAGAGCGGCTATAGCTCTAAGGGTGAAACATAGAAACATAGAAACATAGAAATTAGGTGCAGGAGTAGGCCATTCGGCCCTTCGAGCCTGCACCGCCATTCAATATGATCATGGCTGATCATCCAACTCAGTATCCTGTACCTGCCTTCTCTCCATACCCTCTGATCCCCTTAGCCACAAGGGCCACATCTAAATCCCTCTTAAATATAGCCAATGAACTGGCCTCGACTACCCTCTGTGGCAGGGAGTTCCAGAGATTCACCACTCTCTGTGTGAAAAAGGTTCTTCTCATCTCGGTTTTAAAGGATTTCCCCCTTATCCTTAAGCTGTGACCCCTTGTCCTGGACTTCCCCAACATCGGGAGCAATCTTCCTGCATCTAGCCTGTCCAACCCCTTAAGAATTTTGTAAGTTTCTATAAGATCCCCTCTCAATCTCCTAAATTCTAGAGAGTATAAACCAAGTCTATCCAGTCTTTCTTCATAAGACAGTCCTGACATCCCAGGAATCAGTCTGGTGAACCTTCTCTGCACTCCCTCTATGGCAATAATGTCCTTCCTCAGATAATGTCCTCTGTTCCTAAGTCTGTAGGTGCGGGCGTAGAAGGCCTTGTAACATCTGCCGGATGGTAGAAGTTCGAACAGACTATTGCAAGGGTGTGAGAGGTCTTTGTGGATGCTGATGGCCCTCATGAGGCACCGTGTATAGTAGATGCCCTCCAAGGCTGGCAGCTGTGTCCCAATTATCTTCTGCATGGAGAAATACATGGAAAAATATCAGGATATCAAGTGGTAAAGATAGGGTAGATAGTCAGAACCTATTCTCAGCGTGGAAATGTCAAAGACTAGAGGGCAGAGCTTTAAGGTGAGAGGGGCAAAGTTTAAAGGAGATGTGTCGGGCAGTTTCTTTCTACACAGAGGGTGGGGGGTGCTTGGAAATGGAGTGCTGGTGGTGGTGGAGGCAGATACCATCGTAGTGTTTAAGAGGTTTTGTGTGCCATTGTGTGCAGTTTTGGTCCCCTAATTTGAGGAAGGACATTCTTGCTATTGAGGGAGTGCAGCGTAGGTTTACAAGGTTAATTCCTGGGATGGCGGGACTGTCATATGTTGATAGCATGGAGCAGCTGGGCTTGTACACTCTGGAGTTTAGAAGGATGAGGGGGATCTCATTGAAACATATGAGATTGTTAAGGGTCTGGACAGGCTAGAGGCATGAACATGTTCCCGATGTTGGGGGAGCCAGAACCAGGGGCCACAGTTTAAGAATAAGGAGTAAGCCATTTAGAACGGAGACGAGGAAACACAGAGAGTTGTGAGTCTGTGGAATTCTCTGCCTCAGAGGGCGGTGGAGGCAGGTTCTCTGGATGCTTTCAGGGGAGAGCTAGATAGGGCTCTTAACAAATAGCAGAGCCAGGGGATATGGGGAGAAGGCAGGAACGGGGGTACTGATTGGAGATGATCAGCCATGATCACATTGAATGGCGGGTGCTGGGTCGAAGGGCCGAATGGCCTACGGTTGAGCACATGGATATGCAGGAATGGAGGCATATCCTACATGTAGGAACAAAGAACTGCAGATGCTGCTTAAACACACCAAAAAAAGACAGGGTCTGAAGAAGGGTCTCGACACAAGGCACCACCTGCCCATGTTCTCCAGACATGCTGCCTGGCCTGCAAGGGTCGCTCCTGCATAGATAGACACAAAATGCTGGAGTAGCCCAGCGGGTCAGGCAGCATCTCTATAGAGAAGGAGCGGGTGACGTTTCGGGTCGAGACCCTACTTCAGACTGAGAGTCGGGGGAAAGGTAACGAGGGAGATATAGACGATGATGCGGAGAGATACAGAACAAATAGAAACATAGACAATAGGTGCAGGAGTAGGCCATTTGGCCCTTCGAGCCTGTACCGCCATTCAATATGATCATGGCTGATCATCCAACTCAGTATCCCATCCCTGCCTTCTCTCCATACCCCCTGATCCCTTTAGCCACAAGGGCCACATCTAACTCCCTCTTAAATATAGCCAATGAACTGGCCTCAACTACCCTCTGTGGCAGGGAGTTCCAGAGATTCACCACTCTCTGTGTGAAAAAAGCTTTTCTCATCTCGGTTTTAAAGGATTTCCCCCTTATCCTTAAGCTGTGACCCCTTGTCCTGGACTTCCCCAACATCGGGAACAATCTTCCTGCATCTAGCCTGTCCAACCCCTTAAGAATTTTGTAAGTTTCTATAAGATCCCCTCTCAATCTCCTAAATTCTAGAGAGTATAAACCAAGTCTATCCAGTCTTTCTTCATAAGACAGTCCTGACATCCCAGGAATCAGTCTAGTGAACCTTCTCTGCACTCCCTCTATGGCAAGAATGTCCTTCCTCAGATTTGGAGACCAAAACTGTCCGCAATACTTCAGGTGTGGTCTCACCAAGACCCTGTACAACTGCAGTAGAACCTCCCTGCTCCTATACTCAAATCCTTTTGAATGAATGAAAGATATGCAAAAAATGTAACAATAAAGGAAGCAGGCCATTGTTAGCTGTGGGCTAGGTGAGAACGAGTTACAGACAACGAGATGTATTTTGTTTTGTTTCGTTTATTGTCATATGATCAGTGTGTGTCTATTAGTTTGACAAGTCCTGAAAACAGAATTTATTTCTCCCTGAATAAAACAAATTTGTAAAAAATTATGCAACTTAAATATTGCTACAGATATGCTGCTGTTTTTATTATCTAACATAAGATGTTAAAGAATCCCGCTGAAGAGATATTAGACAAGGTACATCTGAAGTTTTTAATTATCTATCGTAAACAAATGCGTTGTCAGCCATTGAACTCAGAAGAAAATAAAGCAGCCAGGGCTTGGAGCTCCTCACATTACAGAAGACAAATGACTGGCTTAATTCAACCATAACTTGTTAAAAAACAACCCTCCGGTCTCACATTAACTGATAGGAGTCCTGGCTTTGATTTGCTGCAAATAATTGCTCTTTTCCATTTGTTCGTTCGATGTATATCTGAAGAGCTCGATGTTATGGAAATAAAAAAGTATTGATATAATCGACGAGCTGATAATTGCGACAGGATTCTTGATTAATAGGTCGTGTAACAATGAAGAAATTAATGGAGCCTATTCTCTCTACAACATCAGTGCTCCAGTTTCCTCCCACATCCCAAAGGCGTGTGGGTTACTAGGTTAATTGGCCCTCTGTAAATTGGTCCTTGTATGCAGGGAGCGGATGGGAAAGTGGGATAACATGGAACTAGTGGCAAGGGGGTGATGGATGGTCGGCCTGGACCCGGTGGGCCGCTGGGCTTGTTTCTCTGCTCCATCCTTCAATCAATTAGATCAATCAGCAACTAAACACAAGTGTGAGTTGAGCCCTACTGCCTCAAAAGGGCTGTTCTGCCCGTTCTTGATGATCACGTGTGATCTTATCCCTCACGGCCTTTTCCTGTAAGGCACCGTGTCAACTACAACAAAATGGCAAAAGCCTGTCGGTCTCAGCGTACTCAGCGACTGGTCTTATTTATGTCGGTGGTGATGTTGGTTTACACCGAAAATAGACGCTTGGTGCTGGAGCCGCTCGGCGGGTCAGGCAGCGTCTCTCGGGGGGGGGGGGGGGAAGGAATGGGTGACATTTCGGGGGGTTCAGACCCTTCTTCAGACTTATTTGTGATCAGATCTTATTTGTGGCAGATTGTCAGAACAAAGGAGGTGCGTGAGTACAGACCCACCACCGTGGGGGGGGGGTGGCCGTGAAGAACAATGGGGACCCGGTGAGGGGGGGGGGGCACTCTAGTCTGTGTTTGTTTGTTCGCTCGTTCTGGGTGAAGTCGCTGTGCACACGGCAGGCAGACAGACATCAGTCGCTTGTCTTTTATTTTATTTTTATAATTTAAATTTAATTGTAATTTCAAGTTTTCGCGTACCTCGTGTGTTGGCACTGTCGGCAGAACAATTTCCCACCGGGGATGAATAAAGTTCTATTGGATCGTATGGAATCATTCCATCCACTGGGGTGGGAGATTGCAACCCTCACCTGGTCTGCCCTGTTTCGACGAATGCAATCAACCCGGCGTGCACAATCAAATAAGATCAAATAGAACAAGTTGTCCTAGTGCAGGCAGGTGGGACTAAGGGAAAAAAGTTGTTCGGCACGGACTTGTAGGGCCGAGATGGCCTGTTTCCGTGCTGTAATTGTTATATGGTTATATGGTTAACTTTAGGCTGTGCACGCCATACGCAAGAAGAAGAAGAAGGTCCCATCCACTGAATTTTTAAAAATATATTGAAAGATGTTAATAAGTAAGTAAGTTTATTGGCCAAGTATTCACATACAAGGAATTTACCTTGGTGCTCCGCCCACAAGTAACAACATGACATACAGTGACAGTTACGAATGACTCAGAAAGCACTAAACATTAATAATAATAGAACATTAATGATAAAACACCATTGATCAAACATGTGAACCAACAAAATACCAGATCAAAGGGCGGCTACAGATTTTTGGCTGTTGAGTAGAGCAACTACTCATGGATAAAAGCTGTTTTTATGTCTGGCTGTGGCAGCTTTGACAGTCCGGAGTCGCCTTCCAGAGGGAAGTGATTCAAAGAGTTTGTGGCCAGAGTGAGAGGGGTCGGAAATGATCTTGCCCCGGAAATGATAGATGTTAATAATGTCTGAAGAAGGGTCTCGACCCGAGACATCACCTATTCCTTCGCTCCATAGATGCTGCCTCACCCACTGAGTTTCTCCAGCATTTTTGTCTACCTTTCTTTTAAAATACATTCCTTGTTTTCTCTCATCTTTGCCCAAACAGATGTTCTTAGACAAGAACAGTCCTCATTGATTATACCCTCATTATTATTCGGGCTGCCCCTCCCCAACATCAAGCAAAACACTAAGTGCTGGAGGAACTCAGCGGGTCAGGCGTCATCCGTGGAGGGGAATGGACAGACATTTCGGGTCTGGACCCTTCTCCAGATACATTATGGATTTCACAGGCAGAAGCATCTTCAACATAATGCTTTTTTTAAAATCCAGCTAAAAAGGTTGTGGAAATTAAATTTGTCTGAACTTAACCTGTGTTCAAAATCACACAATCTCACAATCACCAGTTTCACCATTTTGAGGTGAATTGAAAAAATATAGCCTAATAGACTAAAAATGTACCAGCCAACATATTAAGAGTTTATTTTAAAAAAAACAGTTTCATCTTCCCATCATTATCTCTCCACTAGTTTTCTTTCCCGATAACATTAAGCAGTCTGCAGCCTTGGATATCCATATTATTAGCTGAAAAATAAGTCTGTAGAAGATGTCTTCCTTACCAGGTTCATAAGGTCATAAGGGATAGTAGATTAGGCCATTTGGCCCATCATGTCTACTCTGCCATTCAATCATGGCCGATCTATCTCTCCCTCCTAACCCCATTCTCCTGCCTTCTCCCCATAACCTCTGACACCCGTACTAATCAAGAATCTATCGATCTCAGCCTTGAAAATATCCACCAGCTGTCTGTGGCAAAAAATTCCACGGATTATTGGTGTAAAAAAAAAAGCCCAATATCCCTCATGCTGTAATTCCGGTCCTAATCTTACCCCCCTAGTCTGGTTCAGTCAAACACCGAATACGAACACTGGAAATCAAACTCGCTTTATTGTACAATACCAATACAATACCATGGATCTGATCCTTGTCTCTACTCATTCGACCCCATCAGCCTCGTGCGAATAGAACAACCCCAGAAGGTCAGCACACTCCAATGTGCTCTCCCCTCTTTTATACCTTTACAGACCCTTGGCACGAAAATACATCAACCCGAAACGTCACCCATTCCTTCTCTCCAGAGATGCCGCCTGTCCCGCTGAGTTATTCCAGCTTTTTGTGTCTACCTTCGGTTTAAACCAGCATATGCAGTTCCGTCCTACGCATCCTAAAGCAGTACCTCCGTTCCTGCTTTCTCCCCATATCGCTTGATTCCGTTAGAGTAGAGGCGTTGATGGCCTTTGTTTATGATTGCATCAATGTGCTGGGCCCGGGACTAGATGCCCAGGAAGTAGAATGAAGGAAGAATCGATGATGGAAGTTTCATAGATCCGTGGCCTTCAAAGTTGACAGTCGGTTTATTCGTATGGCTGTATGGTAACTCAAATTTCACTGTACCAATTGGGGCATGTGACAATAAACGTACCTTGACCTTGAACTTGGTTCCTTGGTTTTATTGATGTTGAGAGCAAGGTTGTTGTTCTGGCACCATTCAATCAGATGTTCGATCTCTCTCTTCTACTCCGACTCATCGTTACCCCCGAAATTCGTCCAACAACAGTAGTGTCGCCGGTGAATCTAAAGATGGAGTTGGAACTGTAGAGTGAGCGGGGCAGAGGGCTGAGCACGCAGCCTTGGGGAACCCCTGTGCTGATGGTTACCTAGGAGGAAGCGTTGCCAATTCGTATTGATTGTGGCCGTTTGATGAGGAAGTCGAGGATCCATTTGCAAAGGGATGCGCGGAGACCCATTGCCCTGAGCTCAGTAACCAGTTCGATGGGGATGATGGTGTTGATCGCTGAGCTTTATGCCCCTGTCCCACTTGGGGGGTTTTCTAGCTGACTACAGGCGACTAGGCTGTCGCCCAAAGAATCGTAGCGTCTTTCTGGTCACCGCTGGATTTTGAAATGTTCAAAACTTTTCGGCGACAGTGGGTTTGACGCCAATGAGCGGAGCTTGACTTCTCCTGACGTGGGTGCTGTCGTACTTGTCGCCCGTGCCGACTTGGTTTTTTTATTTGTTGTTCAAGTAATGATTCTATTTCAAATGTCGAAGGCGGGTCCAGTCGCCGGTTTATGACAGTCTATGACTGGTTTATGACAGTCGCCGGCAGTCGCCTAAAAATAGCCAAAGTGGGACAGGCCCTAACCTCAATGAACAACAGCCTGAGGGACTGCGTTCTTATTATCCAAGTGGTCCATTGCAGAGCGGAGAGCCAGCGAGCTGGCATCCCCCGTTGATCTATCGTGGCAGTAGGCAGTAGATAAGCTTCCAATCAAGTCGAATGAATCACAAGTTGTATGCGTTGGTATTTAGTATTGATTAGGTATTGGTTTATTCTTGTCATAAGTGCCGAGGTACAATGACAAGCATTGGTTTGCATGCAACCCAGTCAAATCCTAACAAGTATGAGTACAACCAAACCACAAACAAGTGCAACAAATAGCGCAAAGATAAAAATACCAGCGTGCAGAATTCAATATTACAGCGTTGTAGCGACACAGTCACAGAGGGAAAGTCTAAACACCCAGTGCAGACTACAAGCAATACATTTGTGTGCAGTTTTGGTCCCCTAATTTGAGGAAGGACATTCTTGCTATTGAGGGAGTGCAGCGTAGGTTTACAAGATTAATTCCCGGGATGGCGGGACTGTCATATGCTGAGAGAATGGAGCAGCTGAGCTTCTACACTCTTGAGTTTAGAAGGATGAGAGGTTATCTCATTGAAACATATAGGATTGTTAAGGGCTTGGACACGCTAGAGGCAGGAAACATGTTCCCGATGTTGGGGGAGTCCAGAACCAGGGGCCACGGTTTAAGAATAAGGAGTAAGCCATTTAGAACGGAGACGAGGAAACACTTTTTCTCACAGAGAGTGGTGAGTCTGTGGAATTCTCTGCCTCAGAGGGCAGTGGGGGCAGGTACTCTGGATGCTTTCAAGAGAGAGCTGGATAGGGCTCTTAAAAATAGCGGAGTCAGGGGATATGGGGAGAAGGCAGGAATGGGGTACTGATTGGGGATGATCAGCCATGATCACATTGAATGGCGGTGCTGGCTCGATGGGCCGAATGGCCTACTCCTGCACCTATTGTCTATTGTCTATTTGCAATTTGTCTTTTGATCACATCATAATGTTTAATTAACAGTAAAACTTACAAGGTGCAAACTAAACAAAGCCATTTGCTTCAGCACAGAATGTTAATATCTGTCTTGCAAGAATTATTTGGAGGTAAGACATTTTCTGGCTGTTTTATTTCAGGCTATGTAAATAAACTTCAGAATAAAAATTGAATAATGTTTTGGCATCACTTAAAAGGCAACTGTTAACAAGATATCTGTATTATTCATGGAACAAATGTTCCATTGTAATAGATCGCAGAGCTTGCAGCGGTTTAGCTAATCACTTATTGCCCAAATAAAGTCTTCATTGAAAAATGTACTTAGCACAGCTATTGGTATAAAAATGTTAGATAATTTTTTACATAATGATGTAATTTATGTAATTTGAATGTGTATCTGGTATTGATACTTAATATTTAAAAACAATTTTGATTTTTCTTTGTTGATTATTTAATGATTTATAATCTGAGTTCCATTAAGTCATCGCATGTAGTTAATAAATCATTCATCAAGGTTAACTAACATAATTATTCATTCACGTTGTTTTAGAAGTCGTTAGAAAGCAGAAGTATGTGAAATTAAGTTAGAGTTGCTGCCTTACAGCGCCAGAGAACCGGGTTTGATCCTGACTACAGGTGTATTGTATTCAATCTATTGTCATTATCTCATAAGAGACAATGAAATGGATTTTCCTTACAGTCAAGTAACATAAAAAAAAATATTTAAAAAAAGCACAAACACAGAAGTCCATGACACAACACAACCCCACAGTGGCACCAAAGTTGAGGAAGGTACCATAGTCCAGCCAGCCTCCCCTCCGATCTTCCCAGATGTTCATCCGTGGTCGGGGCCTCCCGAGCACCCGCAGTCGCCGCCACGGGCGGCCCGATGCTCAGGCCCTCACGCCGGGATGATGGAACGCCGACGCCGAACCCCGACGGAGAACATCCTCAGCGGCCTGGACCTCCAGATCAGCCGCCTCCCACCGGAGTCCGCGGCCCCCGAAGTCCACAGGCCGAGCCGGGCGGAGTCGCAGGACTCCGCGATGTTGGTCAGCGCCGCCCGCGTTGGGAGCTCCGCGAACCACAGCTCCACGATGTCGGTGCAGCAGGCCCAGTACTCCGGGGCTCCAAACGGCGATCCCCGGTAAGGCATCGCCCGCCCCGCGATGTATCCAGCGCTGCGCCGCTGTGGGGGGGCGAGGATGCGACTTGAATAATAGTTGCATCCTCTCCAGGAAGCGACTGAAGGACGGTATCCCCGTTACCGTGCCCTCGTCCCCCACATAAAGACATTAAAAAACCCCATTAAAAAACGCTCTTCAAACATAACAAAAAAAACAAAAAGTAACCGGACTGAAGGCGGAGGCAGCTAGCAACAGGGCCACCGGATGTCCTGCTTGTCTGTGCGGAGTTTGCACGTTCTCCCCGTGACCTGCGTGGGTTTTCTCCGGGCGCTCCGGTTTCCTCCCACACTCCAAAGACGTACAGGTTTGTAGGTTAATTGGCTTGTTAGTATAATTGTAAATTGTTCATAGTGTGTAGGGTAATGCTAGTGTACGGGGATGGCTGTTTGGCACGGACTCGGTGGGCCGAAGGGCCTGTTTCCGCAATGAATCTCTAAACTAAAAAACAAAGACATCGAGTGTGACAAATAGAAAAGCCAAGCTAAGGGATTATGAGCAGAGATAGGACCACAGGTATGTTTGCCTTCATCAGCGGAGGCTTGGGGTACAATTCAGTAAGTCATGTTGCAGCTTTATGGGACTTTGGTTCATCTGCATTTGGAGTATCGCATGCAGTTCTGGTCACTCCATTACAGGAAGCATGTCGGGGCTTTGGAGAGAATGCAGAAAGGGTTTACCAGAATGTTGCCTGGGTTGGCAAGCATTAGATATCGGCAGAGATTGGACAGTGCTAGATTGTTTTCTCCGGACTGCCAGAGGCTGGGAGGGATTCTAATAGAGGTATATAACATTAATGAGAGGAGGCATAGATGTGGTAGACAATCAAAACCTTTCTCCCAGGCTGGAAATATCAAAGACTAGAGGGCAAAGCTTTAAGGTGAGAGGGCCAACGTTCAAAGGAGGTGTGCAGGGCAGGTTTTATACACAGATTCCTGGAACACACTGCCAGAGGAGGCAAAATACATCAGTACATTTAAGAGGCTTTTAGCTTCTAAGAGGCACATGTATATGCAGGGAATGGAGGGATACATGCAGGCAGTGAAGATAGTTTAAATTGGTATCATGCTCAACATGGACATTGTGGGCTGAAGGGCCTGTTCCTGTGCTGTACCGTTCAATATCTGTGTATTTTGAGTAGGTCCACGTGCATTCGACTCTTCCCTGCTGTTTAACAAAATTCTGCTTTAATTTCTACCGCAGTGCCAGAGAGTCATAGAGAGATACAGCAGGGAACCAGCCCTGTCGGCCCAACTTGCCCACACCGGCCAACATGTCCCAGCCACACTAGTCCTCACTGGATCGCTACTATTTCCGCTTCCCTTTTTATCAATTCTCCCATCTTTGTAGATGAAGGATTCCCCCCCCCCCCCCCCTCCAATCACCAGTCAAACCCCCCCCCCCCCTCCCTTCCCCTCCCCTGCATCCACCCATCACTCGCAGAAAACAAGAAACTGCGGACACTGGTGTACAAGAAAACACACAGAGTGCTGGAGTAACTCAGCGGGTCAGGCAGCATCTGTGGAGAACGTGGATAGGTGACGTTTCATAGAGTGCTGGAGTAACTCAGCGGGTCAGGCAGCATCTGTGGAGAACATGGATAGGTGACGTTTCACAGAGTGCTGGAGTAACTCAGCGGGTCAGGCAGCATCTGTGGAGAACGTGGATAGGTGATGTTTCGGGTCGGGACCCTTCCTCCAGCTGTGCAAACTCAGCACTGTCGATCCGGTCCCCGATAGCCTAATATACAACATCTTAATTAAAATTTAGCTTGTACGAAATGAGAGCAACGAATAAAACGGAGGCACCTTATTCTTAGCCCACACTTCATCAAGTCAGCAATTCATCTAAAATAGCTCGTAAAATGGAGACGCTGGGTTTTATGAGGGGACTTAAAACGGTGGAAGATTGCCGCGCGCTCTTTGATACACTCTTTTCCCGACGTAATGATGGGTTCATTCTGGAGCTGAGTGGGCAGTTATGTGACTTGCGACCCATCAGACAGCGCAGGATGAATGTATTTGTAGTAAATTTTATAATTACGGAGCCTGGCACGCGACGACAATGAACAAGCATTAATCAATCTTTCCTGTATGAAACTTCGCAAGCTATTATACTTGGTGCGAGAGGGGTCAGAGTAAAGTGCTGCTGTCAACAGGATTGCATAAATATCATTTAACCTGCGTGTGATTATGGAATTAACATCTGCTGAATCTGAGTATTGCTGAGTATTGTCCAGTATCTTGGTCAGGCTGCAAACAGGACTGTTGCTGAGCACCAAGGCAGGGGGGGGGGGGGTAGACATACAGGGCCCAGAGAGAAACATAGAAAAAATAGGTGCAGGAGTAGGCCATTCGGCCCTTCGATCCTGCACCGCCATTCAATATGGTCACGGCTGATCATCAGGATTTAAGAAGGAACTGCAGATGCTGGAAAATCGAAGGTAGGCAAAAGTGCTGGAGAAACTCAGCGGGTGCAGCAGCATCTATTGAGCGAAGGAAATAGGCAACGTTTCGTGCCGAAACGTTGCCTATTTCCTTCGCTCCATAGATGCTGCTGCACCCGCTGAGTTTCACCCAGCACTTTTGTCTACATCCAAAATCAGTATCCCGTTCCTGCTATTTTTCCCCCATATCCCTTGATTCCGTTAGCCCCAAGAGCTATATCTAACTCTCTCTTGAAAACGTCCAGTGAATTGGCCTCCACTGCCTTCTGAGGCAGAGAATTCCACAGATTCACAACTCTCTGGCTGAAAAAGTTTTTCCTCATCTCAGTCCTAAATGGCTTACCCCTTATTCGTAAACAGTGACCCCTGGTTCTGGACTCCCCCAACATCGGGAACATTATTCCTGCATCTCGCCTGTGCAATCCTTTATATGTTTCTACAAGATCGCCTCTCATCCTTCTAAATTCCAGTGAATACAAGCCCAGCTGCTCCATTCTTTCATCATATGTCAGTCCCGCCATCCCGGGAATTAACCTGGTGAACCTCCGCTGCACCCCCTCAAAAGCAATAATGTCCTTCCTCAAATGAGGAGACTAAAACTGCACACAATACTCCAGGTGCGGTCTCACCAGGGCCCTGGACAACTGCAGTAGGACCTCCTTGCTCCTATACTCAAATCACAGAGCATCAACTTCTGTGCAAGGAAGGAGTGTGAGCTTCTGACAGCTCGGAAAGAATGATCTCACAAGAACTTACTGAAGGATAAGATATGAAACAGAGAAACTTTACATTGGATTAAATTATAAGGTCACAGGTGATAGGAGTGGAATTAGGCCATTCAGCCCATCAAGTCTACTCCGCCATTCAATCATGACTGATCTATCTCTCCCTCCTAACCCCATTCTCCTGCCTTCTCCACACAACCGCTGACACCCGTATTAATCAGGAATCTATCTATCTCTGCCTGAAAAATATCCACTGACTTGGCCTCCACAGCCTTCTGTGGCAATGAATTCCACAGATTCACCGTCCTCTGACTAAATAAATTCCCCCTCATCTCCTTCCCAAAGGAACGTCCTTTAATTCTGAGGCTGTGCCCTCTGGTCCTAGGCTCTCCCACTAGTGGAAACATCCTCTCCACATCCACTCTATCCAAGCCTCTCACTGTTCGAATTATTTCGCTAAGCATAGGATGCTTCACAGTCGGAATGATTTAGGAATGGCCAAGAAGTGTGAGGTTGATAGGTCACTAAATCCATTCACTAAACAACCAGGCCCGGCATGATGAAGATAGTAGAGTTGGCATTTTGAAAGGATGAAGTGGTCTTGCGATCTATCGTTGGGAATAATTTACATATGATGAGCGTTTGACGGCACTGGGCCTGTTCTCGCTGGAGTTTAGAAGAATGAGGGGGGACCTCAACGAAACGTACAGATTAGTGAAAGTCCTGGATAGAGTGGATGTGGAGAGGATGTTTCCACTAGCCTGTCCATGTTCTCCAGAGATGTTGCCCGACCAGCATCTGCTTAAAGGAAGCAGGGGTCTTTCATTGGCTGGGATTTGTTCAAAAGTTTCATTTTTCTCTTTTATTTAACATAAACAGCAAAGTCTGAAAATACATATTTTATCACTAATTTGTAGTTCCATCATTGTGATGAAAGACACCGTCCAGAAAGCCACGATTAATTGCGTTTTACTGTCCTGCTAGATTTCAAAACTCCATTTTCAGAGTTAGATTTAAATACATATCTGCAGTTGATCACTTCTTTCTTCTGAATACTATTATAATGTTCATGCTTTCCTTCAAGCGATACATTAATATTTTCTTCAAATTTCCTGTGGTTAATTTAACCATGCAAATGTTTAGATTTGCCAGAGAATAAACTTTTTCATCCAGAGAGTTGTGAATCTGTGGAATTCTCTGCCTCGGAAGGCAGTGGAGGCCAATTCTCTAGAAACTTTCAAGAGAGAGTTATGGCCCTGTCCCACGGTACGAGTTCATTCCAAGAGCTCTCCCGAGTTTAAAAAAAAAATCAAACTCGTGGTAAGTATGGAGAATGAACGTAGCGGGTACGTCGGAGCTCGGGGACGTCTCTTAGCGGCTCGTAACGCTAACGGCAAGTACTCGGGAAGACTCGCTAACGGCAGCTAAGCACGGGCAGACTCGTGATGATTTTTCAACGTGTTGAAAAATGTCCATGAGAGCCCCGAGTACCAACGAGCGGCCATTACCGTAAATCTCTGAGTTCGAATTAGAGCAAACTCAGGAGAGATTGGAATTAACTCGTACCGTGGGACAGGGCCATTAGATAAAGATCTTAAAGATAGCGGAGTCGGGGGATATGGGGAGAAGGCAGGAACGGGGTACTGATTGTGGATGATCAGCCATGATCACATTGAATGGCGGTGCTGGCTTGAAGGGCCGAATGGCCTCCTCCTGTCTATTGGTTCAAATCAGAATCTACCAGATTCCCTTGAAATTAATGTCAATATGCAAACTTTGTTACTTTTTTTAATATGAATGCAATCCTAAAATAAGTTTAGCTGCAGGGAGAGTTTGGATAAGTTGGGATTGTTTTCTCTGGAATGTCAGTGGTTGAGTGGAGACCTGATGAGAGTTTGATGAGCGGTTTAGATAGGGTGGAGAGTCAGAATCTTTTTCCCAACACGGAAATATCAAAGACTAGAGGACATAGTTTTTAGTTTAGTTTTAGAGATACAGCGCGGAAACAGACCCTTCGGCCCACCGAGTCCACACCGACCAGCGATCCCCGCACATTAACACTATCCTACACACACTAGGGACAATTTACACATACACCAAGCCCATTAACCTACAAACCCGCACGTCTTTGGAGTGCCGGGAGGAAACCAAAGATCTCAGAGACAGCACACGCAGGTCACGGGGAGAATGTACAGACTCCGTACCGGCAGCACCCGTAGTCGGGATCGAACCCGGGTCTCCGGCGCTGCATGCGTTGTAAGGCAACGACTCTACCGCTGCGCCAATCGTGGTCGCCCGATGTTTAACGTAAGAGGGGCAACGTTTAAAGGAGATGTGCGGTGCGCGTTTTTTTTACACGGAGGGCGGTGAGTGCCTGGGACCCTCTCCCATATGGCAAACGGTATAGTAGTATGAAAACGCACACCTTCAGATTCAGCGAGCGTTTCTTCCCAAGTTATCAGGCAACTGAACCATCCCACCACAACCAGAGAGCGGTGCTGAACTACTATCTACCTCATTGGTGACCCTCGGACTATCCTTGATCAGAATTTGCTGGCTTTACCTTGCACTAAATGCTATTTTTTTATCATGTATCTGTACACTGTAAATGGCTCGATGGTAATCATGTATTGTCTTTCCGCTGACTGGATAGCACGCAACAAAAGCATTTCACTGTACCGCGCTACACGTGACAATCAGCTGAACTCAAACTCAGACACTGGAAACACTTGGCATCTGAAGTTCTGCATTCTCAAAATTCCTCCAAAGTTCACACAACTCACGAGGACGTTGCTTGCGAGTTCTGCTACATTGCAAATGGGAAATGGATTGCAATCAATCAAATTATACAAGAAAATTATGCTGAGGGTAATGTTAAAATATAATGATAGCTTCAGCAGAAAGAAAATTGCAGTAATGGGCCCATGATGTCGCATCTGCAGATCCAAGCAAATAAATTAAGTGGGCATCATCTATATGGGATGCTATTTGAATCAAATATCCTGGGGCTATGTATGATTGAGTATGGTGTCGCAAGAGAAACAGAACACTATTTCCCTCGCCTTTAGAGAAGTGTTTGAAGAAATAAAGGGCCTGTCCCACTTTCACCACCTAATTCACGATCTTTTTTACTCGTGGACATTTTTCATCATGTTGAAAAAACGCCCCGACCTACTTGATGCCACGAGTACCTACGACTAGCATCACGACCTGTTACGCCCTACCTACGACCTCCTACGATCTACCTATGGCCTCCAACGACCTCGTGACGACCATGCTGCGGGTATGAGTCAAGGGCAAACTCGGCAAAAGTCGTGAATTAGGTCGTGAAGTGAGACAGGCCCTTAAGGGAGAAATATGGATCAGAATTTTTGTGGATCTGCCGGGTTGTACCATTCTAACATGCAAGACAGACACAAAATGCTGGAGTAACTCAGCGGGTGAGGCAGCACCTCTGGAGATAAGATGCTGGGTGAGGCAGCATCTCTGGAGAAGGGTCTCGACCCGAAACGTCGCCCACTCCTTCTCTCCAGAGATGCTGCCTCACCCGCTGAGTTACTCCAGCATTTTGTGTCCACCTTCGATTTAAACCAGCATCTGCAGTTCTTTCTTACACATGCTAACATGCACATTATTCATGCATAGCCTCAGAATTAAGGGGTCACAGCCTCAGAATTAAAGGGCGCTCTTTTTGAAAGGAGGTGAAGAGGAACTTCTTCAGTCAGAGGGTAGTTCGGCTGTGGAACTCATTGCCACAGAGGGCGGTGGAGGCCAAGTTAGTGGATATTTTTCAGGCAGAGATAGACAGATTCCTGATTAGATCGGGTGTCAAGGGTTACGGGGAGAAGGCAGGAAAATGGGATTAGGAGGCAGAGATCAGCCATGATTGAACGGCAGTGGACTCGATGGGCTGAATGGCCTAATTCTGCTCCTATAACTTGTGAACTTGCAATGTGCAATCACTATTTCTATTATTAGCTTTGAATTCACAAACTCTGATCCAAATAAAATGAGTTTCGCCGGCTCGTTCATGAAATCCTCGAAACTCCACATTCATCAAATGGGACAACGTACTTGAGCAAAACATAACTCAGTGGGTCAGGCAGCCTCTGTGGAGGGAAATGGGCAGGTGAGGTTTCAGGTCGGGAGCCCTCTTGCAATCGTTGTCTAAAACGTTTTTATCCTAGAACCAGCTGCCGCATGAAGGCTGATCCTAACCATTCCCAAGCCCCAAAAAGCTGGAATGAGTAAACTGTAACCCACAATTCCCGGGATGGCGGGACTGTCATATGCTGAGAGAATGGAGCGGCTGGGCTTGTACACTCTGGAGTTTAGAAGGATGAGAGGGAATCTCATTGAAACATATAAGATTGTTAAGGGTTTGGACAGGCTAGAGGCAGGAAACATGTTCCCGATGTTGGGGAAGTCCAGAACCAGGGGCCACAGTTTAAGAATAAGGGGTAAGTCATTTAGAACAGAGATGAGGAAACACTTTTTCTCACAGAGAGTTGTGAGTCTGTGGAATTCTCTGCCTCTGAGGGCGGTGGAGGCCAGGTTCTCTGGATACTTTCAAGAGAGAGCTAGATAGGGCTCTTAAAAATAGCGGAGTCAGGGGATATGGGGAGAAGGCAGGAACGGGGTACTGATTGGGGATGATCGGCCATGATCACAATGAATGCCGCTGCTGGCTCGAAGGGCCGAATGGCCTACTCCTGCACCTATTATCTATTGTCTATTGTGTATGATCTGCATGGTAGTGGTGTGAGATCCAAGAATAAATCTATATACAGGTGTAGTCTGGGAATCCAAATAGCAACTCCTGCAGGACCTGAGTGGCCTGTTTCTCCTAATAGCCTGGATATTTAAATACCAATCACTTGCATTTATGTGGAACAGTCAGAGGCAACACTGAAGTTTCCCCTTTGTTCAACCATGTCATTGTATGTCATGTTGTCACTTGCGGGCAGAGCACCAAGGCAAATTCCTTGTATGTGAATACTTGGCCAGTAAACCTATTCATTCAGGGGGCAACAACCCTAAAGAAACAGATCAGCCACGGAGGACAATTTATTTATACATGGTTGGGATGATGTGTGGTATTATTTTGCTGGTTTGCATGCAAAACAGAGAATGCCACTGTATCTAGGTACGTGACAATACAGTACTATTGACTAAGATGAAGATACAGGATTTCTATCCAAGACGACTGCGTAGTCTCAGTCATGGCGTATATTCGAGGCAGGGATCATTGTTTTTTTTGGATAATGAGAAAGTAGGGAATAAACTGTTGGCCCCTCAGTGGCATTGAGGTGAAGATCAGCTGTGATTTTGCCAAACACCTAGTAGGCACAAGGGCCTGAATGACCCTCCCCTCAGTCTGTTTCTGAGGGTCTACATTTGTATTGAAAAGACTTGACTTATTTTTAGACTTTCAGATATACAGCGCGGAAATAGGCCCCTGGGCCCACCGGGTCCGCGCTGACCAGCGATCACCCCGTACACTAGCACTATCCCACACACAAGGGAGAATTTTACAACTTACCGATGCCAGTTAACCTACACACCTGCACGTCTTCACAGTGTGGGGAGGAAACCGTAGCACCCGGTGAAAACCCACGCGGTCACGGGGAGAACGTACAAACTCCGTACAGACAGCATCCGTAGTCAAGATCGAGCCCGGGTCTCCGGCGCTGTGAGGCGGCAACTCTACCACTGCGCCACCGTGTCTTTTAATTGTTGTTACAGTACCTGCCTTAAGTGCCTTAGCTTAATATACCCACCAACCTCTGTTTAGTTTAGTTTAGAGATACAGCGCGGAAACAGGCCCTTCGGCCCACTGAGTCTGTACTGACCAGCAATCCCCGCATACTAACACTATCCTACACACATTTACCAAAGCCAATTTGCCTACAAACCTGTACGTCTCTGGAGTGTGGGAAGAAACTGGAGCACCTGGAGAAAACCCACGCGGGTCACGGCGAGAATGTGCAAACTCCAAACAGAAAGCACCCGTAGTCAGGATCGAGCCCAGGTCTCTGGCGCTGTGAGGCAGCAACTCTACCACTGCGCCACCGTGCCGCCCCCTCGCGCCTTATTGGGGTGAAAGAAAACGTAGTGAAGAAAAGCTACTGACTCATCGGCACTTAGGGTAAGTGTTAGGAGGATGTTAAAAGAGAGGCAGGCAGCAGTATTTGTAAGTGCCAGGCTTGCTTGTTACACTACATTAATGAAAGGTCAAACTAGATGTTACTGCTGTGTCAAACCTGGACTCACATTAAAATTCTGCGACAAATACAAATGCGAGATTAATATTTTTCCTAGTTCCCTGCCCTCATATAAAAAAAATAAAATGTAACCTCTTCCCCTGTCTATTACATCGGGCAGCCCGGTAGTACAGCAGTAGAGTTGCTGCCTTACAGCACCAGAGACACGGGACTAGAGTCAAGTGTGTCTTATTGTCATATGTCCCAGATAGGACAATGAAATTCTTATGGGCCTGTCCCACTTACGTTATTTTTTTTCGGCAACTGCCGGCACCCGTCATAGTCGCAGCAGGTCTCCGAAAATGTTCAACATGTTGAAAATCCAGCGGCGACCAGAACAAGGTACTGCTCTTTGGGTGACTACTCACGACCTCGCGACATGTCGCCAGGGTGTCGCCTGTACGGCCGTGAGTCGTCTCCTCAGTCGCCCAGAGAGTCGTAGCGTCTTTCTGGTCGCCGCTGGATTTTCAACATGTTGAACATTTTCGGCGAGCTATGACGGGTGCCAGCAGTCGACGAAAAAGTTGCATAAGTGGGACAGGCCCAATGATTGCTGCAGCACAACAGAATATGTAAACATAACGGGGGAAGAAATAAAATGTTGAGTGTGTGCACACTGTGTTCACATGCACACATAATCAATAAATAAACAAATATAGTGCAATAATAATATTAGGCTGTTGCAGTTCAGAGCTTATTTGTTGTTGCGTTCAATTGCCTAATGGCTGTAGGGAAGAAGCTGTTCCTGAACCTGGATGTTACAGTTCTCAGGCTCCTGTACCTTCTTCCCGATGACAATGGTGAGATGAGTGTGTGGCCAGGATGGTGTGGGTCTTTGATGATGTTGGCTGCCTTTTTGAGGCTGCGACGTCGATTGATCCCTTCGATGATGGGGAGGTCAAAGCCGGTGATGGACTGGGCACTGATCCCAACTACTATGGGCGCTGTCTGTACGGAGTTTGTACGTTCTCCCTGTGACCTGCGTGGGTTTTCTCCGGGATCTCCGGTTTCCTCCCACACTCCAAAGACGTGCAGGTTTGTAGGTTAATTGGCCTGGTACATAAGTAAAAACTGTCCCTAGTGTGTGTAGGATAGTGTCAATGTGCAGGGATCGCTGGTCAGCGCGGACCCGGTGGGCCGAAGGGCCTGTTTCCACACTGTATCTCTAAACTAAACTAAACTACATGTTAAAAAATTGTAAACATGTTTATGAAGAATACTTTGCAGTTTTGCACAAAAAAGTGTTTGCATAATAATCATAGATTTGTAAATGATCAAACTGAGCAAATGACTGGGGCATATCGCCTTCTAGTTTGTAGCACGAGAGGTGATTCAAACAGGCCACGTATAAAATCAATGGTTCTAAATGTATAAAGCCTGCCGTAATGCCTTTTCTCAGGAATTCAAAAGAATACAATGAAGTCTCAAACAACTTAGATCCTCATTTTTGAGTTGTTCGCAGAACATCTGTCAAAGATGAATTAAAATGGACCAAAGGAACGGCTTACTGATGTGTATAGAATCGTTGTTATCAGTTTAGTCGAAGTTACTTCAAAGGAAGATTTCTCCTGGGCTCTTTAACTTTTATCATTTTCGCTAGGATGTTGGCGCTGAAGATTTGTGTGATCGCTCGGCCTCAGATGCTTCACTTAATTCGTGGCTTTCTGTCTGGTGTTTCAGAGTTTGGGGAATTTTTTGAGAGTCAAATATATTTTTGATATTTTTCAAATGTTCCCATTTTGCTTGAGTGTTCTCCCCTTTTCCTTGAGGTGGGTATGAGACAGTTACGGTGTGTATAGAGTCAACGAGTGATACAGTGTGGAAACAGGCCCTTCAGCCCAACTTGCCCACACTGGCCAACATGCCCCATCTACACTAGTCCCACCTGCCTGCTTTTGGTCCATATCCCTCTAAACCTGTCCTATCATTGTACCTGTCTAACTGATTCTTAAATGATGGGATAGTCCCAGCCTCAACTACCTCATAAGACAATAACACACTTCTGACTCTCTCTTGATTCATGAGGAAGGGGGGATGGAGGTGGAAGGGGTCCCTCCTCTGGCAGCGTGTTCCATACACCCACCCTCTGTGTGAAAAAGATACCCCTCAGATTCCTATTAAATCCTTTCTCCTTCACCTTAAACCTATATCCTCTGGTCCTCGATTCACCTACTATTCAATGCTGAGAACTATATTCTGCACTCTGTATCTTCCCCTTTGCTCTACCTATTGTGATTGAGTTGGGCTTGATTGCATTTATGTATGGTATTATTTGATCTGATTTGATAACATGCATAATCTCAATAGATGTGACAATAGACTTTAGACCAGGGGTGGGGAACCTTTTCATGTTGGAATGCCGCATTAAGTTAGCTGTAATCTAATAAGGCCGCATCCAAGAAACTCCAATTAGATATACTTCAAAATGTACATTATTTTGTTAAAATAGTCCTCAGACACTAATGTTTTAATTGTGGCCGTCAGTCGGGGAGGATTATTTTGTTGAATCTTCTTTTACTCTTTGGAATTTTAAATGCGTTCCTTTTAAGATTAAAATAAAAATAATAAAAGACAAACAAAAACAATAGACAATAGGTGCAGGAGGAGGCCATTCGGCCATTCGGCCCTTCGAGCCAGCACCGCCATTCAATGTGATCATGGCTGATCATCCCCAATCAGTACCCCGTTCCTGCCTTCTCCCCATATCCCCTGACTCCGCTATCCTTAAGAGCCCTATCTAGCTCTCTCTTGAAAGTATCCAGAGAACCTGCCTCCACCGCCCTCTGAGGCAGAGAATTCCACAGACTCACCACTCTCCGTGAGAAAAAGTGTTTCATCGTCTCCGTTCTAAATGGCTTACTCCTTACTCTTAAAGTGTGGCCCCTTGTTCTGGACTTAAACATGTTAGTAAAAATAAAAGGATTTGTTCTACAAAATTTAGATTAATTCCAAAAGGCCGCACTTAATGGCCTAGAAGGCAGCATGCAGCCTTAAGGCCTCAGGTTCCCCACCTCTGCTTTAGACTTTAGAGATACAGTGCAGAAACAGGCTCTTCAGCCCACCGCATCTGCGCCGACCAGTGTTCATCCCATACACTACCCACGAGGGGCAATTTGCAATTTATACCAAAGCCAATTAACCTACAAAGTGGGACCTCTTTGGAGTGTGGGAGGAAACCGGAGCACCCGGAGAAAAACCCACGCGGTGACGGGGAGAACGTGCAAACTCCGTACAGACAGCGCCCATCGTCAGGATCGAACCCTGGTCTCAATCGCTGTGAGGCAGCAACTCTACCGCTGCGCCACCGTGACACCCTAATGATAAAGCTGAACATAACGGAATTGAAGGATGGTAAGATGTGGGAAAGAGGATCTTCCTCCGCCAATCTTCGCTTCGCTCAAGGGCAACAATTTCTCTTAATTTCAACACTGCCCTTCTCAAATTTAGCACAGAAAATGTAGAAAGCTGGGTAATGAGAGCTGTATATACCACTAATAATTACTTGGTAGACAAAAATGCTGGAGAAACTCAACGGGTGAGGCAGCATCTATGGAGCGAAGGAAATAGGCGACGTTTCGGGAGACCCGAAACGTCACCTATTTCCTTCGCTCCATAGATGCTGCCTCACCCGCTGAGTTTCTCCAGCATTTTTGTCTACCTTCGATTTTCCAGCATCTGCAGTTCCTTCTTAAACTAATAATTACTTGGTGAAGATTAGTAACGATCATAGCAAGGCATTTAAACCACAAACAAAATCATAGTGTTACTGAAATGAATCAATGAAGCAAGTATCACAAATTACAACCATGTTTGATCCAGAATCTCAATCACCAGTTTACCTTGATCTTTAATCCTTGTATCTGTGAGATTGCGTTAACATCATAAACAAGAAAGCAGGAGGACATGTTTGGAACAGAAAGTAAAACACAATTGAAACACTAGACCAAGATAAAGACGGAATATAATTACAAACCTCCGCAGCTGAGCAGTGAGGAAGTTGAAACATTTCGCCCTAGCTAGAACGAGCACAAAATATATCCTCTATATATATTGACCACTCTGAATAAAGCTTCATCCAAGCAGAAATTAAAAACTATTAGGAGATATATAGAACAGGGAGCCGCCCAGCACAAGAACAGGCCCTTCGGCCCATAATGTCAGTGCTGGGCATGATGCCGAGACCAGCATTTATCTATGTGTAGGAGGGAACTGCAGATGTTGGTTTACACATGCAAAGACAAATAAATCTGCTTACAGTAAGAAACAGGATAATAAGATATTGGAGAACAAAGAGATAGCATCTACCACCAGTCCATACCCAGCCCAGATGCTGAATGACCCGCTGAGTTCCTCCAGCACTTTGTGTGTTTGCAGCCAAGATGCTTCTGCTCAAAGCTCTGGAGTGAGAATTAAACACACAACCTTCTGGCTGAGAGATAAGAGTGCCTGCCCTGAAAGCACAGCTAATATCATAGACACCGATCAATCTCATGATTAAATGAGTCGTCCTGCAGCCTGGCCATTATATTTGTGCACTTGTTGTATCCCTGGCAAAGTGTAAAAGGCTTCAGCAGCGGGGAGGGGGGGGGGAGGAGGAGGCTCAGTATGTGTTTCGTGGGTTTGGATGAAGGTCAGATTTCATTATATAAACGCGGCTCTCATCTGAATTGCAATTTATAAAATTGAAATTCCTTGGATAAAACCGTGTTAAGTACACCTTCACCTTTAGTCCCATGCGGTGGAGTAACGACAAATAAGATCTGTCTAATGAGCAGTCACAGGCTAGCTTTCAAGTCCTTCACTACACTGTGGGGCTTATGTGTCGTATTAGTGAATAAGCAGCCAGCTAACTGCCGGGGAAATGGGCATCAGCCTTAGAATAGTGCTAAAGGGCCTGTCCCACTGTACAAGCTAATTCAAGAGTTCTCCCGAGTTTCCCCTACGGTAATTACGGTAATAGCCGCTCGTCGGTACTCGGGGATCTCATGGACATTTTTCAACATTTTGAAAAATCTTCACGAGTCTTCACGAGCTTACCGCGTTTCCCGAGTACCTGCCGTTGGCGTTACGAGACGCTAAGAGACGTCCCGATCTCCGACGTACCCGCTACGTTCATTCTACGTGCTTACCACGAGTTTGATTTTTTTTTAAACTCGGGAGAGCTCTTGAATTAGCTCGTACAGTGGGACAGGGCCAGGAAATGCGAATGCTGGTTTACACCGAAGATGTCTATCTTGAGAATAATGCTTCACTCGGGCGGCACGGTGGCGCAGCGGTAGAGTCACTGCGCCAGAGACCCGGGTTCGATCCTGACTACGGGTGCTTTCTTTTTGGAGTTTGCATATTCTCGCCGTGACCCGCGTGGGTTTTCTCCAGGTGCTCCAGTTTCTTCCCACACGCCAAAGACGTACAGGTTTGTAGGCAAATTGGCTTTGGTAAATGTGTGTAGGATAGTGTTAGTATGCGGGTATTGCTGGTCAGTACAGACTCAGTGGGCCGAAGGGCCTGTTTCCACGCTGTATCTCTAAACTAAACAGGTTGGTGGGTATATTAAGCTAAGGCACTTAAGGCAGGTACTGTAACAACAATTAAAAGGCACTTTTTAAAAAATGAACTTTATTCAGAATGGAAAATACATACAAAACAAGAATTGTGTAAAAAAATTTCCAACACTCTCCAGTACTCCAGTATTTTGTGTCCTCATTTGCTGCTAGTGTTTGGTTAGCGGTGATTTTCAACGTATAATATACATTACTGATGAACCACAGTCATCAGACATAAACCAGGTAACGTTTAATAGTAGGTAGACACAGATTGCTGGAGTAACTCAGCGGGACAGGCAGCATCTCAGGAGGAAAGGAAAAGGTGACGTTTCCGGTCTAGACGTTGTGTTTAAGAAAGAACTGCAGATGCTGGAAAAATCTAAGGTAGACAAAAATGCTGGAGAAACTCAGTGGGTGAGGCAGCATCTATGGAGCGAAGGAAAAGGTGACGTTTTGGGTCGAGACCCTTCTTCAGACTGATGTGGAGGTGTGGGGGAAGAAGAAAGGAAGAGGCGGAGACAGTAGGCTGTGGGAGAGCTGGGGAGGGGAGGGGAAGGAGGGAGAAAGGAGGGTTTACTTGAATCTGAAATTTCAGGTCGAGACCCTTCTTTAAACCTGAAACGTCTCCATAGATGCTGCCTGACCCGCTGAGTTCCTCCAGCGTTTTGTGTCGGTGTGATCCGGCATCTGCAGTTGCTTCCTACACATAAAGTTTGTTGGTTGCTGACGTAAGATTTTGTTTTTGTGAACTTCTGCTCTGTACGTGTACCAATCTCGCCCACAAACAAGCACGAGTCAGGAGATGAATGGTGCCTCGAAAGCAATACCTGAAATGGTGTGTTAATAAATTGTACGAGGGAATAGATTGGAAAAAAGAAACAGTGAAATGTCTAACAACTTGACTGACTCTTCTGTCACTTTCTCTACATATGGTTGTTTTCCTAATAATATTGTGGCACAAATGTACCTTTCAGATTTATATTTAATGGATTTCAGCTGGGGGTTAATGTAACGCGTAGGGTGATTGACCTCACAGCTGAGGCTTAAAGTCGTATTGAAAAAGTACCATCTGTTTAACATGTTCCAACTTTCAGAGTCAGAAATTAGGCTATTAAGGAAGCGTGGTCTGCAATATTAGAGTGAGTGATTATTGTTTAGACAATTAACATGGTTGAGTGGTATGTGTTTTCTTTGGAGCTACAGCATGGAAACAGGCCATTCGGCCCAGCGAGTCTGCACCGACCAGCGATCCCCGCACACTAACACTATCCTGCACGCACTATGGAAAATTTACAATTATACCGAGCCAATTAGACAATAGACAATAGACAATAGGTGCTGGAGTAGGCCATTCGGCCCTTCGATCAGCACCGCCATTCAATGTGATCATGGCTGATCATCCCCAATCAGTACCCCGTTCCTGCCTTCTCCCCATATCCCCTGACTCCGTTATCTTTAAGAGTCCTATTTAGCTCTCTCTTGAAAGCATCCAGAGAACCCGCCTCCACCGCCCTCTGAGGCAGAGAATTCCACAGACTCACCACTCTCTGTGAGAAAAAGTGTTTCCTCGTCTCCGTTCTAAATGGCTTACTCCTTATTCTTAAACTGTGGCCCCTGGTTTAGGAATTAGCCCACAAAACCTGTACGTCTTTGGAGTGTGGGAGGAAGCCGGAGCACCTGGAGAAAACCCACACAGGTCACAGGGAGAATGTACAAACTCAGTACAGACAGCACCCGTAGGCAGGATTGAACCCGGGTCTCTGGCGCTGTGAGGCAGCAACTCTACCGCTGCGCCACCGTGCCGACCTAAATGTAATTCAATTCAGTTTAATGTCATGTTGTTTCGAGGTACAGTGAAAAGATTTTGTTGCGTGCTAACCAGTCAGCAGAAAGACAATACAGTACCATTTACATGATAAAGGAATAACATTTAGTGCAAGGTAAAGTCCGATCAAAGATAGTCTGAGGGTCTCCAATGAGGTGAATGGAGTGGTTCCCGATCCAGGCGAGCCCCAGGTTCCTGCAGGGCCTTCCTCCGTGGCCCTTGACCGGATCGGCCCGTGAACCGGCGTCCCTCTCCTCCCCTCCCCTCTCCATCTTTGTGTCCCGGGGGCGCCTCCTGCAGCCGACCGTCAAGGCACTGTTTCGAAGGATGAGAGGGGATCTCATTGAAACATATACGATTGTTAAGGGCTTGGACACACTAGAGGCAGGAAACATGTTCCCAATGTTGGGGGAGTCCAGAACCAGGGGCCACAGTTTAAGAATAAGGGGTAAGCCATTTAGAACGGAGACAAGGAAACACTTTTTCACACAGAGAGTTGTGAGTCTGTGGAATTCTCTGCCTCAGAGGGCGGTGGAGGCAGGTTCTCTGGATGCTTTCAAGAGAGAGCTAGATAGGGCTCTTAAAAATTGCGGAGTCAGGGGATATGGGGAGAAGGCAGGAACGGGGAACTGATTGGGGATGATCAGCCATGATCACATTGAATGGCAGTGCTGCTCGAGGATGTCTCCATTGCTTCTTGAGCTCAGCTCCCACACGTCAAACACGTGCAGGCTTGTCGGTTAATTGGCTTCTGTAAATTGCAAACTGTCCCTAGTGTGTAATAGATGAAAATGCTGGAGAAACTCAGCGGGTGAGGCAGCATCTACGGAGCGAAGGAATAGGTGACGTTTCGGGTCGAGACCCTTCCGGGTCTCGACCCGAAACGTCACCTAATCCTTCGGGGTCTCGACCCGAAACGTCACCTATTCCTTCGCTCCATAGATGCTGCCTCACCCGCTGAGTTTCTCCAGCATTTTTGTCGACCTTTGATTCTTCCAGCATCTGCAGTTCTTTCTTAAACACCTAGTGTGTAGTATATTGCTAGTGTGCAGGGTGGTTGGCCTGGACTCGGTGGGCCGAATGGCCCGTTTCCACGCTGTGTCTCTGAAGTAAACTAAACTAATCTTTTGTTTAGCTTGTGTTCTGAACTAATCCTTTTGCTGGTGTTTTACAGTGACTGGGGTGATATTTTCAGTCCACCCATCATTCTGCCCAGTGAACAGATGAAAGATCAAAAAAATATAATTTCACCAAGACAACCATCTGCTCTTCAGGATTTAACAAGTATGGAAGTGGCTTCATTATTGTGTTCAGTGATTTAATGGAACGAAAGGTCATAAACCATACATCAATGGAACAGAGTATGTCAGGATGTAAAATCATTTCCAATAGATGGGTGTTAATTATATAAACCACTGCAGACTGTGTGTGTGCAAGCAATCATTTTTAAACCTGTTACATTAGGCCATAAGACGGAGGAGCAGAATTAGGCCATTCAGCCCATCGAGTCTGCTCCGCCACTCGATCTATATTTTTCTCTCTCAACCCCATTCTCCTGCCTTTTCCCCTGTAACCTTTGTCATCCTTAAGCCCCCTGTCCCGCTGTACGAGGTAATTCAAGACTTCTCCCGAGTTTTCCCCTGATTCGAACTCGGAGAATGCCCGTAGCGGGTCCGTAGGTGTTCGTGGATGTCCCGTGGCGGCTCGTACGGGTAACGGTAGGCGCTCGGGAAATCCGGTAAACTCGTGAGGTTTTTTCAACACTGTGAAAAATGTCCACGAGTGAAAAATTACTCGTGATGAAAATTGTATTGACTTTTTTACTCGTACGGGCCGCTACAAGACATCCATCCACGAACTCCTACGGACCCGCTTCGGACATTCTCCGAGTTCGAGTCAGGAGAAAACTCGGGAGATCTCGTGAATTACCTCGTACAGTGGGACAGGCCCTTTACTTCTTCTTCTTGTCGAGTCCACTCAAAAGATTAGAAGTTGCCCAGCCAGAGCTGAACACACTTCTCGGCAGCTGCACACAATGGTGTCTGTCTTGTCGCCCCTTGTACATCGGATGCATAAACTAATTAGTTGCAAACATAATTATTGCTAATGACTACAGTCTCCTTCAGTTGCTGGTAAGTGTTTTTGCGAAATGGCTTACCCCTTATTCTTAAACTGTGGCCCCTGGTTCTGGACTGCCCCAACATCGGGAACATGTTTCCTGCCTCTAGTGTGTCCGAGTCCTTAATAATCTTATTTGTTCCAATAAGATGCCCTCTCATCCTTCTAAACTCCAGAGTGTACAAGCCCAGCCGCTCCATTCTCTCAGCTGGCCTTGTATACTCTGGAGTTAGCTACAGGGAGAGGTTAACAGACTTAGATTGTTTTCTCTGGAATGCCTAAGGTCACCGTGAGACCTTCTAGAAGAATATAAAATTATGACAGGTGTCGATAGGGTAGACAGTCAGAACCTTTTTCCCAGGATGGAAAATTCAAATACTGTAGGGGCACAACTTTTAAGGCGAGAGGGGCAAAGTTTAAGGAAGATATTGTTACACAGGTGGGTGCCTGGAACGTGTTGCTGGGGCAGGGCTGCCTTAACGCACGGGCACACTGGGTAGTTGCCCGGGGCCCCACCAGCATAGGGCCCCCGTGCTAATCTATGTATTGTAGAAAGTTATTGTATAACATGAAAACGAAGAAGAACATCGCAAGTGCATGACGGCATATTTGATTCGGCATAAAGAAACTGCAAGTGTAGGGGCCCCAGTGCACTGCTTTGCCCGGGGGCCCATAATGCTGTTAAGACAGCCCTGGCCGGGGGTGGCAGTGCAGGCAGGTACAATGGTGCAGGCAGAGAAGAGTTGGTCTTCGCATCAAGAAAGGTCTCGACCCGAAACGTCACCTACCCATTTTCTCCAGAGATTCTGCCCGACCCGCTGAGTTACTCTAGCTTTTTGTGTCTATCTTTGTTCTTGGCATCATGTTCGGCACAGTCATTGTGGGCCAAAGAGCCTGTTTCTTGTGCTGTACTCTTCCATGTTCTCAATAGCTCCACATTATACAGAGGTAGGCAGAGATAAATAGATTCTTCATTAGCACGGGTGTCAGAGGTTATGCGGTGAAGACAATAGACAATAAGTGCAGGAGTAGGCCATTCGGCCCTTCGAGCCAGCACCGCCATTCACTGTGATCATGGCTGATCATCCCCAATCAGTCCCCCGTTCCTGCCTTTTCCCCATATCCCTTAACTCCGCTATCCCTAAGAGCTCTATCTAACTCTCTCTTGAAAGCATCCAGAGAACCAGCCTCCACCGCCCTCTGAGGCAGAGAATTCCACACACTCACAACTCTCCGTGTGAAAAAGTTTTTCCTCACCTCCGTTCTAAATGGCTTACCCCTTATTCTTAAACTGTGTCTCCTGGTTCTGGACTCCCCCAACATCGGGAACATGTTTCCTGCCTCTAGCGTGTCCAAACCCTTAATAATCTTATATGTTTCAATAAGATCCCCTCTCATCCTTCTAAACTCCTAAAGGCAGGAGAATGGGGTAGGAGGGAGAGATAGATCAGCCATGATTGAATGGCGGGGTAGACTTGATGGGCCGAGTGGCTTAATTCTACTCCTATTCCTTCTGACTTTATTATACACAAAGAACATAAGGGATTATACATGCCTCACGAAATAAACCTTTGTGTTGTGGTTAACAGATGACGCGGGGAATGTGATGGAAGACCAGGATGAAGTGTTGGATTTGTTATACGATCCTTGTTTGAATTGTTACTTTGATCCGAAAACTGGGAAATACTACGAGCTGGCATGATTTGACAATGAAGGCCTTTGAAGATTCACCGTCGCCCGGCAACCGCTTGGATGTTACTTGGATCCCGGGAGCATTTTTTGTTTCAAAGTAAGTCCTGGCAGTGATCACAGCACAGGAACCACAACAGGCAGAAGGCGGCTGGCTGCAAGATACACAAGTTGAGAGAACAGCAGCGATACTTCAGCATCAATAGAAAGCACTTTGTCCTTCTTCAGTCACCAAACCTTGCAGCTGGACAGATTCCGCGGTTATATATTTTCATTGTTCGTGTTATTCCTCACGCTTCGCTGCTCAGTTCCAGCCATGCCTTATTTGGAATTCTCATTGAAAAAATAATCAGCGCGTACAAGATTATGCTTCGCAACCATTGTTCAAATTGTCACATTGAACACGGACATTGTCGGCAGGAACAAATATGACCGTTTGCTTTTGCTTCCAACTTCGGCGTCGGTTGTTAAAAGACACGGGGCCACGTCAGCGTGTTGTACTTGTCCCTCTCGGTCACTCCATGGACTGGTCACTCCCAGAGGCAGAGCGCACAATGTGTTGACCTGTCCACCGTGTGGTTGGCGGTGCCGACAAGAGTGAAAAGTCTGGGCAAATGTATAAGCCCACATTTCACACCCCTCCTGCCATAACGAGACTTTGTGCTTCCATTGAAGCCGTCAACCTGATCGTTGCAAGATACATTTGAGGGAGGGTGCCTTAAACATTTGTGGTCCGAGCATCAATATTTCAGCACAACTTTTTGTTGACTCTGCGGTATCTATTCGACAGCTCTTTATAAAGGGGAATCTTTCAGGCAGCAAAACTCCAACTGAACAAAAGGCATTGTCTTCCAGATAATCACATGTAAAGTAAAATGTTTTTCGTAACTCCTCATTATTAGAAGTGGTGTTTTAAAAAGCGACGTAGTGCTAATTCCCCTCCATGATGAACGAGTGTAGGATAACGTGCTGATCTTCCACCCCTGATTCAGGCAGCCACAGCGAGTCAGTGGAGGCACTCAGCGATGTTGGGAAGGTCCTTTGCCAGTTCCATCGCCGCGGCTTCCTCCGCATCTTCCCAGCGAGCGCGCGGCAGAAACCAGTGAATTGCCCAGAAACGGTCGCCAGGGCAGGCGGGGAGAAGCTAGGCCGGCGGTAAAGCCGAGCCAAGCGTTCAAACACATCACGGAGAAGAGGTGTCAACTCCATCCGACTTCTCTGGGAAAGTCAAGAATGGAACTGCAGGAAAGTTGACTTCCCGATTTGGGAATGGTCTCCAGAGATACTTTAAACACAATATGAAGACGGGGGGTGTAAACTCAATCTAGACTCAATTCCCCAGGCGCCACGAGAATGGAACTGCAAAAAAAGTTGACTTCCAGATTTGGGAATTGGCTCCAGAGATACTTTTAAGGATTTCTGACCAGGCTGCTGAAGACTAAAGGGGAGGCGTAGAGAAGGACCCACAGTGGACTCTAAGATTCTCAGCGGACCCCCAGAACTTGTGCTGGTCACCAAGGTCAAGCCTGTGGGGTAGCAATGCTTCTGCTTCTCTGCCCAGCGTTACGGCAAAAACAACATGTGAAGCAAGCAAACGTCACCCATCCACGTTACACACACACGTTACCTGACCCGCTGATCCACGCTGCACACACACGTTACCTGACCCGCTGATCCACGCTGCACACACACGTTACCTGACCCGCTGATCCACGTTACACACACACGTTACCTGACCCGCTGATCCACGTTACACACACACGTTACCTGACCCGCTGATCCACGTTGCACACACAGACGTTACCTGACCCGCTGATCCACGTTACACACACACGTTACCTGACCCGCTGATCCACGTTACACACACACGTTACCTGACCCGCTGATCCACGTTACACACACACGTTACCTGACCCGCTGATCCACGTTGCACACAGACGTTACCTGACCCGCTGATCCACGTTACACACACACGTTACCTGACCCGCTGATCCACGTTACACACAGACGTTACCTGACCCGCTGATCCACGTTACACACACACGTTACCTGACCCGCTGATCCACGTTACACACACACGTTACCTGACCCGCTGATCCACGTTGCACACACAGACGTTACCTGACCCGCTGATCCACGTTACACACACACGTTACCTGACCCGCTGATCCACGTTACACACACACGTTACCTGACCCGCTGATCCACGTTACACACACACGTTACCTGACCCGCTGATCCACGTTGCACACAGACGTTACCTGACCCGCTGATCCACGTTACACACACACGTTACCTGACCCGCTGATCCACGTTACACACACACGTTACCTGACCCGCTGATCCACGTTACACACACACGTTACCTGACCCGCTGATCCACGTTACACACAGACGTTACCTGACCCGCTGATCCACGTTACACACAGATGTTACCTGACCCGCTGATCCACGTTACACACACACGTTACCTGACCCGCTGATCCACGTTACACACACACGTTACCTGACCCGCTGATCCACGTTACACACAGACGTTACCTGACCCGCTGATCCACGTTACACACAGAAGTTACCTGACCCGCTGATCCACGTTACACACACACGTTACCTGACCCGCTGATCCACGTTACACACACACGTTACCTGACCCGCTGATCCACGTTACACACAGACGTTACCTGACCCGCTGATCCACGTTACACACACACGTTACCTGACCCGCTGATCCACGTTACACACAGACGTTACCTGACCCGCTGATCCACGTTACACACAGACGTTACCTGACCCGCTGATCCACGCTGCACACACACGTTACCTGACCCGCTGATCCACGTTACACACAGACGTTACCTGACCCGCTGATCCACGTTACACACAGACGTTACCTGACCCGCTGATCCACGTTACACACACACGTTACCTGACCCGCTGATCCACGTTACACACAGATGTTACCTGACCCGCTGATCCACGTTGCACACACACGTTACCTGACCAGCTGATCCACGTTACACACACACGTTACCTGACCAGCTGATCCACGTTACACACACACGTTACCTGACCAGCTGATCCACGTTACACACACACGTTACCTGACCAGCTGATCCACGTTACACACACACGTTACCTGACCCGCTGATCCACGTTACACACACACACGTTACCTGACCCGCTGATCCACGTTACACACACACGTTACCTGACCCGCTGATCCACGTTACACACACACGTTACCTGACCAGCTGATCCACGCTGCACACACACGTTACCTGACCAGCTGATCCACGTTACACACACACGTTACCTGACCCGCTGATCCACGTTACACACACACGTTACCTGACCCGCTGATCCACGTTGCACGCACACGTTACCTGACCCGCTGAGTTACTCCAGCACTTTGTGTCCTAGATCAGTTATTGTATTTTAAATAAGATTTCCAAATGCAATTAAATGCACAATTTTAAACATTTATTGACTCCTGCTTAATATCAACAGACGCGTGAATTCATTTCACTCGGGCGCCTTGACGTCTTTATAGACCAGACAGCAGATAATTTACTCATTAATCCAGGTTTACATCAGTTTAGTGTTACATACTTAAGTATCCCGTTTGACAGCCAGAGGCCTGGCAGTAAATTGTTTCCCAGTGATTTAGAGAAACAAAATAATAAGAGGAAGTACAGAAAGCGCAAAGTGCTGGAGGAATTTGGTGGGTCAAGCTAGAGACCTGGGTTCGATCCTGACTACGGGTGCTGTCTGTACAGAGTTTGTACCTTCTCCCCGTGACCGCGTGGATTTTCTCCGGTGGCTCCTGTTTCCTCCCACATTCCAAAGACGTGCAGGTTTGCAGGTTAATTGGCTTCGGTAAAAATTGTAGATTGTCCCTAGTGTGTAGGATAGTGCTAGTGCACGGGGTGATGGCTGGTCAGCACAGACTCGGTGGGCTGAAGGGCCTGTTCCTGTACTGTGTCTCTAAAGTTTAAAGCCTAAAGGCAGAATCTGGGGAGGGAAAGGACAGGTGGCCTTTGGGTCAGGATCTTTTCTTGAGACTTAAGAAAAATGAAGGCTCGTTTTCGATCGTGTCCGAAGATAGACTCGGCTTGTACTCGCTAGAATTCAGAAGATTGAGGGGGGATCTTATAGAAACTTACAAAATTCTTAAGGGGTTGGACAGGCTAGATGCAGGAAGATTATTCCCGATGTTGGGGAAGTCCAGAACTAGGGGTCACAGTTTAAGGATAAGAGGGAAGTCTTTTAGGACCGAGATGAGAAAATCACTTTTTACACAGAGAGTGGTGAA
Organism: Amblyraja radiata; assembly: GCF_010909765.2. Classification (NCBI taxonomy): domain Eukaryota; kingdom Metazoa; phylum Chordata; class Chondrichthyes; order Rajiformes; family Rajidae; genus Amblyraja; species Amblyraja radiata. The sequence goes on along the minus strand of NC_045973.1, from coordinate 3,694,397 downwards.
TCTGTGGAATTCTCTGCCACAGAAGGTAGTTGAGGCCAGTTCATTGGCTATATTTAAGAGGGAGTTAGATGTGGCCCGTGTGGCTAAAGGGATCAGGGGGTATGGAGAGAAGGCAGGGATGGGATACTGAGTTGGATGATCAGCCATGATCATATCGAATGGCGGTGCAGGCTCGAAGGGCCGAATGGCCTACTCCTGCACCTATTTTCTATGTTTCTAACTGACGGACTGGATTGGTCTCACCTAGTCACCGTCCATACGCGAGCGTTGAACGGAATGAAAACCGAAAATGCCAAAAAACACTCACCAGGTCAGGAAAGACAAGCAGGCTGCATGATTCAAGTAAGCGATCTTGCATTAGATCCAAATTGTCAGAATCCGCATCGGAAATCTAGTGCCTTTTGCTTCCATGGATGGACTGACTCTTCACAATAAACTCATTGCTTTCCTCTGTATAGACTTGACATACCTTTTTTATAGAAGGTTTTTTTAAATATTATTCACTTCCAGCTTCATAGATTTGAGCTCATTCATCTCCCCTTGGCTCCACGCACAAGGTAATGTCCCGTTACTGTTGCATAACTAATGTCTTCCTCCGCAACATGCTTTTTAATTCACCTGAATTTATTTCTGTGCATTGGTTCGTCCTTATATCCTTCGTATAGGAATGGTCTGCAGAAGACAACACAGTCTTGTATTGAAGGAATGTCTTTTACATAGAAACCTAGACATAGATAATAGGTGCAGGAGTAGGCCATTTGGGCCTTTGAGTCAATATGACCATCCAAATCCATTCCTGCTTTCTCCCCGTATCCCTTGATTCTGTTGGCCCTAAGAGCTAAATCTAACTCTCTCTTGAAAACATCCAGTGAATTGGCCTCCACTGCCTTCTGTGGCAGAGAATTCCACAGATTCACAACTCTCTGGGTGAAAAAGCTTTTTCCTCATCTCAGTCCTAAATGGCCTACGCCTTATTCTTAAACAGTGACCCCTGGTTCTGGACTCCCCCAATACCGGGAACATTTTTCCTGCATCAAGCCTGTCCAATCCCATAAGAATTTTATATGTTTCCATAAGTAGTGGTTACCCACCTATGTGAAAAATATAAGACTATCTGGAAAACCATTTGTGTTACTGCTTAAGTTTTCTCATTGTTTTGTTCCACACGTATCATGTGTATGTCCCAAAAGTTAATCCATCTCAAAATGGTCCAGGCTGCAGATTAAAGTCAGTGCTGTAAATAAAGATTTCAATAGTGGGGATAACGATTTTTGACATTTGCAGAATTTAAAATTAACAATAATTGTTAATAAGAACTCGTACATGGTTAGATATACCATGATTTGAAATTGAAGTTTCACTGTTGCAAGCTGCCTTAAAGGGCCTGTCCCACTTACGGGATTTTTTCTGTGACTTGCCCGGCGCCCGTCATAGTCGCAGCAGGTGGCTGAACATTTTCAACATGTTGAAAATCCAGCGCGACCAGAAAAAGGCGGCTACTCGCGACCATACAGGTGACATGTCGCGGGGTGACGCCTGTACGGTCGTGAGTAGTCGTCCAAAGAGCCGTACCTTTTTCTGGTCACCGCTGGATTTTCAACATGTTGAACATTTTCGGCCACCTGCTGCGACCGTGACGGGTGCCGGCAGTCGCCGAAGAAATCGCGTAAGTGGGACAGGCCCTTTACAGTGGTGGTATACCTGTTGTGGACTGTCTCACTTGCAATGGGTCATGTCTGTCTTTAGTTACTGAGGAGAGGTGAACAGTAGTATTCAGTAAAGTTTGTCATCTTTGTTGAATGCCTTCACGTTTTCTCCAAGGTTAGGATACAGTAGTTGGTACTTTGTACTGCTTTGCCCTTGATCAATACTAAATATCAACCTTTGAAGATCAATACAGATCTCATCCCATCTCATCCATGCTTTTGATTCCATCAGCCTCTTTTTGCAGTTCTTTCTTTCCCAGCGTAGTTTTTAATTAAACATTGCTACTTCTGCACATCTCTCCACACAAGAAATTTGCCAATATTTGTGCGATTTCGGCAGCCTCCTCAGTCACAGCAGTCGTGTTCGCACTTCATCTGTTGAGTAGCTCAGTCGCTCAAGTGCTTCCTTCAACGCGTTACAAACTGCCTCCACAAACTGGGGATATTCAACCTGGGACACAGCAGTAAAAACTTCCCATTTTCAATCACCGTGGTAATCACATCCAACGTGTTTTATAATGCTGGGAAGCTAATCATTTTTAGTCATATGTAATTTAAAGTGCTGAACTTTCTCCTTATAATTCTTGTTGCAACTTGGTGGGAATAAAAGAGCAATTTCCACGTCAACGTGTTTCAGCCCAAACAAAAGACAATAGGTGCAGGAGTAGGCCATTCGGCTCCTCGAGCCAGCACCGCCATTCAATGTGTTCATGGCTGATCATCCCCAATCAGTGCCCCGTTCCTGCCTTCTCCCCATATCCCCAGACTCCGCTATCTTTAAGAGCCCTATCTAACTCTCTCTTGAAAGTATCCAGAGAACCGGCCTCCACCGCCCTCTGAGGCAGAGAATTCCACAGACTCACCACTCTCTGTGTGAAAAAGTTTTTCCTCGTCTCCGTTCTAAATGGCCTACCCCTTATTCTTAAACTGTGGCCAGTTAAACCTCAGATGACCAGTAGTAACCTCCAACAAAAGGTATGTTTATTTACATTAAAAAAGATGAGAAGGGAAACTGATTCCGATTTAATCGATCGATTTGAAGGTTTGGGTTTCATAATATTGATGGCTTCAAATATAAATGCCTACCTGTGTGTTCAAATATAATATGTGTGTATTTGATGCAGCACCAGCCTACCGATAAATAGCGCCAGCATTTTTTACAATTGTTTATGTAAATAATAAAATAATAATAATGATAAAAAATATATAAATAGTTATTTGCTGCCATTTTGATTTGCCTCAGGGAATAAGTGGAATATTTTTTAGTTTAGTTTAGAGATAAGTAAGTTGGCAAGTAAGGGCTAATTGCTTAACAATAGACAATAGGTGCAGGAGTAGGCCATTCGGCCCCTCGAGCCAGCACCGCCATTCATTGTGATCATGGCTGAAACGAGCCCTTCGGCCTGCCAGGTCCGTGCCGACCAGCGATCCCTGCACATTAACACTATCCTACACACACTAGGGACAATTTTTTACATTTACACCAAGCCAACTTACCTACAAACCTGTACGTCTTTGGAGTGTGGCAGGAAACCGGAGATCTCGGAGAAAACCCACGCAGGTCACGGGGAGAACGTACAAACTCTGCACAGACAGCACCCGTAGTCGGGATCAAACCCGGATCTCCGGCGCTGCAAGCGCTGTGAGGCAGCAACGTTACCGCTGCACCACCGTGCCTGCATGTTTTCATTTAGCCATAGAAAAAATACAGATGGAAACAGGCTGTTCAGCCCACGTCATCCATGCCTACCGAGTTCCCTCATCGAGTTGGTCTCGGGTGAGGAGGTAACTGGAGTGTCGAAGGCTGAGGGATAGCAGATGTCTGTATGTACTATTATGAGAGTCATTAATAGGGTAGACACTCCAAATATTTTTCCGAAGGTGGAAATGTCCAAGACTAAAGGGCATAGCCTTAAGGTGAGAGGGGCCAAAGTTTAGTGTGGTTTAGTTTATTGTCAGGTGCACCGAGGTACAGTGAAAAGCTTTTTTGTTGCGTGCCATCCGGTCAGCGGAAAGACACTACACGATTATAATCGAGCAGTCCACAGTGTTACAGATGCAGGACAAAGCGATCAGTGCACGATAAAGTCCAGTAAAGCCCGATTAAAGATAGTCCGAGGCTCTCCAATGAGGCAAATGGTAGGTCAGGACCACCCTCCAGTTGATGACAGGATGGTTCAGTTGCCTGATGACAGCTGGGAAGAAACTGCCCCTGAATCTAGGGGAGATGTACAGAACTAATGTTTTAAAAGAGGGATGCCTAAGAAGGAACTGCAGATGCTGGAAAAATCGAAGGTAGACAAAAATGCTGGAGGAACTCAGCGGGTGAGGCAGCATCTATGGAGCGAAGGAATAGGTGACGTTTCGGGTCGAGACCCTTCTTTAGACGAGTGGTGGGTGCCTGGAATGCGCTGCCAAGGGTGGTGGTGGTGGAGCCAGATATGATAGTGGCATTTAACATTACATTAGATAGGCACGTGGTCATGCAGCGAATGTGGAATAAGGATTACTTTGTGTTACTTTGTTACGGGGCAGAAGGCAGGAGAACGGGCTTGATTGGGAAAAATAGATCAGCCACGATCGATTGGCGAAGTGGACTCGATGGGCTGAATGGCCTAATTCTGCTCCTATGTCTTATGGTCTCTTACAGGCAGAGGAGATCAGTTTAACTTGGCATATTCAGCATGGACATTGTGGGCCGAAGGGCCTGTTGATGTGAGACAATGGTTAAAACTTCACTTTAAGCAGCTCTAGGGAAGATAGAGCTGAAGTGTTTTCTTGACACAGGCCGTTAGTTTGGAGTTACAGGATAGTTTGGATGCAGGCACGATGAAAATTCAGCAATATATTCTCAACCTGACATGTGGTGTGTGGAGTGAATGAGAGTGGATAAACCAACGCAGCTCGTGCCCCTGTAACTACTGGAGGTTGTCAGTTTGGTTTAGTTTAGAGGTATGGCACGGACACAGGCCCTTCGTCCCACCGGGTCCACGCCGACCGTCGATCACCCGTTCACACTAGTTCTATGCTATCCTACTTTCTCATCCACTCCCCACACACGAGGGACAATTGTGACAGAACCCGCAAACCGGCACGACTTTGGAGTGTGGGAGGAAATCGGAGCAAACCCACGCTGTCGTAGGGAGGACCTGCAAACTCCGCACAGACAGCACCCGTGGTCAAGATCGGACCCGGCTCTCTGGCGCTGTAATGCAGTGGCTCTACCCACTGCGCCACCGTACAAGTCAACAGAAACCGAGGTGAGTCGTTGAATTGCCTTCTGTAGTTTGTCCAGGTTAGCCCACTGATTCCCTCGCTAGAATTTAGAAGATTGAGGGGGGATCTTATAGAAACTTACAAAATTCTTAAGGGGTTGGACAGGCTAGATGCAGGAAGATTGTTCCCGATGTTGGGGAAGTCCAGAACAAGGGGTCACAGTTTAAGGATAAGGGGGAAATCTTTTAGGACCGAGATGAGAAAAACATTTTTCACACAGAGAGTGGTGAATCTGTGGAATTCTCTGCCACAGAAGGTAGTTGAGGCCAGTTCATTGGTAATATTTAAGAGGGAGTTAGATGTGGCCCTTGTGGCTAAAGGGATCAGGGGGTATGGAGAGAGGGCAGGGATGGGATACCGAATTGGATGATCAGCCATGATCATATTGAATTGAGGTGCAGGCTCGAAGGGCCGAATGGCCTACTCCTGCACCTATTTTCTATGTTTCTATGGTTCTATGATGGCGAAGGGGGGGGGGGGGGGGGGGGGGTGGGGGAGGAGTGGAGCAGTGTGATATGAAGTGTGGTGTTAACTCTACTGTTAAGTGCACTGCTTTGCCCCTGATGTCGCTGAGCTTTCGAAACGTTATTCAAACCGCACACATCCAGGCTAATGGGAGGACTTAATAATACTTGAAGCATGCAGCGTGGATGATGGAAAGGCTTGGAGAAGTCAAGGGGCAGGTCATTCTTTGTAGACTACCCAGTCTCTGACAGTTTTGCATAGTAACATGGAAGTGGACTAATACATACACAAGGTAGCCTTTCAATGGCATAACATTGGGTGCATTATGGAGTCCAATCCTGATCAAAATTAATGGTGAAGCATGACACTTTTAAAAGCTTTTATACTGTTTGAATATTCAAGCTTGCATTAGGGAGCATCACCCAGAACTGCAGCATTTTATTGTAATGGATCTCAAAGGGAAGGTCTTCATGTAAATGTTTCACTTCCCCCATTAACTGCCCTACACGACATCTCTCTCACATTGACAAGTTATCTGAAGTACATTTATGTCCTCCTAATGATAGATGATCAGATCATCTCTTTGACCTCTGCTCCCACAGGCTCCTTGCCCAATCTTTCTCAAATCCTCTTTAGTTCAGTTTATGACAAATTGCAATTATTAAGTTGCAAAAAGATGAAACCAGTAGAATATCACTCAAACTGCGAGCTATTCGTGTCGGTACACAAAAATGCTGGAGAAACTCAGCGGGTGCAGCAGCATCTATGGAGCGAAGGAAATAGGCAACGTTTCGGGCCAAAACCCTGAAGGAAATAGGCAACGTTTCGGGCCGAAACCCCTTCAGGGTTTCGGCCCAAAACTTTGCCGATTTCCTTCGCTCCATAGATGCTGCTGCGCCTGCATTTGTGTCTACCTTCGATTTTCCTTCTTAAACAGCTATCCGTGTGGTTATCCGGTGATGTTTCGAGTCCAGACCCTTCTCCAAACTCTGCAAACCAACACAGACACAAAACGCTGGAGTAACTCAGTGGGTCAGGCAGCATCTCTGGACAGAAGGAATGGGTGACGTTTCGGGTGAAGAAGGGTCTCGACCAGAAACGTCACCCACTCCTTCATCTCCAGAGACGCTGCCTGTCCCGCTGAGTTACTCCAGCGTTTTGTGTTTACCATCAGCCGTAACTTTATTGGGAGAAATTTCTGGATGTAATTGGAGAGATTTACTTCTGTACAGTTTTCATCATCTCAACTAATTTAAAGTATCTTCCTCAATGGTCAAGATGGCCGTTGCCTGATGATCAGGACTTCTTCTTTCGTGTGGCGTGCACAGCCTAAAGTTGTTGGACAACTTGTTCTATTTGATCTTCCGTTTGTGCACGTCGAGTTCATTGCATTAGTCGAAACAGGGTAAATGTTTCTAAGTTGGCTTCCTTGCGAAGTCCGGTTTGAATACAATGTATTGAGCTGTTGTATTATTGGGTTAGGGGAATGTCTGTTATGTATGGGGTTAATCGATATCTGTAATTGGGTTATTAAGAGACCACCACCATGTGGTTCGGCCCTTCGAAGTCCCGGGACATATAAAAGTCCGCTACCACAAGGTTCGGCGTCGATTTTCTGGGAGAGCGCTTGGGACTGTGTGAACTTCTGGAGTGTCTCTGTCTGAGCGAGGCCTAGAGGGCTTGAACAGGCAGATACAAGGATCAAACCCGCAGTAGAATAGATACGGTAGCTGAACTGTAACGCCCTTTTGTTAAAATAAAATTTAGTTGTTTCAAGTGCTTGATTCAGTGTTTTTACTGAAACTAGACTGGGGGGTAGCTTAGAAACGAGCAAACGAAGAGCCGATTGGCCTACTCCCGCACCTATTGTCTATTGTCTATTGTCTAAATTAAAATGTTGACAGATCAAATGAAATCATGGAAGTTATTTACACAGATTAATTTGTTCAGCATTTTGGTTCTCACGTTCGAACATTTACTACTTCAAGTTTGGCACAGTATTAGATTATTCTCCCTATTTGATTACTTAACTTTTCATAATATCAATGTGATCGGCAACAGTGTATCAAATATAAATGTTATCATTTTTGTTTCAGATTGCAAGGAGAATATTTACTTTCACTTGTCAATCCATCAATGTGATCTGTAATGTTGAATCAACTATAAATGTTATCATTTGTTTCACATTGAGATGAGAATATTTACTGACTTTTCAATATATCAACGTGATCAGTAGCCAAACATGAATGTTATAATTTAAGTTTCACGTTACGAGGACAAGATGTTATAATCCATCATGTATTTTATACTGTAAATTAAGGAAGATCTTTCAAGATGATTGCCTTTTATTTGATTATTTCGATGTCGAGGACTGCACTAAAATGCCAGTGGGAAGTGCCAGTGAAGGTTAAGTTGACGTGGTCTATTGTGACGCTCTACTTACAGACCGCTACTGTTCTAACCTGGAGCAACATTTAGATTGCTTCCCGCTGAGCTAATAGACCACTTATTCTCACTCCTGTTTATTAACTCGGTGAACTCGTCAAGGTCAACTAGAGTATATAAAAATCAGGCACTGATTCTGGGCACTTTTTGCACATCGTGTCAGACGTGAAAAGGGTCTTCCCTTCCAAAGATGTTTAGGTCACCAGTCAGAAAGAACAATTAGATCATGTTGAAATAATTCAAACAGACTAGAGTGCGGCACGGTGGCGCAGCGGTAGAGTTACTGCCTCACACCCCAGAAACCCAGGTTCGATCCTGACTATGGGTGCTGTCTGTACGGAGTTTGTATGTTCTCCCTGTGACATGTGTGGGTTTTCTCTGGGTGCTCCCGTTTCCTCCCACACTCCAAAGACACGCAGGTTTGTAGGTTAATTGGCTTGCGTAAAAATTGTAAATTGTCCCTAGTGTGTAGGATAGTGCTAGTGTACGGGGGATCGCTGGTCAGTGCGGACTCGGTGGGCCGAAGGGCCTGTTTCTACACTGTATCTCCAAAGTCTGTAGTCTAACTTCCAATCAGTTTTCACCAGCACCAATATACACTTTCATCTTCAATAAGGCAATGCATAAAGAATTCAAAACTAGTTTTTATTCAGATTCATTTATTAGATGTTCAATGTACTTGCATAATCATGTGTTTCAAAAGACTAACATTAAATTACAGCCTGGACAATGGAATACTGATGCAATCAGCTCAGGGCTTTGATAAAATAGTGTTTGTCGGCACTGGACCTGAACGCGCTGTTTAGAAGAATGAGGGGGACCTCATTGAAACATACAGAATAGTGAAAGGCCTGGATAGGGAGTGGATGTGGAGAGGATGTTTCCACTAGTGGGAGAGTCTAGGACCAGAGGTCACAGCCTCAGAATGAAAGGACATTCTTTTAGGAAGGAAATGAGGAGGAATTTCTTTAGTCAGAGGGTGGTGAATCTGTGGAATTCTTTGCCACGGACGGCTGTGGAGGCAAAGTCAGTGGATATATTTAAGGCAGAGATAGATAGATCCTTGATTAGTACAGGTGTCAGGGATTATGAGGAGAAGGCAGGAGAATAGAGTTAGGAGGGAGAGATAGATCAGCCATACTTAAGAATAAGGGGTAGGCCATTTAAAACGGAGATCAGGAAAATCTTTTTCACGCAGAGAGCTGTGAATCTGTGGCATTCTCTGCCTCAGAAGGCAGTGGAGGCCGATTCTCTGGATGCTTTCAAGAGAGAGCTCTTAAAGATAGCAGAGCCAGGGGATATGGGGAGAAGGCAGGAATGGGGTACTGATTGTGGATGATCAGCCAGTGAATGGCGGTGCTGGCACGAAGGGCCGAATGGCCTACTCCTGCACCCATTGTCTACTATCTATGATTGAAAGGTAGAGTAGACTTGATGGGCCGAATTCTACTCCTATCACTTATGATCTTATGGAATAAATGAACGTTTCATGAATTAACAAACTATTTTGAACAATTTGAAATTCTCTCCATTGTTTCCCCAAATTGTTGCCTTGTATCTCACACACAATCAAGGCGGCGTAGCAGTATAGTTGCTGCCTCACTGCGCCAGAGATCCGCGTTCAATCCTGACTATGGGTTCTTTTCTCGTACAGAGTTTATACGTTCTCCCCGTGACCTGCATGGGTTTTCTCCGAGATCTTCGGTTTCTTCCCACGCTCCAAAGGCGTACAGGTTGGTAGTTAATTGGCTTGGGTATAATGGCAAATATAAGATTGTTAAGGGCTTATAAGATTGTTAAGGGCTTGGACACGCTAGAGGCAGGAAACATGTTCCCGATGTTGGGGGAGTCCAGAACCAGGAGCCACAGTTTAAGAATAAGGAGTGAGCCATTTAGAACGGAGACGAGGAAACACTTTTTCTCACAGAGAGTGTTGAGTCTGTGGAATTCTCTGCCTCAGAGGACGGTGGAGGCAGGTTCTCTGGATGCTTTCAAGAGAGAGCTAGATAGGGCTCTTAAAAATAGCGGAGTCAGGGGATATGGGGAGAAGGCAGGAATAGGTTACTGATTGTGGATGATCAGCCATGATCACAGTGAATGGCGGTGCTGGCTCGAAGGGCCGAATGGCCTACTCCTGCACCTGTTGTCTATTGTCCCTAGTGCGTGTAGATAGCGTTAATGTGCGGGGATCGCAGGTCGGTGCGGACTCGTTGGGCCAAAGGGCCAAGTCAAGTCAAGTCAAGTCAAGTCAAGTTTATTTGTCACATACACATACGAGATGTGCAGTGAAATGAAAGTGGCAATGCTCGCGGACTTTTGTGCAAAAGGCAAAAAACTAAACAAACTATAAACACAATCATAACACACATATTCTTTTACATAATAAATAATGGAAGGAAAAACGTTCAGTAGAGTTAGTCCCTGGTGAGGTAGGCGTTTACAGTCCGAATGGCCTCTGGGAAGAAACTCCTTCTCAACCTCTCCGTTCTCACCGCATGGCAACGGAGGCGGTTGCCTGACCGTAGCAGCTGGAACAGTCCGTTGCAGGGGTGGAAGGGGTCTCTCATGATATTGTTGGCGTTGGAGTTGCACCTCCTGATGTATAGTTCCTGCAGGGGGGCAAGTGAAGTTCCCATAGTACGTTCGGCCGAACGCACTACTCTCTGCAGAGCCTTCTTGTCCTTGGCAGAGCAATTCCCAAACCAGATGGTAATGTTCCTGGACAAGATGCTTTCCACTGTTTCCACGCTGTATCTGTAAACTATACTAGTCTAAACAATCATTTTGTACAATGTCGGGAATCAATACATATGGATAGGACATAAAATGTAGATTTATGTAAGTGGGTTATGTACCTTTAAAAATGTAATGTCTGTGCAAATTAATTGATTTTGAAGATTTAGATGCAGATTATGGTGAAGTGCCGAATAAAAATGGATTGCTAAGTGGGATCACTTTATAATGAATGTTCCAGCATGTTTTATGCAGGAAAAAGAGACAGGGAAATGATTAAAAGCAAGTTGCAGCTAAGTGCTTTAATCAACTCAAGGGTTCTTTTTCAAGCATAAAACACATTGGAATATTCATTGCAACTAATAATGGTGAGGCCAGTTTTGAAATCCCTTTGTAAGATTGTGACAATGATTCAACTATTGTAATCTCACACAGAGCTCACTTTCAGAAGTTGCGTTTTTAATTGAAATAATTTATCTTTAATTTAGGACATTAGGTATGAACACTCCTCATCGTTTCTGTAAACCATTGGTATGTTTAGTACTTGGTGTGAGCTCACTTGTTCATTCTTACATCTTAAGTTTTAACCCTGGGATTAGTAAATGTCGAATAACCCTCTTTAGTTAAGATCATGTTGTGTTTCAGTCCCTCTTGAAGAACAGAAGATATACACAGAGTGCTGGAGTAACTCAGCGGGTCAGGCAGCGTCTGTGGAGAACATGTATCGTCAGCGTCCATTCATGGACCCTTCTTCTTTCTCGACCCGAAACGTCACTTATTCCTTCTCTCCAGAGATGCTGCCTGACCCGCTGAGTTACTCCAGCCTTTTGTGTATATCTTCTGTGTAAACCAGCATCTGCAGTTCCTTCCTACACAAAGAACAGCAGATGCTGGTTTACACAAAAGATCACAGAGTGCTGGAGTAATTCAGCGGGTCAGGCAGCATCTGTGGAGAACATGGATAGGTGACGTTTCACAGAGTGCTGGAGTAACTCAGCGGGTCAGGCAGCATCTGTGGAGAACATGGATAGGTGACGTTTCGGGTTGGGACTCTTTTTTGGTTTGAAGAAGGATTCTGACTTGAAATGTCCTGGAGTGTGGGTGGAAACCGAAGCACCCGGAGCAAACCCAAGCAGGTCACGGGGAGAACATGCAAACTCCACACAGACAGCACCCGTAATCAGAATTAAACCCGGGTCTCTGGCGCTGTGAGGCATAGGGTTGCCAACTGTCCCGTATTAGCCGGGACATCCCGTATATTGGGCTAAATTGGTTTGTCCCGTACGGGACCACCCTTCTCCCGTATTTGACTGCTACTACGCGGGTCGAGGGGACTGTCGGGTCGGAGTGCCACATCCGGCCCCGCCTCACCCGTCCCGACGTAGTGCAGCCCATGGAGTGCAGCAGCAGCAGTAGCAGCAGCACCGCCTCGCCCGTGGCCCCGTCGGTCGGCAGCCCGGCCAGGTGTCCGACCTTCGGACCTTCGCTTACCGCCGACACCACCACCCCTCCTTCTCATGGCCGATCATCCGTTCATGAGTTGGACAGGGCGCCGGACTTTGCGCGCGGCCCCCGGGCCAAAACTCCTCAGCTGGCCCTGCCGGCTGGGCTCTGTGTGCAGTCCAGCACCCGGGCCAACTCATCATTCACCCAGCCACGGCCCAGTCGGTCAACGAATTGCAGTCGGGAATTTATCCCGTATTTCGACCTTTTGTCCCTTATTTGGGAGTGGGAAAGCTGGCGACCTTAGTGAGGCAGCAACTCTACCGCTGCACCACCGTGCCCGCCTACTGCTGTGGCCACTGTGCTGCTTGCAAGGAACAATGTGTTTGCTCCATTCTGGGTCATAGAGTCACAGAGTGATAGTGTGGAAACAGGCCCTTCGGCCCAACATGCCCACACTGGCCAACAATGCCCCAGCTACACTAGTCCCAGAATGATACAGCGTGGAAACAGGCCCTTCGGCCCAACATGCCCACACTGGCCAACAATGCCCCAGCTACACTAGTCCCAGAATGATACAGTGTGGAAACAGGCCCTTCGGCCCAACATGCCCACACCGGCCAACAATGCCCCAGCTACACTAGTCCCAGAATGATACAGTGTGGAAACAGGCCCTTCGGCCCAACATGCCCACACCGGCCAACAATGCCCCAGCTACACTAGTCACAGAGTGATAGTGTGGAAACAGGCCCTTCGGCCCAACATGCCCACACTGGCCAACAATGCCCCAGCTACACTAGTCCCACCTGCCAGCCTCTCCAAACCTGTCCTATCCATGTACCTGTCTAACTGTTTCTTAAACGTTGGGATAGTCCCAGCCTCAACTACCTTATAAGACAATAACACACTTCTGACTCTCTCTTGATTCTTGAGGAAGGGGGCCTGGAGCTGGAAGGGGTCGGGGAGGGGGGGGGCTGTGTGTGTGTTTTTCTCTGTCAAGCAGCACCCACAGCTGTGTGTGTGTGTGTGTGTGAGGTTGTGGCCACTGGCCCGCTGGGTGGGGGTGGGCTGTGGGTGTGTGGGGAAGGCGGCGTTGGGACGTCACAGAGTGGGGGGCGAGGGGTGCATTGAGCCGGGGGCAGCCGGCGCTGCGCTGCCCACATGCCCGGGGCTATGGGCGAGTGTGGCGGGGCCGGGGCCGGTGCAGCGTGGCTGTCCCACGCCTGCAGCTGCTGGGCGACCTGTCTGCTGCTCCTCGGGGGCAGCCTGGCGGTGGCGGCGGCACCTGTGGACCGCGGCTCGGGGGGAGCGGGGCACCAGACCGGCAAACAGGCGGCACAGATGGCAGCGCAGGTCAGTGGCGCCCGGGGAACGGGGGCAGGGGCAGGGGCAGGGACAGGGACAGCGCCGGGGCTGGGCTGGAGTGTGTGGTTCCCATTGCCTGGAGTGTAGTGGAGTGGAGTGTGTGGTTCCCATTGCCTGTAGTGTAGTGGAGTGGAGTGTGTGGTTCCCATTGCCTGTAGTGTAGTGTAAGAAGGGTCTTGACCCCGAAACGCCACCTAAACTTGTTTTTGAGTATGGAGTGCAATGTATGGCACTGTTCTCCTGCAGCTGAATATACAGCCTCTGTAGCAAGTGTACTGAGGAGAAAATGCCTGTGCTCGCATTTGGATTAAGGGGAAAGTATTCTGTCTTTGCACTCCCCCCCCCTCCCCAATTGTTGTACATCCACCAATCCTTTCCACTTTAATTTCATGTTTCATGTCTCTTGTGTTTTTATGACTGTTGGCAGATCAATTTCCCTCCTGGGATAAATAAAGTTCTATCGCAGCGTATAAAGTTTAATGTATGGTTTTGTTCCCCAGTAGCTAACTAGACTGACACCTTGAATGGATGGGTTGCTCTCTGAAAAGAGTTTGGACAGGCTTGTTATATCCACTAGAGTTTAGACGAGGGAGATATGATTTGATTGAAATGCAGAAGATCCCGTCTGAAGAAGGGTCTCAACCTGAAATGTCACCCATCCCTTCACTCCAGAGATGCTGCCTGTCCCGCTGAGTTACTCCAGCACTTTGTGTCTATCTGCAGTGTAAACCAGCATCTGCGGTTCCTTCCTACACTGTACCTGTTATTGGGGGGGGAGGGGAGAAGGGGGGGGGGGTGGGGGATAGGGGGGTTCCCACTCCCCTGCCCCCTGGACTGCAGTTGTTTTTTTAATCAAAACTTCAATTATATACAGTAATATTTACACAACAAAACAATAACCAAACACCCATCACCGTATTGCAAAATTGATAAGTATTCCTTACGATAGACACAAAAAGCTGGGGTAACTCAGCGGGACGGGCAGCATCTCTGGAGAGAAGGAACGGGCAACGTTTCGGGTCGAGACCCTTCTTCAGACATCCGACCCGAAACGTCGCCCACTCCTTCTCTCCAGAGAAGCTGCCTGTCCCGCTGAGTTACTCCAGCATTCTGTGTCTATTTTCGATTTAAACCAGCATCTGCAGTTCCTTCCTGCACAAGTATTCCTTACGCCTGTACTGGTGTTGGGTGGTCTCCCACTGCTCACCGCCTGTACTGTACAGTGCTGTTGTGGTTGAATCATGTTCAATTGTTGGGTATAAATGCAGGAGTAGCAAGATGGATTCAACAGTGGCTGAATGGGAGACGCCAGAGGGTAATGGTGGATGACTGTTTGTCAGGTTGGAGGCCAGTGACTAGTGGGGTGCCTCAGGGATCTGTGTTGGGTCCACTGTTGTTTGTCATGTACATCAATTATCTGGATGAAGGTGTGGTAAATTGGATTAGTAAGTATGCAGATGATACTAAGATAGGTGGTGTTGTGGATAATGAAGTAGATTTCCAAAGTCTACAGAGAGATTTAGGCCATTTGGAAGAATGGGCTGAAAGATGGCAGATGGAGTTTAATTCTGATAAGTGTGAGGTGTTACATCTTGGCAGGACAAATCAAGATAGGACGGACATGGTAAATGGTAGCGAATTGAGGAATGCAGTTGAACAGAGGGATCTAGGAATAACTGTGCATAGTTCCCTGAAGGTGGAATCTCATGTAGATAGGGTGGTAAAGAAAGCTTTTGGTATGCTAGCCTTTATAAATCAGAGCATTGAGTATAGAAGTTGGGATGTAATGTTAAAATTATACAAGGCATTGGTGAGGCCAATTCTGAAGTATGGTGTACAATTTTGGTCGCCCAATTATAGGAAGGATGTCAACAAAATAGAGAGAGTACAGAGGAGATTTACTAGAATGTTGCCTGGGTTTCAGCAACTAAGTTACAGAGAAAGGTTGAACAAGTTAGGTCTTTATTCTCTGGAGCGCAGAAGGTTAAGGGGACACTTGATAGAGGTCTTTAAAATGATGAGAGGGATAGACAGAGTTGACGTGGACAAGCTTTTCCCACTGAGAGTAGGGAAGATTCAAACAAGAGGACATGACTTCAGAATTAAGGGACAGAAGTTTAGGGGTAACATGAGGGGGAACTTCTTTACTCAGAGAGTGGTAGCTGTGTGGAATGAGCTTCCAGTGGAAGTGGTGGAGGCAGGTTCGATTTTATCATTTAAAAATAAATTGGATAGGTATATGGATGGGAAAGGAATGGAGGGTTATGGTCTGAGTGCAGGTAGATGGGACTAGGGGAAAATAATTGTTCGGCACGGACTAGAAGGGCCGAGATGGCCTGTTTCCGTGCTGTAATTGTTATATGGTTATATGATCAGCCATGATAATATTGAATGGCGGTGCAGGCTCGAGAGGCTGAATGACCTACTCCTGCACCTATTTTCTATGTTTCTATGTAATTAGTCCCATATATCCTGCAGCACGGGCTGAGGGTCAGGGCTTATATATAACGATTGCGGAAAAGAAAAGCCTTGATCCAAATCGCATTTCTGCTCACTTAAACATAGAAACATAGAAACATAGAAATTAGGTGCAGGAGTAGGCCATTCGGCCCTTCGAGCCTGCACCGCCATTCAATATGATCATGGCTGATCATCCACTTGTTAGTTTTCTCCCCAATAAGTTAGTAAGTAAGTTTATTGGCCAAGTATTCACATACAAGGAATTTTCCTTGGTGCTCCGCCCACAAGTAACAACATGACATACAATGACAGTTACAAATGACGCAGAAAACACTAAACATTAATAATAATAAAACATTAATGATAAAACACCATTGATAAGACCTTACAACCAATTGTTCAACTCAATGGGCCAACGCACATTTTCACTCTTGTGGTTGGACTGAACCAGCCCTCTTCTTGTCTGCTTAAGAACATAATTGTCCATCTCCTTCAGTCCCTCACCTCTCTCTTCAGGGCAAACCAATGGAGCACAATCGCCCCAAGTTCTCAACCCAACAGTGTCGCATCGTGAACCCTGAGGCTGGGGCACAAACCAAAGCACACAGTCCTAAGCTCTGTGGAAGGAGATATGTGGGTCAGGTTTTTTACATGAGAATGGCGGGTGCCTGGAACGCGCTGCCAGGGGTGGCGGTGGATGGAGGCAGATACAATCGTGGCATTTAAGACACTTGTGGATACGTGCGTGGTGATGCAGGCAATGGAGGGAGATAAGAGTTGATCTTGGCATCATGTTCAGCATAGACATTGTGGGCCGAAGGGCCTGTTGCTGAGCTCTGCTGTTCTATATTCCATGTAGATATTGTCCACTCCTCATCTCCATCACCGCCTGACTGTGATCACAATTCGTGCCTCTACAGTTTAAACTTGTTAAAGCATCTTTTGTCCACCTTCGATTTTCCAGCATCTGCAGTTCCTTCTTGAACAAAGCACCTTTTCGCTCACCTGAGCTGCACTTTCAACAAACTACATTTTCACTAATGTGGAACTAGAGCAAATAGAATGTATTGTGTTAATGCATTAGAGATATATTGTAAAATCACTGTGACATAATTGAGATGGTATTCTGAAAAGCAAGGCCTTGATCGACCAGGGGGAATAAATGCCAGAACAACAGTATTATAACTCAGTAACTGGTAGAGCTGCATATTGTTGTTCTAGGGGTTCAGTCCTGACCTCGGGTGCTGTCTGTGTGGAGTTTGCACGTTCTCCCTCTGACCGGGTGGGTTTCCTCCGGGTGCTCCGGTTTCATCCCAAATCCCAAAGGCGTTTTAAACTAAACTGATAAACAGTGAAGGTTATTGCAGGTTGATAGAGTCATAGAGTGATACAGCGTGGAAACAGGCCCTTCGGCCCGACTTGCCCACGCCGGCATTCTGTCATTAGCTTCTGTAGCTTTTCCTCAGTGTGTCGGGAGTGGATGAGAAAGCGGGACAACGTTGAATTGGTGTGAAGGGGGGGTTGAGAGGTGATGGGCTGAAGGGCCTGTTCCCATGCTGTACCCATCTATCGATCAACAGCTCCCAAAACTGGAGTCTGAAAAAAACAGTTGGTGTTTCACTGAAAGTGGAAGAATGAAGCCGGCTTTCCTGGTGTGTCACTTTAATCGGCTTGTTCGGTGATAAATAAATGTAATCTTTCAGACATCGTTTTACTTGCACTCCTTCTCGGGAGCTCCATGCATTGAGCCGTGCCAAGAAGCGCGCTGGCAACTGCACACATCCTCCTGATCTATGTGACTCTTAACGATCTGAAGCACGTATTTGGAGACTTTAATAATCTCGCACATTGAATGAATAATTCAAGCAATCCCTTTGGTGGTTTGCAAGGATTTTATCTGTCGTGGCTGTGAGAATCACTGTAACCTGGCCATTTTTTTCACCGCGTATAAAATGAAATTTCTCGTTATTACAGTCACAAAATGGGTTACCTCTGCACATTTGACCGATCAAAACTTAATAGCGGCTTGGAATTTTCTGCAGCGGTAAACATTATGCATTAAACCGGCTGTGTTAACTCACTGCAAATTTTGCTGGTTTACCAATAATATTGTGACGGAGCAAGCAGAACAGTGAATTAGGTTCGCAGCACCCAGACACGGAGAGCCATATAAAAGGCCCTGGGTTCTGCAATATGAATAATTGGATCTCGACGTTGTGGGCCTTTATTACAGAGCCGATCGATTGGCAAGATCAAGGGCTCGTGATGCAGTTGTGATGAGTTGCAAATCTTCAAAGGGAAAACTTGCAGATTTGTCCTGCTTTCATGTTTTTCCACCTCCAGCCTCAATGTTACTTTTACACAGTTGCTGGATGTTGTTACACACACTGGTTGCTGCTAAACAAGCCCAAGAATGTTGAGCCCAGTCATTTCAAGCAATGATCATATTGAATGGCGGTGCAGGCTCGAAGGGCCGAATGGCCTACTCCTGCACCTAATTTCTATGTTTCTATGTATAAGATTGTTAAGGGCTTGGACACGCTAGAGGCAGGAAACATGTTCCCGATGTTGGGGGAGGCCAAAACCAGGGGCCACAGTTTAAGAATAAGGGGTAAGCCATTTAGAACGGAGACGAGGAAAACACTTTTTCTCACAGAGAGTGGTGAGTGTGTGGAATTCTCTGCCTCAGAGGGTGGTGGAGGCAGGTTCCAAGAGAGAGCTAGATAAGGTTCTTAAAAATCACAGAGTCTGGGGATATGGGGAGAAGGCAGGAACGGGGTACTGATTGGGGATGATCAGCCATGATCACATTGAATGGCAGTGCTGGCTCGAAGGGTCGAATGGCCTCCTCCTGCACCTATTGTCTATTGTCTATTGTCTATTGGTATTTAATATGTAGGAAGGAACTGCAGATGCTGCTGTACATCGAAGATAGACACAAAATGCTGGAGTAAGTCCTGGGATGTCAGGACTTTCATATGAAGGAAGACTGGATAGACTCGGTTTGTACTCGCTAGAATTTAGAAGATTGAGGGGGGATCTTATAGAAACTTACAATATTCTTAAGGGGTTGGACAGGCTAGATGCAGGAAGATTGTTCCCGATGTTGGGGAAGTCCAGAACAAGGGGTCACAGTTTAAGGATAAGGGGGAAATATTTTAGGACCGAGATGAGGAAAACATTTTTCACACAGAGAGTGGTGAATCTCTGGAATGCTCTGCCACAGAAGGTAGTTGAGCCCAGTTCATTGGCTATATTTAAGAGGGAGTTAGATGTGGCCCTTGTGGCTAAAGGGATCAGGGGGTATGGAGAGAAGGCAGGTACAGGATACTGAGTTGGATGATCAGCCATGATCATATTGAATGGCGGTGCAGACTCGAAGGGCCGAATGGCCTACTCCTGCACCTATTTTCTATGTTTCTATGTAACTCGGCGGGACAGGCAGTATCTCTGGAGAGAAGGAATGGGTGACGTTTCGGGTCATTTGTCAGGGGTTATGGGGAGAAGGCAGGAGAATGGGGTTAGGAGGAAGAGATAGATCAGCCATGGTTGCATGGCTGAGTAGACATGATGGGCCGAATTGGCCTAATCCTGCTCCTATCACTAATGAACATAAACCTTTCCTATCCATGTGTCTGTCTGTCCAAGTGTCTTTTAAGTCACTTGTTTTGTTAATGACTGAAATTGGGGTGACCTTGGTTGTTGGGTGGAGGTGTGATTGGTCTATTGGTGTAGAGATACAGCAGGGAAACAGGCCCTTCAGCCCACCGAGTCCAGGCTGACATCGATCACCCGTTCACACTCGTTCTATGTGATCCCACTTTCTCATCCACTCCCTACACACCAGGAGCAATTTACAGAGGGCCGATTAACCTACAACCCCACACGTCTGGGATGTGGGAGGAAACCAATGCACCCGAAGAAAACCCATCTATATTAATGATTTGGACGAGGGGATTGAAGGCTTTGTGGCCAAGTTTGCGGATGATATGAAAACAGGTGGAGGGGCGGGTAGTGTAGAGAAAGCAGGGACTCTGCAGAAGGACTTGGGCAGGTTGGGTGAGTCGGCAGAGAAGTGGCAGATGGAATATAGTGTAGCAAAGTGTGGAGTCATGCATTTTGGTTGAAGGAATAAAGGCGTAGACTATTTTCTAAATGGGGTGAGAATCCAGAAATCAGAGGTGCAAAGGGACTTGGGAGCGCTGGTGCAGGATTCCCAAAATGTTAATCTACAAGTAGAATCGGTAATAAAGAAAGCAAACTCAATGCTAGCAGTTGTTTCAAGAGGGCTTGTATACAAAAACAGGGATGTAATG